>NC_137970.1:27417085-27962085 GCF_963924665.1 Micromys minutus | reverse complement strand
GAGGTGAGCGTGTGTATTTACCAGACTTCCTGGACTGAGAATTTGAGTAGTTTTTTAAACATATGCATATAGTCCTCATTGTACAATCTTTGATTTCAACTATGTTGGTCCTTACAAATATTTTGTTATTTGAGATAAAATAAGTTTACTATCTTCAAAGAAAATATGTGAATATTTTATATGTTTTATATAAAAAAAACTTAGAATGATATTGAAGACAGAATCTACTCAGGAAAAGGCTCAAGATATTTGATAATGTTAAATTGTTTTGTAAATTTTACAGACTGACATTTAAAAACTCACATTTAAAGTATGTCTATAAAAATTTGAAATTTCAATAAGGGAGTAACACCATGAGGAAAGTTAAAAGTATAAGGAATAGCTTATATAATAAAGGAGGACTATCTACATTTCAAAAATATTCTAATAAAAATTGCAGAAGCAGAAGTGGATGATGAACTTGAACTACAAAACCTTGCTGACCTAGTCAGACCCCTGGCCCTAATACTTTCAAACAAGACCCTGTTGGTATATCCTATTAACAACTGCATTGTAGCAGGCACTGTGGGGTGGCTTCTATGTAAATGCTGGGGGGCTGTGCAGCTGCAAAAGCATCTGCAGCACAGGGGAGGGGTGGCTAATTGACGACTGTCTGAGAGACCAAGGATTGCTGGTTCAGACAATGCTAGCCAATCAGGAACCTCTGTTTAGAAGAGACGCTTTCTTGGAACCAATGGGGTACAGGTGGAGGGTATTAAAGGAGCTGCCACAGTGTTCAGAGGAGCTTGCTGCAGCATTTCTCACCTGCTCCCAGAGTCTGTGGCTTTGACTCTGTGCCATCTCATCTCCAACTCCCAAGGGCAGATAGGGTCGGCCGGCAAGTAATCCAGGGCACAGGCAACACTGCTTATCCACGTTTATTGTGGCATTACTTACAATAGCCATGATGAATTCAGTCTATGTGTCCACCAACAAATGGCTGAATAAAGTATGGTATATATCCAATGGAGAATTTTCTAAAGCTCAGCATGCTTTCTTATAGAGCCCAGGTCTACCAGCCTAGGGATGGCACCACCCACAATGGGCTGGGCCCTCCCCGCTTGATCACTAGTTGAGAAAATGCCTTTCAGCTGGATCTCATGGAGGCATTTTCTCAACAGAGGCTCCTTTCTCTATGATAACTCCAGCTTGTGTCAAGTTGACACAAAACAAGCCAGTACAATGTACAACTACTTACTACTCTAGCTGCAGAATCTCCTCACCTAGGACCTGAACCCCTTTGCAACCCAGCAACTAGAGAGGGGTGGAGAGGGAGGGGGAGAGGGAAAGAGGGAGGGAGAAGAAGAGGGAGAGAGAATTGGACTTTGCTCAATGCTCTGGACAAACATTTTGAATATTATCCATGTTTTACAATCTTTAAATATTCGGGAAACATGTCAGAAGTTGAAATATGTACATCAGGGGACCAATGAGAAACTTGAACAGAACTGTATAGAGAGGCATGTAGAAGCATGTATTGAAAAATTAGTACCAACTGAGATAAAATCATACAAGAGATATTGGTTAGGGCTGGGGATGTAGCTCCCTGGCAGAGTCCCTGCTTAGCACTCATAAGGCCTGAAATTCAGTCTATGAGACAGGCCATGAGACACTGGCTAAATTTGTCATGGCAAGTTCCTATCAGGGGATTGTTCTAATGTTCCTAGACCTTTATTAAAAATTCTAATGTGTCTTACATTTTTCTTATTGCACAAAAGTTGTGTGATTTCTTTTGTTTGAGTGAAAAGGTTTTCATGTATCTGTATATGAAATAAATATGTGTAATTTTAAAGAGTATTCACCCATAGTGAATAGGAAAAAATGGCCTCAGATTATTATTCCTATCTTCCATGGCTTTCAAATGTGACCTTGACATTCCTCCAATCCAAAGGTGAATTATTTGACCCATTTTACCCATGTTTTAGCCCTGTAACCAAATGGCAAATGGGACCCTATGCTATAAGGATGCGTTGGATCTTCAAAGTATTTGGAACCAGAAATGCTTCAGATTCAGGCATTTTTCAGTTTTTAATAATAATATTTGCATAGATTTTACTGCATGAGCATCCCTAATTCTCAAGAGCAGACTCTCACTTCCTCTTACATTAATCAGGAAGTGGATGCTTATAATCTAGATAATGAAGAATCAATCTCTCTGTGTCTTAGGGTTTTACTGCTATGAAAAGACACCATAACCAGTGCAAGTCTTGTAAAGGACAACATTTTATTGGGGATGGTTTACAGGTACAGAACTTCAGTCCATTATTATCAAGGTGGGAGCATGGCAGCATCCAGGCAGGCATGATGTAGGAGGTGCTGAGAGTTCTACATCTTCATCTGAAGACTGCTAGCAGAATACTCACTTCCACGTAGCTAGAATGAGAGTCTTATAGCCCACACCCACAGTGTCACACCTATTTTAACAGGGCCATGCCTACTCCAACAATGTCACACCTTCTAGTAGTGTCACTCCCTGGGCCAAGCATATACAAACCATCACACTTTGTATCTGGTTTAGGGAGTACTTACCATACATGCACCAGGCACTCCAAAGTTTACAGATTCTCTCTGTCCTTATGCTAAGATAACTGTACACAATGCTCAAGCTGTTATCTCCATTTTCTGCTTGAGGAAAATAAAGTCTAGAGAGTTTAAAGTTACTTGTTAAAAAAACACATATCAAATTGCAGGCAAGATTTATGGTTGATTTCACTATGTAAATGGGAGATATCCTGTCACAATGATCCGACACCTAAAAGTTACAACTCAAATATCCAGGGTGCTCTTTAGTCTGCCCCGAGTTTCCTAACTTTACACAATTGCACTGCACAATAAGGTGTGTTGGCATGCATGTGGCAGGGAAGAACTCCAATGATATAATTTTTTTTTTTTGTTCTTACAAACTGCCTTACAGACATTTGTTGAAGAGACTGGAGAGTGTTAAACATCTAACTAAAAGCAGGTTTGTCAATTGACAAGGGATTTATAATGTATGATTCTCCACCAAGACCACCAGCTAGAGAGAACTATTTATAATATTCATTGTCTCACATTCCATTGTGCAAGAGACATTTTTATACCATATTGACAGCAGTCCTGCATACTCTATAGCCTTGCCCAACTGAACTCTGTAAGTGAGGATGATGGTGGTATTGTTTAATTATTTAATTACATCCCCTAGACCTGTCAGCAGAAAGAATATAGCTGAGAAGGTAAAAGCAAAATTTTAGAATTAGGTTAGCCCTTCCTTGGTTGAAATCCTTAGATCACTATTCATAAGTCATGAATCCTTGAATAAGTTTTCTTTTCTTTTCTTTTTCTTTTCTTTTTTTTTTTTTTTTTTTTTTTTTTTTTTTTTTTTTTTGTTTTTTGTTTTGGTGCCACTGGATTTTCCTGTGTCAAACAGAAGAGGTGTGTTAGGAAGGTTTTGTTCGTTCTGTTTTAAATAAGATTGGTCTTGAAATCAAAGCAATCCTCCTGCCTTACCTTCCCAAGTGCTACCACACCCAGATTTCATGTAAAGATTAAATGATACTATGCTTGTCAAGAATTTGGTAGGAAAGGCTAGTCTTCATCTTCTTTTTAAGAGTTTAGAAGCTATGACCTCACCAAGTTCTATATTATCTATGGTCAATGAATGACAAAGGAAAAGAATAGAAGATATTTTCCATGGGAAATGGGGCTGGGCATATAAAATTGTTGGTGAAAATCCTTTCTTGTGTCTACTTTAGTATAAACACAGCACAAGATAGTACCCCTAGGGAGTCAGTAGACTCAAGACCGATGATCGCATCTGGAGTCAATGGAAGAGCCTTATAATTTCCTGAGGGAAATCACACCCAAATACTCTAAGTCCCCTTCCAACCCAGTGTGGCTACAGTTACTGACTGTCAATGCCTGAGGACAATAGAAAGCAGGCCTGGGCCAGTTCTGCCTTTCTTGACTGCCTCCCATGGTCGTAATTATCCAGCATAACAGGCTTCTCTTCTAACAGACAGAGTTAATATGTCCAGTCCTGGATAATAATTGGAAGCCTGCAATAAGTTAAACTGTAAACAGGACAGAGTTATGTTTTAAAAAACAAAGCAATACAAACACAGGGGGTATATTTTTGCTAAGCGAAGAAATGAAACTAACAGAAAGGTCGTAACATCTATATTTCTGAAACAAATAAAATTTAACAATCTGTGTCTGCAAGAATCCTCCTGTTTGTTTTTTAACATTATAAGTAAAAAGTTCTGTGACTAACCAACTTCTACACTTTGCTTGAGAGAAACTGTTTACTAGACCTCTATTTTAATCAGCTATTCCTATTTGTACCATTCATTTAAAAGACTGACAAACAGATTTTTAAAAATATTTTTTGTTTCTTTCTTTGCTTCTTTCTTTCTTTCTTTCTTCCTCTCTTTCTTTCTTCCTCTCTTTCTTCCTCCCTTTCTTTCTCTCTTCCTTCCTTCCTTCCTTCCTTTCTTTCTCTCTTTCTTTCTTTCCACCCCAAATGCTGTCCTAGCATCCTAGTCCTTCTTGCAGAGTTTCTCCCTCCTCCCCTTCACCTCTGATTGGTTACTCCCCCCAGTCTCCCCATCCTGATGCATCAAGTCTCTACAGGATTAGGTGCATCCTCTTCCACTGAGGCCAGACAAGGCAGCCATCTGTTACATGTGTGCCAGGGACCAGTCAATGTAGGCTCTTTGGTTGGTGGCTTAGTCTCTGGGATCTCCCAGGGATCTGGGTTAGTTGACACTGTTGTTCTTCCTATGGGGCTGCCATCCCCTTCATCTCCTTCAATCTTTTCCCCAGTTCTTCCATAGGGGCTTCCGACCTCCGTCAAATGTTTGTCTGTGGGTATCTGCATCTGTCTCCAGATGTTTTTTTAAAATTTAACTTGGCAGTGAATTTGGCTTGTTTTCCAGGCACCATAACTCAGCTCAGTTTTAGAGAAAGTTTCAATAATAACTGGTTATGATATCATAAAGACCTCTGGCCTACTGCAGGAGTAATAGCTACCAGTTTTATTCAAGTTTCCTTGTATCTATGACTTTGGATAGTCTCTGCCTAGATGAACTCTAGTCTTAGCTATATGATTTATTTTTGCCAGTAGAGCAATAAGTGTGATGTAAAATAAAACACTTTTATCTAGATATGTCTGGTAAATAATGAGAGAGACCCAGGACAAAAACTCTAACAGCTACTTTAGCCAATATCCTAGCAGTCCCAACAGCTGGTTGAAAGTATACAAGTGTCACCTAATAAAGACAAACAGAAGACTCATCTATCTGAGCCCAGCCTCAATTGCCAGACCACAGGATCATGCATCTTCTTTTAAGCCACTAGATTTAGGTGATTCATTACAGAACAGCTAATCAAAACAGTGTCCTAGTGAAGGAAATAATATTAACAGCAATGCCAAAGCAAATGTTGGGTTCCATCAGGATGATTTTGTTTACAAACAATGGAGCTGACATCAAATAGAAAATGAATAAATATGGGAACCATCCATCTACAAGAAATTATCCTCATAGTCCTTATAAAAAACAGAGCAAGCATAGGCAGAAAGATTAACCTTAGGTTGTGGCCTTACCCTCCAGGAGTGGGGGATGACCTCTTGCTACTCAAATGAAACCAATTGCAAAGACACTAGAAATGATGTGGACTATTAAGAATAGCGAGGGCCTCTGGCTCAACACCACCCAGAGCTTCATTTACTACTGACAGTAGTCAGTGCTCTCAACCTCTGATCCATCTCTCCAGCCCTTTACAGATGGAATCTTATACTTCATCGCAGGGGCATAGGATGTATCTACACCTTTAATCCATAATATTAGTACAATATATTGTACAATATCAGTACAACTATTGTATTGGTTCCCAACAATAATACCAGCTGATATTCCTATCAGCATTGGATAAGTTTCAATTGTTCCACATCCTTAGTTCTAATTGATATTGTCTGATGTTTTAGTTTTTGTTAGTGTAGTATGTTCAGATAGCAGCAGAGATTTTTAACCTGTACCTTTTCTTATTAGTAATGATGCTGAGCATGTGTTTATCAGTCATTTGGGTACCCTTATTCTGTATGATTCATACTCAAATCCTTTCCTCGTTTTTCTGAGTATTTTTCCGTAATTTATAGGAGTTTTTAAAATATTTTCTACATAAATAACCTTTGTTGTGAGAGTTGTAGAAAGTGTCTTCCTCTTCTCTATAGCTTATATGTTTCCCCGTTTCAGTGTATTTTGATAACCTAGCTTCTTCATTTAAGTGTAATCAAATATATCAGTTCATTTCTTTTCTCATTTGATACCCTGGATGTCTTTCAGTCTCATGATTACCATGTTCAGTGGTGTTCTGGGAAGCTACTACTGATTCCACCCCAAGATGAAAGCTCATAACAACCAAAGAGACAGGAAATAGGGTAGAGGGAGAGGAATGGTGGGAAAGTAAGAACAGAACTGATACACCCCTGCAGGGAGGTAAAAAGGGCCCCAGCTACCATCCAATGTCTATGTAGAAAAACAAAGTTGTTAGTATTACCAGAAAGGAGAGTCAGTTAAGCTATATGAAGAGTAATGCATAACAGTATCTTAGAAGGTAACTCTACTGAGAGAATCACCACTTTGTTAGATCCACTAATTACATCTTGAAAGACTTTGCTGTGATTATTAATAAATGGACATTGGTACAACAGCTGACCCTGATCACCCCGGACCAGGTGGTCTCTGCTGGTCAATGTGACTACCTTATTAGGAATTGTGGTTGAGAACCCAAGGAAATATGATGAGAAAACATATGGGTCCCAGCACAGTAGCAGGGACCAATCAATCCAATTTCAGTAAGAAGTTAGTCAAAAGGGCTAGCATTTCACAAGACATAATTTAGTGTCCAGTAGGCCTCTGTGTGGTCATGCTGGAGGGTTTCCAACCCAAAGGTTGTTCAGCTCTCCAGTTATCACTGAAAGTGATCAAGACAGACACAGGAAGCTACTGGGAAAGCTTTTCTCACTATCTTATCTATGAGTCCCATCCATGACCTGAAGGGATTCTGTCCTAGTTTGCTTTCCTGTTGCCATGACAAACACCATGACTAAAAGAAAGTTGGGGAGGCCAAGGTTTATTTCATCTTACAAGTTATAGTTCATCACCAAGAAAAGCCAAGGCAGGAAAGTCAAGGTAGGAGCTTCAAGCAGAAACCATAGAGAAATGCTCCTTAGTAACTTGCTTCCAACTACCTTTCTTAGCCAGTCCCAAGCCCACGTGACCAGGATTGGTACTGCCACAATGCGCTTGGCCTCCTACACCAATTAGCAATCAAGAGAATACTCCCTAGACACGCCCACAGACAATTGTGATGGAGGCAATTCCTTAAATGAGTTTTCCTATTTTCAAGTGTGTCAATTTTGACAACCAAAATTAGCCACCCCTTCTAGAAAGTTCCATGCAATTCAAAGATAGCATGTTATTCGGTGGCTTCAGTTGACCAAGCTGCTCCAGGTTCTAATACAAGTCTTGTATGGCAACATCTAGTTCCATGGCACTGCATCCAGTCCCCAGACATGAAAGGCTAATTAGTAGGTTTGCATGCATCCTTTAGGCCAACTAGTGAGCTCATCATCCCACTCATTTTAAGTAGTTGCATAATGTGCCAGCAGGGTGCCCAAATCATCAAAGTCCACTAGATTTCAGAGAGCAGATGAAAACCTAGTTAAAGAACTCCTGAGAGATAGGTTATATATCTCTACCTGCTGTCAGCCTGAGCTTATTCCAATGAGACAAGGAACACAAGGAACAACCACAACAGATAGGTTATCTGGAATTCTTTTGGCTGTCCAACACCTGTGATCCAGCTGCAGGTTTTAAACAGTCAGAAATTCCTGGTTTTAAATGGTCTGTAATTTTAGTTTCTATACACTTTATCATCCACTCATGAATTTTAAATTATTTTCATTCTTTCCTTTATTCAGTAATTAGTGCTGGGTTCCACATTTAGTTTTATAGGCTTCTTCTCCTTCTTCTATTTTGGGCATTTGGGGGGTCATGAATTTTCTGTTTATTAAAGAACTACAAAAGCAGACTATCAATATAGCTAGGTTTAGTCTTGTAACTTTAGAGTTTATTCTTGATAAGTTAAAGGTGCTTGGAAATTCTTTTAGCTACCCAAGATTGTCTTCATTATCATCTTTACTGTTTATCTTTGTTTTGTAGCCATGGGATGATACTCTGAATGTCTGTCTACTTTATACTTCTATTAGAAATACTATAAGAACAAAAAACATACACTCTACTAATACAAACAAAAGATAACTTCATGAAGGTCAAGAATATTTATTGGGACATTACCATATATTAAGCTATTGACATATATGTAGTTAATTCTCTTTAAGATTTTGAAGGGAAATTTTAGATCTCTATTCTTTTTTTTAATCTGTAGAAACTGAGGCTTGCTGAGGCAAAATAACTTGAGTAAAGTGCCACAGATCAGAAAACCACTCAATAACAAAACAAGATTTGAACTTAAGGTTTAATGTAACCCCACAAAAACTATGGCTTTCCCAATGTAACAGGGATCTTTCTTGTACGAGTAAGAGATACGGATTATGCTGTGAATTGAATGTTTGTGTTTCCTAAAATTAATATGTTGCAATCTTAACTTCCGGGATGATAGTATTAAGAAAGTTAGTTGCATAATAGATTGGGTTTTGTATAGACAAATGTGATAGGTGCCCCAGATAACTTCCTCATACTTTTTGACCATATAAAGACTCATGAAAGTAGGCTATTTACTAACCAAGAAGCAAACACTTCACCAAACACCCAATAAACCAGCACCTTTCTTATTTAATGCCAGGGTTTAAAGCCAGGCTCTCATGCAGAGCTTAGCATGCACCCTACTACCAAATCTTAATCACAGACCTTCCAGGCTCTAAGATTGTGAGAAATAAACATTCATTGTTTACATCACCCAGTTGTGGTATTCTGTTACAGCATCCCAAACTGAATGAGAAAGCAAGGTTGTTCTATAAAAAAGAATAAATGATTTAGAGGTTTCCTTTGCTGAATGATAATTAGTGAAAAATTTTTATAGTCTCTCTCTGTCTTGATGTGAGTTGCCCTAAAAGCAGAATCCAAGTGGGAGTTGGGTGGTGATTCCAGGAAACACCAGTAAAGAAGGAGAGACAGGAAGGGCAGACAGCCAATACCCGAAACACTATCGAACACTGGAGACAACTGGAGACCAATCCTGATGGGGATTCCTAGAGCTCTTTGTTTGTCCGTAGCCTAGTTTCTCCACTCCTAGCTACTCCAATCAAAGAGAGAAGAAGCAGAGAATTTATTTGCCAACTCACATCCATCATTAGATGATGGTGGGTTTTGCAGAGATTAGTATTTTAGCATTCTGGGTTTGATTACAAACAGGGCTAGATGCTCCTAGGGTTATACAAGTTCTGCTGACAAAGCATGGCAGGTGTTTGCAATAAAAAGCATTCAGCACAGAGGTGGACACTGAGGGGCTATGACAGAAAACCGATACCCTCTGCTACACCCTCCACTAATGAAAGCCCATGAAAACAGAAATAAACATGAGCTTTGTTAAAGGAGAGAAGGCTATAGAAAGGTCTAAAATCCCCACAAATGGCTGTGCAATGTAATATTCCTGAGAGTTTCAAATCTAATTTGCCACACTAAGGAAGTGACACCCCCCACTACACTTTAATAATTGAGCTATTATTCAACAGTGATTCTATTAACAGTCCATTCATTTTCTCCACAGCAGTTAAGTCATTGAAATTCACCCACTGTGTCTTGTGACTATTAGTGATACTCGGAGAACTATTATTTATGAACATGTTCAAAAAAAGATTTGACAGATTTCCCATGAAACCTGATACTAAAGATATGATTTCCAAATCTGGCTGCTTAAATGGCTGGCCTGGGCTTGATCTCAGAAATTCACTTACTACTGGACTGTTTCTTCATACCTTTCCATTCAAAAAATAGGGGGAAAGGAAGATATTTTATTTAGAAAATGTAAATACTGATTGAAGAAAGGGGCTTTTGAACACCTATTAATTCATATAATTCCTTTCAGATAGTCTTTAAATTGCCTTGTCATAAAAGAAAATGTGATTGATAGGGAGAAGGGAAAGGCTGATTACTTAAGAAAGCAACAACTGAAGTTAGCTTGCACTTAATCATTGAATAGGTACTAAAGAGCCAATATCCACAAGAGAAGTGTTGCAAAATAGGAATCATTTTCTCTTTCTGCCTGGGTTCCTTGTTTAAGGGTGTACAACTAAAGTCCTGTCTTATACAAACGTACTATAATTTAACTTGTTTTCTTTTATAAAGTTATTTTTAGAACTAGCAATGCCATAAAATTGGCCTCCTGAGTTATCAAAGTAGTTGTCTTTCCTAACCCTGAATCTGCACCTGCTAGCACAAACCCACCTACTGAGCTACAACACTTTCTTCTTTAAAGATGGAAATCATTTTGAAAGAGTTGCTATGGTCAGTGTGGACCGTAGCCTCAGAATTTTGGTTTTGTTTCCTTGTTGCTGTTGTTGTTGTTACTAGGAGAAGCTAAATTGCATCGTGTTCACCACACACATGATTGGATCAGCTTAACCTGTGTTAGAGATTTAGCTCCACCACTTAATGGTTTCCTTCTTTTACCTGTAAAATGGGGCTGCCAAAGAGCAGTATACTCCTGTTAGAAACAGGAAAAGCATTATTCAGTGGAAAACTATGCACTGCCTAGAGCATGAAGGTTGAGAAACATTTTCTGTGAAGAACCAGACAGGAACTATTTTAGGCTTCACAACCTATATGTTCAGTGTTGTTCAACTTAACTCAAGGAAAATAAACAGAGATTTTTCTTTAAGTGAATGGGTTCCAATAAAACCTTTAAAAACTCAGCAGCAGTTTGGGACCCATCTCTCTGGATTATATAACTCAAGTTTTTCATTGCATTGATTATTGCAAGTAGATTTTGAAATACATCTGATTAATAATGAACACATGGAAATTCTGATCAGTTGACTTCCCTTTCCTACCATGTAAGAGCCGGCCACTTTTGTTTCTACTTTCCTTTTTTATCTTAGCGTTTCCAATCTATAAATACATCAGTTCCTTGAATTCTCTATCTTACTGGTTATAACATTCACTCATAAATTATTTAAAAATTTATCCATGTTTTAAAAGACTGGTAAAGACAGTTCAGGAGTACAATGACAGATGTCAAGACTTATAATATGAGAGAGGGTTAGACTCAACTCCAAACTAATCAAAGACAGCTATGGACATACAAGCGATGAAAAGAGTGACTAGAAAATTACTAAATTCTTACTAAATCTACTTATCAGGCTGTGTTTGCTATTGTTGTTGTTGTTGATGATGATGATGATAATGATGACAATGATGATGATATTTTTCCTAAAGGCAAGCAAAAATGACCTGCTATCAAAGATGGGGAAATTCTAGATTAACTAAGAAAGGTTCTTACTCAAATTGAAATAGGCAGGTTGACAAGGCCCAAGAGTAAGGCTTTGTCCCAAAGGATGCTCAAAGGGGCCTGCCTAAAGTTATCAGGACAGAAGGATTTGTCAATGTCTCATCTTCCTTCTGTTGAAGCATCAGAGCTCGTTTCTCACTTGCTTGCCTTTTGTTAAGCAGTGGGCCCATTTATTAACTCTATTTGTAGGGCAGCCAGTTGAGAAGTTGCCTACATGTGCTTGTCTTAACAACCCTCCCGTATCAGTTCCAGGTAGAAAGGTTGCCCATTGGCCAGCTTCGGCTGTCTAGGTTTCTTTAGATCCTAGATGAGGGATTGCGGCGGTCAGCCACGGAGAATCTAAAGTCCCAGGAAGGATGCAAACAGTAAGATTTTGACTCTTAGTGCTGCCATTCTGGACACCGGAAGAAAATCAGAAATATTAAACTGGAGAGTTGCTACCAGATTAGTAGAGGAAATTAGAAGAATTAAGAATTTGTTAAGGGTTGACAAAGTGTGAAGAGTGTGCTACAGTTTCTCTTTGAAACAAAACATCTATCATTCCCCTCCTTGATTTTTGTTAACTAAATAAGGTCATTCTAGTTTCAAGTCATTTATATTTGTACTTCTTGTTTTTATAAGGGCAGCAGGAAAGAGAACAGATACATGGTACTATGGAAGTCTGCTGTACTAGAAATTTTCATAGTATATCTCTGGTAATATTCCAAAAGTCCTCTGAGGCCAGGAAGTCAAGCCAAGCATTCACCATCAACACTTGGCTGATACTGCCTCTAAATTTGAGCCAATTCCTCTCTTCTATAGTCCCTAAACAGTACCAATGTTCCTGGGTCATCCAGGATGAAAACATCGTTTCTTACGTGTAAGTCCAGGGACCTTGTGCTAGAGGTTTCAGGCTAGCTTTTTCAAAAAGGCTTAAGAAATATTAGTTCCATAAAGTCAGCCTTTGCTCCTTCAAACTGACTGGTCACATCTGATTTAATGCAATGTTCTCAAATATGACATTCCACTGAAAGCCTTAACAGTATAATTTTTGAGTGTGTTATGGTATAAGAAGGACACTTCTTATCACATTCATATAGATAATTATATTGCTGTGGAAATGAGAATACTTAATAAGAAGTTCCAGATTCTAGATCATCTAGGCAGAAAAGAGAGTTGTCTAATTTTAATTTACAAAAGCATATTATAATATAATTTGAGTTTTAGGTCTCTTAAGAAAAACATAGGTGTCTCTTACATTTAGAAAACAGGACATTAACAAACCAGCAAAATTCTACATGAAGTGTATAAAGATTATAAGCATTCACAATCAGTTCAGTTAGTCTTATGTAGTTAGTTCCTACACTACTCTATCTTGGTTAGTTTTATGAACCAGCCAGCCTCTAGGAGAGTTCTGGGATGCCTTAGTCTAATAAATAGTCTCAAATTTGCTTAAGCAATTACCCCAGAAGTCTGTACACTAATATACCTGTCATACTTCATTACCATAGGTCTCTGCTTTCAATCACTTTTTGTTAAAAAGGAAGAAGTACTTAAGCTTCTAGCTGATTGCAAATGTTTAAAGATGAAAAAGAGTAAGGCAAATGCTATGAGTGACAAATGAATTAAACTATCAGTGATTAAAAGTTTCCAAGGAGTTTATTTGTCAAGCAAAGTTGATTCTGTGGTATCTATTTAAAAAATAAGAACCAAGCTGGGTGTAACTAACTTAGTGACAGGATACTTGCCTTGAGTTCTAACATTAACACTGAAAAAATAGCACAAATAGATCTTATATGGGTTGCGTATATAACTCGGTTGGCATATTGCTTCTCTGGCATGCAGGAAGCCCTGCATTTTATCTCTAGCACCTCAAGAACTGAACACGGTGGTAATCTTCTGTTATCTCAGCAGTGCAGGCAAAGTGATCAGGAGTTTAAGGTCAAGCTCAACTACACAGTAAGTTAGAAGCAAGCCTGGGACAGAGCATCCCAATTTAAAGAAAACGAATCAAATTATGGTAATTTTTAAAATACAGGAGTAGAAAGTATAGGAAAAAGACAAACAGACAAACAAACAAACAAAAAAGCCTAAGAATCACAACTGATAATATACCAGGACAGTTCAAAGATGGCCAGAATGTTGAAAAATTTCTAGAATGTTTATATAAAACACATGGAATATTAAGCATTTTAACTGATAATTATTTTCATTTAATTAAACATATCAAGTAATGCTAATTGTATCTTAAGTTTTTCACAAAGGAAAAAAATCCTTTCATGTGTGTATTAAGATCATTTCAAGCTTGCTTTCAGGTCATGAAATTTTGTCTATAATTGCATTTGACAAAGAAAAAAGTGTTAGAAATGCCATAAGGTTTAGAATATTTGACTAAATAACATCCTAGGTCACTATAAAATAAAAAATATATAAATAAAAAATATTTAACACAAGTAACACTGATAATTTCAAAAATCACTGTGAAAAAATCAATGTATAAAATAACATGATTATGAAAAACCTAAAGTTTAAACAGTGAAATGACTCACATTTTTCTTAACCATAAACCAAGAATAAGGTTGTCATAAAAATCAATGTCTATTCTCTATACACATACACACACACACATACACATACACACACACACACACACACACACACACACACACACACACAAGCAAACACATGCCTACATGTGCGTGTACACACACACACATGCACACATGTTCGGGTGTGCACACACACAGAGGTCTGTTAGTGACAATTTTTCATTTCTTTGCTTTTGATAGCATTTGTCTTTTTCCCTTTTTTATGTTTTGGGGCCACTTTTTTCTGAGTGGTACATTCAATTGTTTTCTTTCAATGTTTTGATCATATAATTTCCCTTTCTCTTGGTTCAAAAGGCTACTGTTGGAAATTATGAAAATTGTTCTAGTTTCATTCTGTTACTGTCACAAATGCTGTGACTAAAAGTAACTTAGGGAGGAAAGGTTAACTTACATGTCCAGGTTATAGCCTAACACTGAGGTAAGTCAGGACAGTAATTGCAGCAGAAACAAAGAAACTGCTGGCTGGTTTGCCTAGGCTCATCATTAACTTCCTCCCTCCCTCCCTTCTTCCCTTCCTCCCTCCCTTCCTTCCTTCCTTCCTTCCTTCCTTCCTTCCTTCCTTTTTATCTTTCTTTCTTTCTCCCCCTACCCTCTGCTATCCTTCTTAAACATTCCAGGTCCACTTGCACAGGAAATGATGTAGCCACGAATGGGTTGAACCCTCCTACATCAATTAGCAGTTAACATAGTTCCTGACAGACACACTCTCCAGCCAATTTGATTTAGGCAACTCATTAATCAAGAATTTCCTCCTAGAGGACTCTAGGACAGGTTGACAACTAAAGCTAATTAGGACAATAGTCATATGAAGTGTCTTAGTCAGTGTTCTATTGCTGTGAGGAGACATCACGACCATGGCAACTCTTATTTTAAAAAGCATTAAATTGCACCTTTCTCACAGTGTCAAATGTTTAGTCTACTCTGGTCATGGTGGGAAGCATGGTGGCACACAGGCAGACATGGGGCTGGAGAAACAGCTGAGAATTCTACATCCAGATCTTCAGGCAGCAGAAAGAGAGACATTATAACTGACTTGAGCTTTAGAAATCACAAAGCACACTCCCAATGACATACTTTCTTGCCAACAAGGCCACACCTCCCAATCTCTCTCAAATAGTGACATTCACCGATGACCAAGAATTCAAATCTATGAGACTAATGGAGCCATTCTTATTCAAACTATCACATGGAGAATCATTTTAAATGACCTCTCTGTCCCCATCCCATTTCTAACTTAACAGTTCACTCTTTGCCTCGCCCTTTAACACTTTAGGCAGAATGTGCTGTAGTACAGAACTTTTGAAGCTCAATATTGTTGATAGTGTGGGCTTCATGAATCTGACGGTTCATGTCCCCAAATTTTAGATAGATTTTGTCCATTATTGTAAAAAATATGTTTCCTATCCATTTTGGGTTTTTTTTTCTTTCTCTTCTTTTCTTCATCTCCAAGTTCATAGGCTGACAGATAATAATAATAATAATAATAATAATAATAATAATAATAATAACAACAACAACACACTTCTCATATTTACCAAAGGCACCAAATTATGGACTTAAAAAGCATTTAAGTGAGTTTTGGCATTTCATGGACTTTTAGAAGTATTTAATTTATGTGAGCATTTATTTATACCAAACCAATTTAAATAGCACTTCCTCATCAAATTTTAGGCAGTAATTTGAAAATGTCATCGGGAGGCAGAATACAGTCATAGAAGCATATTCCATTTGCATATACATATGTAAATAAATATACAAACAAAAACAACATAGTTTCCTTGTAGGGGAATGTATACATTCTGCTATCAAATTTTTATTACACATCAGGTAGATTTTCAAACTCAAAACTGAATGGTTTGAATAAAATATTTGGCTCTTGTCTTTGCTCCACTTTATACTCTTATCTGAGTTTTGTTTGTGGCAGATGGAAAATGTTAAGGTTATCTGCTGAACATGAAGGCTAACGCTTTTAGCCAATATTTGCACAAAGAGATTTTTCAGATTTTCTTTTGTCCTGATATGTAATATTGTAGAGGCTGTGAACTAAATTTTGGAGGACCCTTTGTAAATATTAAGCAGGTATCCAGCTGTTTCAGTATACTTTGGGTAGATAAAGGATCTAGTCTGTCTTCAATTAGCTCGTTTCCCTTTTTAGCCTCAAATAGTTACCACTGGGAGGCTGTTTAGAGTCTTTTGAGAGTAGCAATTTCCTTATGGGGCAAGAGGCCTTAAGCTCAATGATAACAAGAAGTTGAGGGGCTGAAATGGGAAAGGAAATGTTTGACAGGAACTAAATAGAGACATAGAAGAGATAAGGATTGGATGGGGGCCACATTAAAAGGCTCAGGGGAACTAAATTAAAGGTCAAAGGTTTTGAGGTTCTAGAACAGGAAAGACCTTTGAAGAGCTAGTTTGAGGAAACACTATAGTGCCAAATTATGCCTAGTCGTATGCCTACAAGCATACAGAGTTAGTCCCATAGAAGTAGAGTGTATAGTCACCAGTGATCTCGGAATAGGGATTTTAGTCCATTGATAAGTTCCTATGGAAGACACAAAATTCAACAAAGGCATCAAGAGGACACACACACACACACACACACACACACACACACACATACACACAGTCACACATACACACATGCACACATATACGTGTATGCATGTGCCAGACAAAAACTTCCAGACCAAGAATTAGGAGACACATCTGTACTTGAAACAAAGCTGGAAAGAGAAACTTTCAGTCCATGAATAAGGGAATGAATCCTCACTAGAAACAAAAAGCCAGGGAAAACTTCCAGCTAAGAGGTACCTTTCAAATAAAGAGATCTGAGGCGGCCTTGTCATTATATTTAGAACCTTAAATATTAAAATTTGTCCTTGCCAAGCTTTGAGACCCAGTCACCCAGAGCAATGGCTAAAGAGTTAGATTTTCCAATGGATTCTAATCAATCAGGAGTGAAGAAAAAGACTTAAGGTATTCACTCAAGGTTCTGATGTGTCTAGGTGTCTAATGATGAACATAATAGTGTCCAAACTGAGGCAACATAATTACACAAGAAAACTAATTCTGACAATTATTAAAACAGCAAGAAGATATTACCCAAGTGTCTTTTGAAAAATTATACTACTATCATCATGGGGAAGAGAGATCGAGTTCAATTCTCAATATGACAAGGACGTGCAGCCAATGGGCACAGTGATTAGAAAATTACTCAAAGACATTAAGAGTTGAGGATTTTGAACACATAGGCCAGAATGCTCAGCTATCACTGGTAGAGGATAAGAAGTCTGATTATGTATGGCGAGTGATCAGGTATGAGGGGTGAGGAAGGCTTCACTAAACTGGCTTCACTAAACTGACTTCACCAGATTTTTGCTAAAGTTTGGCTCAGTGGATTGAAAAGAAGCCTTAGTCAAAAATAAGGCTCAGAAAACCTGTCTAATGCTTGGTCAAGGAAAGACTCTGTCTGTCAACATGCATGTGTTTATGTTTATGTCTGTAAGAAAGTTGCAATTTTGCACCTTCATTGAAAAATATCCTTCAATCAAGCCAATACTTTTAAAGGGATTGCCATAGCACCTGGCCAATTGTGAGCACTCAACTAAGTGGTTGAGTTATTGCAGTTGCTATTGGTTGGCCATATGAATCAAAATCCCAACAGAAAACAAAAGTTAGCCCAGAACGTTTAAATAAAGAGGCTCTACATACAGTGATGGTTTGAATAGATTAAGGAAACCATCAAGGGATGTTAAAGTGTAAAGTACTAGGATTTGAAACCATTGAAAACTTGTACTGAAGGAGATGGGGATGGTAAAGATAGTGTGTGGGGTAGTGGACGATGCCAGGAAACCTGGTAAGTTTGAGCTGGGATGGAAGCCCCGGAACCTCCAGACTGACTATAATGTATGGTAATGGTGATAGTGGTGTTGATGGTGGCAAGGATGTATTGGGGGCAGAGTTTTTCTCTAGGGAAAATAGCTTCATGTGCTTATTCTACAGAGCTTCTCCCAGAATTCCTGTATGATTTTCTACTTTTAGAGGCCTTCCTTATATGTTAAGTCTCTGCCCCTTTCCATATGACTGTGTTGGCTGGTTGCTGAGTAGCTTAAAAGGATGTCTGATTCACATTATGTCCAAAACTCAAGAATAAAGTACCAGTTTCAGAACCTTGCTATAGGCCTGTCCCATTTACCTGAAAACTCTTCCCTCACCTCCTCCTCTGGTTAACTAACCCTCCCCCTTAAAGGCCTCAATGAAAAGTTTACTTTCTGGGTAGATACCTTCTCTCACCTCTCACCCTCAATATAAATTAGATAATTCCATTCTTCATTTCCCTATGTAATTTTTTCTTCAGAGGACTTACCTCCAGTTTTAATAAAAAAAAAATACCAACCTATATAATGCTGGGGTATCTCTTTATAGATAATAGAGTTCATGACCATATCGACATCAATACTACAGAGTGCAGCACAGCTCCAGATGAAAAGGTGATAATAAGTGTCTGTTGACCAATGAGTACACATGGAGAGACCCATGGCTCAGGTGCATATGCAGCAGAGGATGGCATTGTCTGGCATCAATGGGAGCAGAGGCCTTTGGTCCAGTGAAGGCTCATTTTCCCAGTGTAGGGGAATGCCAAGGTGCTGAGGTGGGAGAGGGTGTTTGGGAGATGGAACACCTTCATGGAGGCAATGGGAGGGGAGGGGGGATGTGATTGAGGGAAAGGGGATAACATCTGAAATGTAAATGCAGAGAATATCAAATAAAAAAGAAAAAAAAACTGTCTGTTGTCTGGATTAGCACACAACTAAACTAATTAGTTTAAATAACCTGAACAAAGTTGGTCATTTGGTGTAGCAGCCTTATAAGTAAAGGATTTTGCAATTATAACAGTTATTTTTAATGGTTATAAGAACTTGGTTTCTATTGTGAATGAAGAAATAATCTACTGAAGAGTTTGAAGCAGCATTTTTTCTTACCATGTACTCCCCTAAGTACTCCTTCCATATCTAGTGACTCATGGTAGACATTCAGTAAAAGTGTCAAGTGAATGAATGAGGAAATAAAGAAAAGTATGGCCTCTAACTCTAGAGAACACATAGCGTTAGCATGAAATGTAATCCACACTAATGGAATTATTAGAAAATTCCAGAAATAGGACAGAGTGCTAAATATGTACTATGTCTCTACTAGGTATTTGGTGAAAGTTGATAATTACTTTTACATCCTTTGAATCAGTCTACTGCCTTCCTGCCTTCACTATTTCAGTTAGAAACAGCTTCAGGGCCACAACTGATTTATAATCTCTGGGAATTCAGTACAAAGTCAAAACATACTCTTTTGTTTCTCATGTTGTTTCAACAACTGGCTTAATTTTTAATGTGGTGTATATTGCATGCCAGCCAGTGAGCTCATGCCTGGGTAAGCCTCCTGAAGTAGTTACCAAATGTGGATTCCCATCAGCTAGCACAGCCAAGAATCATCTCCAAGGGTGTCTACCCATGGTTTTCTTGACTCTCCCTGGTGATGGCTCTGAAAGTGATGGCTGTTACATTGGATCTTATGAATAAAAATACTAGATGTGATGCTTCAGGCTTATGGGGGAAGAAAACCAGCAGAATACATGGTTTTGCATTTGATTCATTGTCTGTGTGTCTGTGAACCCCTCATTTTACTCCTATGGGCTTCAGGTTTTCTCATTCATACTTAGAGTATAGACAGTGGATAAAAAAATTCTTAAGAACCTTCAGATCTCGCTACAATTCTTTTCCCTCATATAACACTAAAAAATGATTTTTGCCAATTATACTCATCCATCTTTTACCTTACAGAACATTGCTAAACCATACATTTGCTAAATCTCTGGACCATTTCTAAATATTTCACACATTTTTTCTGCCTGAAGCTTTTCTCCTGATATGAAATTCCAGACTGTGATCAATTTAGTAACTAGAGTTTATTTTTATTTTTTTGGCGCTAGATTTCTGACATCTGGAACAACATCCTGTCAGCCTCTAGAAAGTTCCCTCCCAGAGTGTCTTCAACAACAGCAAATAATTTACACCTACCCAGGACTCATCATGCCTAAAATGTCTTAGGGCATCTTTTTATAATTAGCAGAAAATGAAACCAGAAGTTCAGCCGGATGAAAACTGGGATTGAACACTAGTATTAAAATAGAAACATTAATGCATACCACAATGCATTAATGGGAGTGACAATTCATGTGACATAGTGTGTTTGGGAGGGCAAGGAGAGAATGCCAAGTACTTAAATGTGCAGTTTTCTGAGACTGCACAAGTTCAAAAATAGTATTAAGCATCTCCATGATGGTTAATAAAGCAGATCCAGGTGAGAACAAAGGTCATTCAAACACTCATAGGATGGTTCCCTGAAAAATGGTCAGCTTATGCTAGTAACTTCCAAAAAACCCAAATGACCCAGTTAGAAATGGGGTACAGAACTAAACAGAAAATTCTCAACTGAAGAATCTCAAATGGCTGAGAAGCATCTAAAGAAAAGTTCAACTCCCTTAGTCATCAGGGAAATGCAAATTAAAACAGCTCTGAGATTCCACTTTCCATCCATTAGAATGTCTAAGATCAAAAACTCAGGTGACAGCAGATGCTGGTGAGATGCTGCTTCTTTATTGCTCGTGGGAGTGCAAACTTGTATGACTACTTTGGAAATCAAGTTGGCATTTTCTCAAAAAACTAAGAGTAGTTATACCTCAAGACCCAGATATACCACTCCTGAGCATATAACCAAAAGATGCTCCACCATCCCACAAGGACCCTTGCTCAACTATATTCATAGCAGCCTCATTCATAATAGCCAGAAGCTGGAAATATATGTCCCTCAACTGAAGAATGGATAACAAAGGTGTGGTACATCTACACAATGAAATACTATTCAGTTTTTAAAAATCAAGACATCATAAATTTTGCAGGCAAATGGACGGAGAATCTTGAATGAGGTAACCTAGACCCAAAACCACATGCATGGTATGTACTCGCTTAGAAGTGAATATTAGCCGTAAAGTACAAGTACCACACTCCACTCCACTCCACTTATCCAAAGAAGCTAAACAAGAAGGAAGGCCCAAGATAAGATGTTTGAATCTCACGTAGGAAGAGGAATAAAATGGTCATAGGAGGCAGATGAAGGGAGAAAACTTGGTAAGAGAGGGGAAGGGAAGGGGAAATGGGGCTGGGCTCAGGATCAGGTGTGGGAAGAAAAAGGGGAGATGGCCAGATGGCCATGAGAATGAATGGAAAGTGTTTTTTTTTTTAAAGCCCCTAACAAAGTACTGTTTGCTACTGGTGAGAAGCAAGGGAGAGTTAGTTACACAGCAGTCATGATGGAGTCCTAAGTATCATCAGACCAAGGGGGGAGGGGAGTCACTCAAGTGAAGGAGTCCTAAATAACTGGTCAAAAGGACAGTGAAACCAAGGCGTCTAAGGGAGCATGAAGCTCCATCCCTTTCTCCAATATTTTCTTAACAGATCCACTTAACATGGTATCCTACAAAGATGGAAACAAAGTACAAACAGTGGAAGGAGTTTTCCAGAAAGACCATTGTGCTTTCCTGGAGTGAACTTCTCTAAGAATGAACCCAACACCCACATTTAACCAGAGGCAATTTGTGCAGGGTTTTATTCCCACCATAAATCTTATCATTTTTCTCCTCCTTAGATGTTGTCTGCTCTGCATTCCATTCGCAGCTCCCTTTGGCAGCAGCAGTGGTAATAAACAGCGAGCTCCCCAAGTAGGAGTTAAGGTTTCAAGGTGAAGCCTTTGGAAGTGACTCTTTTGTGATTTCATTTATGGCCCTGCTATATTTCATGGTACAGCTCACTGATGCTGCCGGTGGCTTCCTATGTGCTCTAGAGAAAGGGAAAGTGAGATACACCCTCCCTTTCAGCTTTTACACATTCCTCCCTCCCAGTGGAATCTAGCAGTTAAAGCACCTTCTGGGGTTTTGTTTGTTTTGAAGCAGGACTTTAATCTTTCCTGGTCTTCATGTTTGCTGGATCCCCAGCCATGTCAAGAGATATCTGAGTTTTCACTGGTTTCGGGAAGCATCTCTAAGTCCCTTCAGGTCACTGTGAGTTACCTTCCCTAGAGAGCCCACTTCTGTCATTAGTCATTGAATGACCTGTACCTACTATTCACATGTAGATGTTGAAAGGGGCATTGCTGCTTTCTTTGTCACTCTTTATGCATAATCCGGTCCCATTGTAAACTGACTCAATGAATAACTGGCAACCTTCATATTGAGAGACCAGTGTCATCCGATTAGAGAACAAACACTACATTAGGATTGGTTCAAATCTTCGTTGGGGGGGGGTGGGAACCAAGAATTTTATAAGCAAGGAAGAAGGGTCTAGATCAGTTTTAAATTTCACATAAAGTCAAAATAGTGCTGTTAGTGCACACATACTCCACCCGCCAACTACCTCTCCCCCACACCACGTCCTGGAGTTGCTTTAATGATTACATGAGATGGTGTCACTGAAAGTACCAAGCACCTCATCGGGGACTGGAAAACATCAGTAGTTTTCTGTGAATCTATAACATACCTGGATACCTACTATGGCTCACTTTGAATATAAGAAGCCAGGGAAAAGGGGACCCCTCCTCTTTGATCTCTTCAAACAGCTACCATTGCCCTTCTTACACCCAAACACTAATGAAACAGTCACTCCTCTCCATTGTTAAGCTAGAAACCATATTTCTACTGTTTTGTGTCCTCTGCCAGTTCCATGACTGGCACTCAACAAACAAACAAACAACCCAAACCAAACAAAAACAAAAACAAAACCCTTCATATCCCGTGCAGAAAAAAAGAAAACACAGAAATCCCACACTGGTGTTTCCTAGCTTGTGGAGTGGTTTTCTTTTATTAGGGAAATTCATCTGTACTTTTAAAGAAAAGGGAGGGAAAACTTTTCTTGCAAAGGCCACATTTGGAGTCCTAACAGGGGTTTATAAAATATGAGAATACACAAATCTACCTCCTGGACCATACTACCCAATCTTGTCCAACCTGGGTAGTTAAGTGTGACTGGGCCTGGTTAATCCTTGGATAAGATGGTCAGAGAGTGAGTCCAGTTGTAACTAACTGGGTACATGTACGGATAGCAGGGCAGAGACATCCAGTCTATTCAAGTCTATTCCACAAGACTCTCAGTCTCTGGACCTGAACCTGAGTGTGCTTCAAAGTGAGAAAAGCTATTTTCTCTCCACACATGCCTGCTCCCTCTCTCCTAACAAATGGCCCATACCTTCTGTTCCAATTCACACGCTCCAAAAACTGATTGCAGTGAAGAAAAATCATTCCCACCTCTACCATGGCCTATGGCAGGATTTGGTAAATCTTTGAGGTATCCGTAAATCTTTCAGTGTTTGGAGACTGTTTTAGTTTACTTTCTGTTGCTATGATAAAGCTACCAAGACCAAAAGCAGCTTGGGGGCAGAAAGGGTTTATTTCAGCTTACAGATTATAGACCATCATGAAACTAACTCAGAGCAGAAAGTCCAGGAGGGCAGCAACCTGAAAGTGGGAGTTGAAAGTGCAGACTTTGGAGGGATGCAACCAAAGACCACCAGCCCTGGGCTGGTCCCACCCACCGTGAGCTGGACCCTTCCATATCAATCATTCATCATGAAACTGGTTTACTGGTTTACCTGTAGGCTAATCCAATGGATGAATTTTTCTTTCAATTGAAGTGTGTTCGTTTCCCACATGATCATAGCTTGTATCCAGTTGACAGTAAAACTAACCAGCAAAGGGACCATAAAAATCACTTCCACTCTACTGTTGTATCAAAAAAGCAGTCATTGAAGAATACATACATGGAAGCCAAGCATGTTGGTCCGTATCCATTATCCCAGCACTTGGCAATCTGAGGCAGGAGGATCACTATGAGTTCAAAGTCAGCCTAGGCTATATAGAAAATTCCAGGAAAGCCTAAGGTACAGAGTGAGGCAACATCTCAGAACAGAGTAGATAAATGAATGAATATTTATAACTATGTACCAATGAAATTTATTACAAATTATGCCAGGTTGATTTGGAGCCTGTGCCCTAGTTTTCCATCCCCTGGTCTGTGTCTTCACCTTTGTGCAGCTCTGCCTTTCTCCAGCATGTACCCCTACCTACCCTTCACTCTTCAACTACAATGCTACTGCTCAGTCAGCTCCATGACACCTATTCTAGTGGGTGCTAGGTAAATCTCACAGAGTCTTCTGAGAAGTTTGCTACTTTCCTGGAGACATTTTAAAAGGATGTGCTTTGGAGTTATGCTTGGAAAGGCCTGGCATAAGAGAATGTGAACAGTAAATATTATCCTAACAGTGTTCAGGCCATTCATCTTGTGATGATGTGGGCATTATGGTGATCCCATCACATTCGGAAAAGAAAAAGGACAACAAAAGGAATGGAACTGTTCAACAACAACCTTCTGGCAGAACAAGAAAGAACAGCCAGACGCTATGATGCAATGTCCCTTTCCTTAGGAAGTGGCCTCGCTCAATTTCTAAAAGCCCCAAGAAAGAGATGAATAGTGACTTTTATTGAGGAAGTAAGACCCAAGTGCAGACGATTTTGGAGGGGTGGGTGTTTTATGGACAAGTTAGGGATGATAAATCAAACTCCACAGCTGGAGATGCTGATATTTCCCTCCTAAATTAGCCACTCCTTAGCAGTTTCAGCAAAGCTTAGGCTGCAGCTTTTATCCTCCAGCCCCACCCCCAGTTTCCCATATATGATCTCCATGTACTTGGTTCTGTATGATGGACTATGGTTTATGCTTAGAATCATGTGACAGCTCCAGTGGCTCTCAGCAAATGTGAATGGACCATAAATAGCCCTTGTTTGATGGCAAAACAACTGCTTGTCTCTATCTTCCTAAAAAGGAAATAATACCAAAAAAAAGTGCATTAAGGGTTACCCTGCCACTGATAACACTGCTTCCTGGCTTTTTGAATCACTGGCAGAGAGAGCAAATGCATGGAGAACAGAGATGCAATGCTTCTTGCTTCATACCTAAGGCTTCGCTGTGTTTCTCCCAACCTAGAACTTTTCACGAGCAGCACCTCTGCTTCCGAGGTTCATACATTCTAGTCCCAGGGCCAACTGCTACTCAATGAAGGAGCAGGTTTTAACAGTCCACTGATTGACCAGGGACTTTCAAACCTGCCTCCTGGAACTCTGTAAGAAGTCTTAGAAGATCTAGAAGAGTGACACATGGGTAAGACGAGGTAGTGTGAGGGTAATAGGACTGATGCACTGTAAGTGTGTGTGTGTGTGTGTGTGTGTGTGTGTGTGTGTGTGTGTGGTGTGGTGTGGTGTGTTTGAAACTCTCAAAGAATAAATGCTAAAGCCACTAATACAAATAAATAAAACAGGCCTCAGGTGACTCTTTGTGGAAACCTTCCTTCCTGTTCCCTTCCATTTAGATCCTGCCATAACATTCAGGACTGTACTTGCTCATCAATTCAATCGCCATTCATCCAATAATAAAATCCATATGGGACACATCTCAAGTGCCAATACCTCAGGCAGAGTAGGATAAAAGATAGGGGTGGTCCCTATTCTCCCACAAATTGCAGCTGAGCCAATAAGACAGACATTAAATGTTTTTGCAGTTGATTATAAGGGAAAGTTATGATTGGGACAGTACAGGGTGCTGTGGGAAGGATGGATGTATAATTTTCTATCCAAATCCGGATGCTTTTGAGAGTTTAAGAAACATCCCTTTTAATAATTTTTATTGGATATTCTCAATATTTACATTTTAAATGTTATCCCACCCCTCCCCCTCCCCTTGTTTCCATGAAGGTGCTCCCACTCCCAACCACCTATTCCCACCTTGGCCTTGTCATTTCCCTAGACTGGGAAAATGAGCCTTCACTAGACCAAAGGCCTCTACTCCCATTGATGCCAGACAATGCTATTCTCTGTTACATATGCAGCTGAAGCCATAGGTCTCTCCATGCATACACATTGGTTGGTGTTTTAGTCCCTGGCAGCTCTGGGGGGGGGTTGATTGATAATGTTGTTCTTTTCATGAGGTTGCAAACCCTTTCAGCTCCTTCAATCCTTTCTCTAGCTCTTCCATTAGGGTCCCCGGGCTCAGTCTGATGGTTAGCTGCAAGCATCCTCAACTGTATCTGTATGACTCTGGCAGAGCCTCTGAGGAGGCATCCATATCAGGATCCTGCCAGTAAGCACTTCTTAGCATCAGCAATAGTGACTGGTTTTGTTGGCTACATATGGGATAGATCCCCAGGGAAGGAAGTCTCTAAATGATCTTTCCTTCAGCCCCTTCTCCACTATTTGTCCCTGTATTTCCTCCAGTGAGTATTTTGTTCTCTCTTCTAAGAAGGACTGAGGCATCCACATTCTGGTCTTCCTTCTCTTTGAGTTTCATCCGGTCTGTGAATTGTTTCTTGGTTTCTTGGGTATTCTGAGCTTTTGTGCTAGTATCTGCTTATCAGTGAGTGTTCTTTTGTGATTGGGTTACCTCACTCAGGATGATATTTTCTAGTTTAATTTATTTTCCTAATAATTTCATGAAGTCATTGTTTTTAATAGCTGAGTAGTACTCCATTGTGTAACTGTACCACTTTTTTTTTTTTCTGAATCCATTCCTCTGCTGAAGGACGTCTGGGTTCTTTCCAGCTTCTGGCTATTATAAATAAGGCTGCTATGAACATGGTGGAGCATGTGTCTCTGTTATATGTTGGAGAGTCTTTTGGGTATATGCCCAGGAGTGGAATAGCTGGTAGTACTATGTCCAATTTTCTGAGGAACCACCAGACTGATTTCCAGAGTGGCTGTACCAGCTTACAACCCCACCAAAAATGGAGGAGTGTTCCTCTTTCTCCACATCCTTGCTAGCATTTGCTATCATCCGAGTTTTTTGATCTTAGCCTTTCTGACTGGTGTGAGGTGGAATCTCAGGGTTGTTTTGATTTGCATTTACATGATGACTAAGGATGTTGAACATTTCTTTAGGTGCTTCTCAGCTATGAGATATTCCTCAGCTGAGAATTCTTTGTTTAGCTCTATTCCCCATTTTTAATTGGATTATTTTATTCTCTAGAGTCTAGCTTCCTGATTTCTTTGTATATATTGGATACTATCCCTCTATAAGATGTAGAATTGGTAAAGATTTTTTCCCAATCTGTAGGTTGCCGTTTTGTCTTCTTAACGGTGTCCTTAGCCTTAGAGAAGCTTTACAATTTCATGAGGTCCCATTTGTCGATTCTTGATCTTAGAGCCATTGGTGTTTCGTTCAGGAAACTTCCCCCTGTGCCTATGTTGTAGAACAACAATAGGTTAAATCTGGATTTCCATGGCCACCCATAAGGTATGGTCCCTCAGCAAAGACTTATTTCCTTTCCTCCTAGGTCACTCTGGTTCTCATGCCCACCTTGTCTCCTCCTGCTTTTGCTCCTTTGTCTGGCAGAAGAATTAGGTCACATGAGTGATTGAGACCATTGATGTAAGGGCTTTAAATCCAGGGCTAGGCAATGCTGCCAACAGTCATCTGTCATCATTTCCTCCTCCTTGGGTTTACCTTGAGGAGAGGCTTACGATACCCAGGCTCTAAATCTTGAATCCTGCCTTTGATGCCAGCTCCCTTCCCATGTTTCAGGAATGTAGCTGGACCTTTGCCCAGGGCTGGTCTGTGATTCTATACTCTAGCAACATGAGGAGAAGGCTGGCTCTGGTGTTCTGGATGCTCCCTCTCCAGGGATGAGGGGCTTCTAAAACCTAAGCCTCAGCCTAGTACAGATGTCACCAGAGGGCTTCCCCCAAGCATAAATACTTGGTCAGCTACCTATCATTTTGTTACACTTGTAACCACGCTAATGTCACAGATTTTTTTTTTTTTCCAATTATCATTTGTGAACCTGAAAAACTGCTTCCTTAATGACAGCTTCAAAGCACGTAGCAAATGTTGGTGATGATCCATCTCAAGCCTCCAGGCCACTTCAGAATTCACCTGCAGTTAACTTGATTAATTCTCAGTATACTGGCTGCTCTCACCTCCAGTGAGGTGGTTAAGTCGCTCCACCCAAGGCTGTCTTCTGACTCTCCTGAAGCTTGCCCAAGCTACACGGGGCACCTTAGTCACTGAGGAATAAAAGACAAAGATATAGTATCCATGCTCTAAGCTGCCATGGTCATGCATGCCTCCTAGTATTCAGACCCTCAGACAGTTATCTTGAATATGGATAACCTTTATAACCCATATGATCTAGAAATAACAGTGGGTAACTTTTTGAAGGCTATAACAGGATTATTTTTTCTTTCACTTTGCTCCCTTTTGGGACACCCAATCAATCTTGGCTATTGTCATGCTGTAAGTGCATGACAGTGGTATTAGAAGAGAGTTCTGTGGTTAGGAACTGAGATCCCCCTAACATCAGGCTAGCACTGGACTGTCAGCCAAGCCAGTGCATATTCTAGAAGCAGATCCTTGTGGCCAATCAAGTCTTCCAATGATGTAGCCCCACACAAGATCGAAGCAGCAATTTTACACCTTCATTGTGTGATTCCACGTACATGAAATATCTCGAACAGGCAAACTTAGAGAGGTAAGAAATAAATTTATGATTGCCTTGGACTGATAATTGGAATAAGAACTGATTGAAATGGGGCAGAAAGGGTTTTTAACTGGTTTGGTTGGTAGTGAGCGTTGCAGAATTCTATAAAGTTGCCAAGTCACATTATATATACTTGCCAGATGACTTTTATAGTATATATATATATATATATATATATATATATATATATATATATATATATGGGTATCAATAATGCCTAATGAAGAAGCTGTTTTAAAGAAAATAAGACTGATTTCTACAGTTAAAGTACATAACAATGATAGAAAAATAGGTGGGATGTAGAAAATGGCAAAGGGAAAAATTTGTGTTGCCAGGAACTTTTGATTTAAAAAAATAGATCTTCTATTCTTCTAAAACACAGGTCTCCATATAGTTAGGTATATGTACCTATTAAATATGATGAACTAATATTAAAAGCAGATTCTCACATAAGTTTTATATGACCAAAGGTACCTAGCACCCCCTAACCCTACTTCCCCTGCCTAGAAATGCTCCATTTGTGGTTTTATGAATTGATAGTCATATCTTATATATAATAACAATCTTAGAAAATTTGTCTTTGGAAAGCCATCACCACCAGCAAGTCCTTATACGGTACAGCAGTACAGTGGAGAAGGTTATACTACCACATAAACCCCATGCTGGGGAAAAAGAAAATAAGGATGATAAGGCAAACTTCATGATAAGAAGGAAAAATTATCAATACTTATCCATCTCCCTGCATGTGGAAGAATGTAGGGACTCATGGATGTCTTCCTTCATCCCTGATGCTGGGGCTGCCAAAGAGAGGTAATGTGCTCAAGGAACTGAGTGCTGTGGCATTTCTAGGAACTGTCCTTCAAATTCTCTGGGTTTCTGCCTGGCTGGGATTCCAGTTCAGGAGCTTGGAGCAGAGGAATGGTGAAGGGAATAGGGGACTAAATCCCTTACCTTTGTCTATGTTTGGTGTTCCTACCATGTTTTCATGTAAAGAGCTCACCTAAGAACTCTAATTTCAGGGCATATTGGGAATAATTTTTATGGCTATGGATAAAGATGTAAAAGGCACATTTACATACAAACATACACCATACACTTGTGCTAGCTGCTGAGTTCTATTAGTTTGGGCTACATAACAAATCACTTCAAAACACAGCAACTTAAAACTACCTTGTATTTAAGATCACAGCCTGAAGTCTTTTCATGTAGCATTTTTTTTTTTTTAGTGTGGGTTGAGATTTCTCATTTGTTTACAAGACTGTGCATGAGTTATCCAGATTCTGGGATACCTAGGAAAGCTTCACACATGTATCTAGCATTGTGAAGTTATTAACTAGGTTAACGGGTGCAGATATTTGCTACCCACTAAGGGGCTAGTTTGGTCTCATGGTTCCAATGCCACAAGAAAGAAAACTCCAAATTCATAAGTACATTTGAAGCCTCTGCTTTCTTCACGTTCTCTAATATCTCTTTGACCAAAGCAGATCACGTGATCAGCCTGAACTCAAGAAGTGGAGAAACATCTGCTGTGTCATTAGAAGCATAAGGGCGTGAGCTCTGTCATTCATAAAAAACCTAGCACACCTGTTTGCTTTTGTATTTTAATTTGAGATCTGCAGGTCATCAAACTTCTCACTTGCCAGAGAATGTGTTTTGTTCAGCAGCTGTTCTAGCATCTAGAGAATATCATTTATTTTGAGATGAATAATTTTGCTCTGAGATTCATTAAACTATAGCTCTTTCTCTTGAAGGGAAAATTTTTTTTTTTTGCTCTAATCGGCTATGATTGCCATGGAGATAGTCCCAGATTCTGGTTACAAGCCAAATATAGGATGTCATTTCAAGGAACCTGTTGACAGCATAAGCTTAGCTCGAAGACTGTGATAGGCCTGAAGTAAAGAAAATGGCAGTGCTAAGGTCATGAAAGAAGAGGGAATGAAAGCAGAGTAGAGAATGCACTCGACTAATAGAATTGGCATTAGTGTCATCATAGAGGAGCGCCCAAGCACTTGTCACTCAGCAGCTCTGGAGGAATTTGTAGCCTGGAGACATTAGCTTCATCTTAAAGATGATTCAACTGCATATGGATGAAGTTTGACTAATCACAGTGGAGGGAAGATACCCTGCATTCAATTACATACTGTCATAGACAGTCAACACTACTGGGATCTGTGAAGGCAGAGAGGAGGGGAAAATTGTTGGATAATAGTAGTGGATGGAAAAGGGCACATCTGGTTTGAGAGACTTTTCCAGGAAAGGACAGAGACTAGAGACTTTAATCTCGGCTCCCCACTGGGAGGTAAATACATGGGGGGAAGGAACAGCATCCCTCAGTTCACTCCCCTTTTGCCATCCCCTGCTTCTGAAACACATTCACCCTTTGCCTATTATAATAATATCAGGAAAGGATTCAGAAAGGGTAAATAATCATCTTGCCCAATTCAGTGAAATCACTGTATGAGAATACATATACAGGTCAGTGGAGAAGCAAACGTCAGTGACATCTGAAGAATAATGTGCACCCCTCAGTGTGAAGAGAGTGGTAGTGCACAAGCAACCTCTTAGGTAATTCAAAGACTTGCTCATCAGTGCAAATACGAACAGTTACTGAGATCTTTTGGCATATTTGTTTTATTATTTTATTGGGTTCTTATATGTCTACCTCCTTCCAAAACTTAATCTACCCTAATCCATTCCAACCCCCGCCCAACACTAGGTAGGAAAGAAAGAGGATTAAAAGAAAGGGGGGCATAGACCTCTTTCAGGCAACAAAATAGACTACTTTCTGTTCATTATGATTGTCCTGTTTCTTGGGGCAAGTCATCAGAATATCTAGCAATCTAGTAATCCAGCAATCCGGCAATCAATAAGAAACACAACAGCAGTGGGGTGGGAGGCAGGGAAGAAACAGCCACTGCAAGCTCTCTTGGGGATCTACTATTTATTCCCGCTCCAGGGTCCCCAGAATTAAACTATCTGCAGCTGGCAAAAGTCACGCCTACAAGCACAAGACAATGGCTGTGGGCAAACTGAAACATCCCCATATCCCACATCTTGGGCTAAAACAAAAACATATGCATAATAAGATAGCTGGGTTTTTTAAGAAACCCAAACTCTCACTACAGAGACCCACTTTCTCTTTCTTCCTAGGAACATAACTGAACTACTTTTTCATAGTCCCCTTTGAGATGAGGCTTGATCAGATAGTTGAGCTCTAACCAATGGGAAGGCCACTACTAGAACCAACATTTAGGACAGTAGACATGCTTCATTCGTGGCAGTGTTCTTCTTCATCCCATGTAGAACCCACAGAAGCCCACCTAGAGAAGGGCAGAGCCACACAGAAGGATCTTGAGTTTATGGTTAACTATGGAGCAGAGGTGTGTCTCCACTCTGGACCACAGTCCTGAAAAGCAAATATGCTCATTTCATAGTGTACTGTACTGTTAGATGTCTTTGTTATAGTAACTTGGTTTTGTTCTTATTGTCTACCTGTCTAATGCTTCCATTAATTCATTAGTTCATTCATTCAGTCAACCTAAATGTTGCAGGGTTGCTTTGGGAGAACCTCCTTCAGTGTTGTAATCAGTATGACCTATATTTCAGTCCTGAAATTGCTGTGGCATGAGTATATTTCCTGCAATTCCTCAGTGAGACAACAGAATTGTTAACATGACACATGACCCAGCAATGCTGCTTCAAAGTATTTTGTCTCTCTCCAAAGTTTATTACCTGAGGCAATTATCTTCCATTACATTTTTCCTTTGTTTGTAGCCTCTCCTCTCTGTCTCTGTCTCTCTCCCTTTCCACCTCTCTCTCTCTCTCTCTCTCTCTCTCTCTCTCTCTCTCTCTCTCTCTCTCTCTCTCTCTCTGTGTGTGTGTGTGTGTGTGTGGTTTTGTCTGTCTGTCCCTCTTTGTCTCCTTCTCTCTCTCTCTCTCTCTCTCTCTCTCTCTCTCTCTCTCTCTCTCTCTCACACACACACACACACACACAAAATCATCCTGCAATCTCTTCCTTCCTTTACTGTTATTCTTATTCAGGTCACCAGAACAAAACATCCCTAGCAGCCACCCTCATTAAGAAGCAGAAAAATTGTGAGATAGCAACCACTTTAACATTTTGAAGCCAGAAAAAAAAATGCAGGTAATGTACTCTGAGAAACAATTTTTAATTTAGTGTCTATTATGAGCCCATGAGACAGACACAGAACATTTAAAGGAATCTTGGAAAACAAAAAAAAATGGAAAAAATTCATAAACTTGTCTGCTTCAGAATTATTAAAAGAAAAAAATAAGACTATACACTCCGTTCATTTACTCGTGGTATTAGTCAGGTTTCTCACAGTCACAAAACTTATGGAATGTCTATATATTAAGGGAAATTATTTGACTTACAGTCTGCAATCCAACTAACCCAACAATAGGCAGCTGTGAATAGAAAGTCCAAGAATCTACTAGTTTCTCAGTCCCACAAGACTGGGTGTTCCAGCTGCTCTTTTGTATGAACTGTAATCCTGAAGAAGTAGGTTCCGACAGATGTTCTGGCAAGTAAGTATAAGCAGGCAAAGAAGAAGGAAGCCTTTCCTCTTCCATTGTCCATATGTAGGCCTCCAGTAGAATGTATGGCTTGAACCTAAGCTGCTCTTTACTTGGAACTTGCTCTGTCCCAGGGTGATCTTGAACTCAGAGATCTGCTCACCTCTCTCACAGGGCATTAAAAGCATGTAGCAACTTACCTAGGCTGAATAATCTAGAGGCAAAGCTTCCCAACTATTCTGTGATCCCATAATTTCACACTTATGTATGTACTGGATAGAATGAAAACATATGTCCATAAGAAGATATATATAGGAATGTTCACAATGCCTTTCTCCAGAATAGACAAAGATAGGAAATGGCGTAACTGTTTAACTTAATGACAACTTATAGAATGTGTTAAAGCTATATAAAATGAAGTGAGCTGACAGGACTGGCAAGAACCGGGTAAGAACAGATTCCGACTAGCCAGGGGGCAGAGAGATCTCAGCGGAGCATGCAGAAAGTGTGTGCAGGCCCCGCTTGATCCAGGGACCCAGGAACATGGCGGCATTGGGCCCTCTGTTCCCAGCAAGTGGCTTTTGGGGTGCACAACAGGCACTTGGACAATCCGACATCAGTAACAGTGGAGATCCAAGGACACAGGCCATGTACAAGGAAAAGGCAAGAACCAATCACTGACAACAAGATGGAAAGAGGAAAGTGAAAGAACGTACCCCAGGGAAACCAAGAAAACCTGGCAACAGTAGAACCCACCTCTCCCATCACAACAAATGGCTGAATGCCAAACACTCCAGAAAAAGAATACTCAGACATGAAATCCTACCTCAAGATGATGATAGAGATTCTTAAACAAGAATGGGAGAAAAAGCATAAATAATTAGAAGCTTTTAAAGAAGAAACAAGAAAAACGCTCAAAGAACTCAAAGAACTAGAAGAAAATAGAACCAAAGAGATGAAGGAATGGAAGAAGGAATTTAAAACGGAAATGGACACAATAAAGAAAACACTAAAAGACCCAACCCTAGAGGGAGAAATCCTAAAAAAGAAATCAGGAGTCACAGATGGAAGCATTTCCAACAGACTACAAGAGATGGAAGAGAGAATCTCAGGAGCCGAAGACAACATTGAAAACATAGACAAAACAGTCAGAGAAGATGCAAAAACCAAAAAGCTCCTAACCCAAAATGTGCAGGAGATCCAGGACACAATGAGAAGACCAAATCTAAGGATAATAGGAATAGAAGAGGGCCAAGAATATCAACTAAGAGGCACAGTAAATACTTCAACAAAATCCTGGAAGAAAACTTCCCTGCCCTTGAAAATGAGATGACCACGAGCATAAAAGAAACCTACAGAACTCCAAATAGGTTGGACCAGAAAAGAAACTCCTCCCGACACATAATAGTCAAAACACCAAGTGCCCAAAGCAAAGAAAGAATACTAAAAGCAGTAAGGGAAAAAGGTCATGTAACATATAAAAGGAAACCAATCAGAATCACACCAGATTTCTCAACAGTGACTATGAAAGCTATAAGAGCCTGGACAGACATCATGCAGTCCCTAAGAGAGCACAAGTGCCAGCCCAAGCTGCTATACCCAGCAAAACTATCAATCAACATAAATGGCGAGACAAAGATATTCCAAGACAAAACTAAATTCACACAATATATGACCACAAACCCAGCACTACAATGAATTATAGGTGGAAAACCCAATACAATGAGGACAACCACCTCATAATAAAAACAAGAAAACTTCTAAGCAGGAAAACCAAAAGAAGAAAGACACACAGGAACCATTCAACCTACCAAAGCAACAATAGCAGGAAACAGTAACCACTATTTCTTGATATCTATTAACATAAATGGACATAGGCTATCAGACTGGATACATAAACAAATCCCAGCATTTTCCTGCATACAGGAATCTCATCTCAGAGACAAAGACAGACACTATCTCAGAATAAAAGGCTGGGAAAAAACCTTCCAAGCAAATGGCCCCTAGAAGCAAGCTGGAGTGGGCATTCTAATATCGAATAAAGTAGATTTTCAACCAAAAGTTATCAAAAAAGATAAGGAAGGACACTTTTTACTCATTACAGGGGAAATCTGTCAGGAGAAACTCTCAATCCTTAACATATATGCTCCAAATTCAAAAGCACCCATATTCATAAAAGAAACCCTACTAAAGTTCAAAAAATACATTTCACCTCACACAATAATAGTGGGAGACTTTAATACCCCACTGTCACCTGTGAAACATCTAAGGAAGTGCTCAACATCCTTAGCCATCAGGGAAATGCAAATCAAAACAACCCTGAGATTCCACCTCACACCAGTCAGATTGGCCAAAATCCAAAACTCTGATGATAGCAGATGCTGGCGAGGTTGTGGAGAAAGAGGAACACTTCTCCACTGTTGGTGGGGTTGTAAACTGATACAACCACTCTGGAAATCAGTCTGACGGTTCCTTAGAAAATTGGACATAGTACTACCTGAAGATCCAGCTATTCCACTTCTGGGCATTTACCCCAGAGACACTCCAATATACAAGAAAGATACATGCACCACAATGTTCATAGCAGCTCTATTTATAACAGCCAGAAGCTGGAAAGAACCCAGATGTCTTTCAGTAGATGAATGGATACAAAAATTGTGGTACATTTACACAATGGAGTACTACTCAGCTATCAGAAACAATGACTTAACCAAATTCTTAAGAAAATGGTTGCATTTAGAGAATATCATCCTGAGTGAGATAACCCAGTCACAAAAGAACAGACATAATATGCAGTCACTGATAGTGGGATGCTAACCCCAGTGGCTCGGACTGCCCCAGAAACAACTCACACACTGTGTGAAGTTCAAGGAAAAAAAAAAACATTATGCTCAATCCTTACACACTAAGAAAATGTTGACTAATTCCGGGTTACATCCTGTTTTACATGTACTTTTTGCTCATTGTAACTAATAAGACCTTAATGCAGAGTATCAAACCTTAAAAAAAAAAAGCTTAAAAAAAAAAAAAGAAAACTCTTCTGTTGGGTGAAGAAGCAAGAGTATGTGTTGTGCCTTTTCATTCTCATGAAATTCTAGGGCTTTCAAATCTGATATATGATGACAGAAATTGTAGCGATGATTGCCTCAGGGTAGGTGAGAGTTGACATCGGATGGGTCCAAAGAAATTTGTATGTTATTTGTGGACATTTTATTTTACCAAATGTAAATTTTATTTCCAATACATATGTACCCGAAATACAATAATTTGAAGAAATAATCTACCGTTACTATTATGAGAAAAAAACACATTAACGCTATGTCTTCATTTTTCTCCATCTGATCCTTGACCTTCTTTCCATCTCTGGTGACTATAGCAATGGCTTTCTTCTGTCCCCATCCACATTTTTTCTGCCATATCTATGGATGCAAATGTCCTGTGACAATGACTAAGTGAGAGGTTTAGATTCTTCCCTGAGCTATGTGTCTCCCTCAGGGAGCAGCCAGGAGAGACAAGAATTTTAAATGGCATTTTCCTGATGGCTAAGAATGTTGAACATTTTTAAAGTGTTTCTCAGCTATTTGCATTTCATTGTTTAAAAAAAAAATCTATGCATAGTTCTGTACCACATTTTCAATTGGATTCCTTATGTTCTTGATGTTCAGCGTTTATTGTTTGTTTGTTTAGTTCTTTATATATTTCAAATACTAACCCTCTGTCAGATGTATGATTGGTAAAGATTTTTTTCATTTTGTTGGCTGCTTCTTTGCTCCAATAATAGTGTCTTTTGCATTACACGTGCTTTTACACTTCATATGGTCTTGTTTATTAATGATCTTAATACCAGTGCTACCAGGGTCCTGTATATAAAGTTCTTTCCTGTGCCAATGAGTTCAAGGTTATTCCTTATTATCTCATTTAACAGATTCAGGGTGTCAGACCTCATGTTGAAATCCTTGATCCATTTGGAGTTGAGTGTTGTGCAGAGTGATACATATGGATCTAGTTACATTCCTCTACAAACAACCATCTAGTTTGAATGAACCATTTCTTAAAGATGTTGTCTTTTATTCAATGTGTATTTTTGGCTTTTTTTTTTTTGGTCAAAAATTAGGTGTCCATGGGTGTGTGGACTTATGTCTCAATTTTTAACTCAATTCCATTGATCAATATGTCTGTTTTTATGCCAATACCATGCAGTTTTTTATTACTGTAGCTCTGTTAACAGGTCTTCTATTATTTAGGATTGTTCTAGCCATGCTGGATTATTTGTTTATTTATTTGTGTTTGTCTTTGTTTTTGGCATGTATGTGTGTGTTTTTTTTCCATATGAAGTTAAAAAATGGGTTTTTTTTTTCAGCTTCTCTGATTGACTGCATTGTAATTTTGATGGAAATTTCATTGACTCTGTAGATTGCTTTTGGTAGGATGGTCATTTTTACTATATTAACTCTCCTCAGTCAGTCCTGAGCATGGAAGATCTTTTCACCTTCTTTTTCATTTTCTTTCTTCAAGATCTTAAAGTATGTATTGCACATATATTTCACTTGCTTGGTTAGGATTAATCCATAGGATTTTTGAGGCTGCTGTGAAAAAATTGTTTCCCTGATTTCTTTCTCAGTATGTTTGTTATCTGTATGTAAAAAGGTTACTATTTTTGTGTGTTCATGGGATTTCATCTTACCCCAGTCAGAGTGCCCAAGAGTAATAAAACAAATGACAGCAGATGCTGGATATAATGGGGGTGGGGGTGGGGAGTGGGAATACATATTCATTGCTAGTGGGAGTACAAACAATATAGAACCACAAGGTCCATCTGTACTACTCATGGCTATATACTCAAAAGACTGTATCTTCTAGAGAGATACTTGCTCATCCATATTCACTGATGCTTTATTTGTAATAGCCAGAAATTAGAAACAGAATAGGTATCTACCAACTGATGAATGGACAATAAAATGTAATATATTCAGCTGCTAAGAAAAATGAAATTTGTAGGCAAATGGGTTGAACTAGAAACAGTCACCCTGAATGTGGTAACCAAAACCTAGAAAGATCAACATTGTCTTATATATAAGTGTTAGCTTTTAGCTTTTGATACATGTGTTTCATTTGGAACATTCATAGAGGGCAAGGAAGGGATATTCCAAGAGAGGGGATACAGAATATAGGATTATAAAAGGATAAAAGAAAATTTAAAAGGGGGGGATTAAAGGGAAATGGGGGCAAAGTAGAGAAAGGTCTTGGGAGAGGGATAACTAAGACTAAAGGTCTTCTGAAAAGCCATGTGGAAAATTAGTATAGACATTTTCTAAAATATAAACAAGCATAAAAAGGAGTTTAAATGGAGTTGCCATATAATGAAGGAAACAATGTCCCCATTAGAATCCTTATGCTACCAAATAAAATTCAATTGCCAGAAATGGGTTATATATTTTTGAGTTGTTTACCAAGAGGTAGTTATCCTTAAATGGGATGTCTTTCTCAAATCTCCTCAAGGCTCAGGGCTCTGTGCAGAAAATGAGGCAGAAAGGTTGTAGGAGCCAGAGGCGACGGATGACTCCAAGGAAACCAAGGCTTCCAGACACAACAGGGCTGACAAACATATGAACTCATAAAGATTGTGACAGCACACACAGAGCTGCACAGGTTCAAATAGATAAAATCTCAGCACTGACGGGAAATAGACACAAAGTCCTTCCCCTAGCCAAGAAGCTACTCACAATTGACAATTGCTGGGTGACTGCTGGTATATTAACCACACTCTGAAGAAGGCCCATGAACAAGAGTAGTTGGCCAATACAAAATAGACTCCATGGTTTTCGTGCCCGTTTTATTTTGATAATTTTTTTGTCTTGTTGGGTTTTCTTTTTTTCAAAGATAGTTTGTTTTAATTTTCAACCTGGGGGGGGGAAGAAAGGACATGAATTTGTGTGGGTATAGAGATGGGGAGGATCTGGAAGCAGGGCAGGGGAGGAATTTAATCAATTTTATTATTTTTTAAACTAAATTTAAAAAAAATGCCATAGAGACTATGATGGTTTGTATCCAACATGTTTGAGACTCACATTTTGGATACTTATTCTCAGTGGGCAGTGACATTTGGGGGAGCTTTAGAACCTTGAGGTGTAAGGACTGGCTGGCACAAATAGGTCACTAGGGATGGAACTTGGAAGGTTCTTTGCTTGGCCCCTGCTTTCAGCCTCATTGTCAGCTTCCTGGTCCACCACCATGTGAAAAGCCTCCCCCCAGTACACACTGAGCTGTTCTGCCAATTTTCATAGCAATCCTGAACTGAAACCCTCTAAAGTTGTGAGGCAGAGTCAATCTGTCCTTCTGAGGGGAGGACATCTAAAGCATCACAGAAGAGCAGATGAGAATGAGAAGGTTCCGATGTTTTGACACATTTGAGATATGCCAAAGAAGAAACTTTTTGAGAACGGAGGGAAGTAAAAGAGAAATTGAAAGCTGTAAGCAAAATATTTTTATACTCTTGAATCAGAAGAGGAATGGAGGTTTTGCACATGCCCTCTCTTAGTATCCTTCATTAATGTGGTCCTATTGAAAACCACATGCTGAATATCTACACATCATTTTGTTATACTATAATAGACACATTGATAATAAAAGTTATTCATATTTATATAATCTTTTCATGTTCTGTATTCTCCCCAGACTCAACTGTAGTGACAAGGAACTAGGGCAAAGGCAAATTCAATATTCCTTAAAAATGAAAACCCATCAAGCGAACAAAAGGATTCACAAAGGCAAAATTGTGCCGTGCTGTAGCTATTCAGTAAATTGACCATTTTGCATATTGAATTCTGGAAAATTGCTTTGCCATTTTGTAAACTCTGAAATATTCTAACTCTGCCTCTCTAAAACTTAGTCCCCCTCAAAAGACAGACGTGGGGTAGCCTAAGCTTACTCTAGCTCTGGTAAATAGTATGTATAGGAATCATAAGTTTAATGAATTTGAATATCTGGGTTGTTTATATGAGCAAGCAAAACTTAATACATATCAAATTCCTGATAAACATTAAAATGGAAAAAAACCCCAAGAATATCAAATAAATGAATGAAATATAAATAATAATTTATTAATTTGTAGAATATATATGCAAATAGAATTAATGAATAATTGGACCAAGTAGCCTTGAGGAAGAAAGGTAGAGGTTGAGGAAGGAAAGAATAAGAAAAGAAGACTTTCAACTGGTTTTGAATTGCACCAGGGATTTACTTCAACAAGGAAGTATTTCTCTAATTTCAAAGTTTGGTGTTTAGGCATGGTTGTTCTGTAATAAGAGAGTGGACATAGAAATAGAGCAAAATTGAGATGCTTATCTTAATAGCTAATTAAATTTGGCAGGAAAATCCAAAAATAAGCTTTGCTTAATTTTGATTTCTTAAATTAAAGAAAACCAAAGCGTGTTGGACAAACACAGAAGCAGATTTCCAGAAGGGGGGGGAGCAGGAGCAAATGTGAAAGAAAATTGAAGAATGTATCATGCTTGGATACAAATGGTAAGATAAATTTTCATAACTGGGTTAATGTCATGGAAAACACATTATCGGGATCTCAGGGATGGAGATCCATTCTTGTCATTAACCAAGAGTGGAGCAGAATGGATGCATACAATCTTTCACATTCTCTTAAAAACATGTCACTGGGTCGGAGATAGCAGACACTTAGCACACAAGTTCTGACGCTCCAGAAAGTCTAACTCGGCCTCTTTAAACTTTAACCTCAACAGAAGATAAATGAAGTGAGGATTAAGTCCAGTCCAGCTCTAGTGAACACAGATTTTTTGGTTTGTTTTTCATTATTATTATTAATTGTATTTATTTACATCCAAATGTTATTCCTCCAATTTCCCCTCACAGAGTTCTTTACCCTGTTCCCCCTCCCCTTCACCTCTGAGTGGGTTCTCCCCAGAATCCCCTCTCCTTGGGGCATCAAGTCCTTACAGGATTAGGTTCATCCTCTCCCACTGAGGCCAGACGAGGCAGCCCTCTTATACACATGTGTTGGGACCCACAAATCAGCCCATGTAAGTTCTTTGGTTGTTTATTATTATTATTATTATTATTATTATTATTATTATTATTATTATTATTAATTAAGCTTATTCTCCTGGCAACTTCATATACAAAATAAAATAAAATAATAATTTAAAATATTATTATTTAATTTTTCTTACATATATCAATTTTGAATGTTATTATGCAACAAGGACATTTTCATACAAATATATTTCGTGTGATGAACACATTCTCTACCATATATCTTGCCTCTTCATTCTGTCTCTTCTTTCCTGCTCCACCTATACTCTTAGAACAGAGGGGTTTTTTATGAACCACAAGTCTCGTGGGTTTGCAGGTGGTGGGACCTGCATATGAGCATGCAGAAACTCATCTAAGATACCTGAAAAATCTTCAAATAGTCTTTTCAGACCAGTGTATGTTATTAACATCACTCACAGCAGTCTTCTCTGTAACAGCTAGTCCCATCCTGAGAATCTATATCAACATGGGGCTTTAGCATGCCCACCACTGTCAAATTAATAGAGTTTCCTTTCAACATTAAACCTATCCCGGCTCTGCTAGTAGTTTCCAACCTGTGGGCCACAGACTGCTGAGAGCTTGTGTGATTCCTGGGAAATGTTGGTTGAGTTATGTGCTTGACAAGCCTTATCTGTGGGCTCAGTAAAGTGCTATCTTATCTGGGCCCTCATTCCTGGGAAAGGCTGGAAATATCTGGCTAAGGGATTTCAAAAGCCTTTTCTGCTCTGGTATTTTCTACTGCTGGGCTGCATGTTTCTATCCTCTGCTCACTTCCCTTCTACCTCCTTCCTCTTACCCAGAGATCCTCTAACACTAACAAGGAGCCTTTGATGAAAAACAGGAATTTCCCCATACCCCCATCCCCATGAAGAGGGCAAGAAGAAAAACAGCACATTCCATGAGCTGGGTCACTTGTTCATGACTGCTCTGTCTTTGAGATGCTCTGGGTCAATGATGATCATCTGCCAAAACTGACTGCAGGCTTCATCCTCATCTTTCAGGTCAGAAGGCAAGAGTCACTTTCCAAATTATTTCTCAGAAGTTCCAACATTCTTAATACTGTCCTAGGAACAATTTTTTTTCCTTTTCCCTTAGGCAGTTCAAGCTTAACCTACATCCTAGAAGGTGCCTTGACACTAATGCTTACTGGTTAAATGGCTTTGTGTATTTTTCTTCAACTCCTTGACCCTTGCTTTCTTTTATCCGTTCAGTAGGTGAGTTGTGGTGATTAAATAAGATAAATTATTTGGTATGGAGTCTGCTACATAACAAATGCTCAACAAAGTATACTTTATCAAAACAGACACGTGCATTAGAGACTGAGAGAAGGGGGAAGAGAGAGGGAGAGATGGAGGAGAGAGGGAGAGGGAGAGGGAAAGCACATTTTCCTTTCTGGGGTTAGTTATAAAAATACCCACAACTCTGCGTCTTCTTGTACATTGGTCAGCTATGTGACATTGGCTACCATATGTGAAACCTGCCTTAACCCATTGAGGAATAAGGCCCAGATCGGAAAAAAAAAAAAAAAAAAAAAAAAAAAAAAAAAAAAAAAAAGCATGCTTTCTCAGCTCAGACTATCTTCCACACACCAGCCAACATAACAATGGGCCACATATGCAAGAGGAAGCCCAGCTGAGCCCAGATAAACTCAACTCAGAGAATTATAACTGCTTCTCTGAGCCTAGCCACTAAACTCCTCCCCCAAAGAACTGTGAGCTAAACAACTGACAATCGTTTGAACTCAACCACCAACTTTTGTGTTGGCTTTTAGTAATATAATGAGTAACACACATATTCTCTTGCATTTAGGTAGATCTCGTGTATGTGCATGAACAACATAATGTGAATGGAAAGTGTCACTTATATGCCCCAGAGCTCAAACAATTGCATTCTGACTCATGTCATCTTTCTTGGATATAGAAATTCTAGAAGAGATTGCTCCAATTTGGAAAAACTCAAATTCTGGAATCACTACGTGGAGGAGAGCCACTCCCCAAATAGTCACTTGGAGCTTTATGTAACCTAGTAGTAAACTTCACTTGCTACCAGCCACCAACATTTGATGATGCTTTGTTATGGTAGTTGGTATAACTTTAGCCAGCACACAGGAATCATATGAATCATTCCTATTTACAACTTAGAGCATAGATTGACATTGATATTGGCTAGTGTGTATTTAGATGCAAAGGAATATCCAGAACAGGGTAATAATGATGCATTTGGTGATTATCTTGCCAAAGTCTAGGTCTGTTCACTTTAGCTTGTAAAAGGATCATACAAAGAGGCCATTTGAAATGCATAGCGTGTATCTTGGTAGACTGAAAAGGCAGAAGATGGACTATTTGAGGGATGGAAGGGGAGCAAAAAGACAGAAAAAGACAGTAAGGAAGGGGTGACTAAGTACAAATAATAATCACATAGATATATGAGAATGGCATAAGTAGAGACACTACTGTACAAGCCATCATAAAGCATTTCACATTTTAAAAGCTTTTTAAAATCAATAAATACATTGACCAGTTCTGTCATCCTCAAATGTTCAATTCTGGACAATCATGTATAGAAGTCCAAGACTATGTATTCTCCATAAACTCCCTGGGAAATTCTCGTGCCCAGGATTTTTTGTTGTTGTTGTTGTTGTTGTTAAATAGAAAGTCCAGTCTATAGTGAAGTGTAGCATTTCCGGAGAACTGTGCATAAATGATGTCAGAAGTCAGAACTCCTGGGCATGTGGCATCTAAGTCTGAGGCTAGGGTGAGGAGTCATGGCACAGCTGCACTCTGAGCAGCTAGCAAGGGAGTCCCGTGGAGCACCCAGCACAGACGTCAGAAGATGCAGCTAAACCCACAGAGTCTGCATGGAAAGGTTAACTGGCATCACCATGCGACAAATGTGCTGAATGTGACTAGTTTGCTTGCATTATGGTAGCAGACTGTTTTCGGGGAAACAGATTGTGGGAACACAGCACAACAGCAGACGAAACTGAGGCACTTCAGGGGGTTCTCAGGCTGTTCCTGCTCTCTTGCCTCCTTACTTTTCCTATTTTTAAATATTCAGAGAAAGGAAGAGTCCATACCCACCCTCCAAAAAGCACTGAATTGTTTCAAGACAAGCTGCATCCTTTGCCAAAGCCCAGCTCAGCGAGGAGAGAGCTGCTCTCTTCTAATGGATTTCTTTCCTGAGGATGGAACAAGGACAAGTGGACAGAAATTATAAGAAGGCAGAAATCAGCCTGCCAGAAGGGATGTTTGAAAACAGCGAAAGTGAAATAGGCTGCTTTTGAGAGAGTCAAGACTATTTGAAGAATTTAAGCCAAGTCTGGGTATACTTCTGTGTATTTACCAAGCTCTGTTTGTACCCACAGAGATAAATAATAAGATGAAGACAGAGTCCTTGGCCTAATCATTTTTTGCCTAGATGCTTTTGATGAGATGGATAAATATATCTACAGTTAAAATATGGTACAATAAGCCCATGATTATAGTGCACCTGGTTACTGCAAGAACCAAACAAGATGTGTTGACTTTAACAGAAGAATAAGTCAAGGATTCCTAGAGGAAATGGTATAAGATTTAAATAGCATTCTGAGAATTGCAGATGCAAAAGCACAGATGAGGACCTGAAGGCATGGACCAGGACAATAGGGAGAAGACAGGTCATAAATTCCTTAGGATGCAGTGCAAGATTCTGGAGGAGGAAGGAGGCAGGCAGAGGGAGGCAGAACAAAGAAGAGACAGGCATGGTTTGCTTAAGAACCTTTTCCACTAAGGGAAGAAAGCTTGATTTTATTTTGAAGAAAAAGGAGATGCTATTGGAGGTTGAGTTCTCAAGTCCTTTACAATGTCAAATTACTTGTGTCTAAAAGACAGGTTGCTTGTTTCCAAGTTAAATTCTAAATTGGTTATGCATAAATAAAATCATGTCAGTTTTAGCCACAATCAAGTATTTATAAGATTATGGTATATGAATGAGATGCTAACTAACTGGGGTTCCAAGAGAACTATACTAATCCCTTCCAAAAGTAGCAGCCCCAAATGACTAAACTCTACCTCATAAACATTCTATCACATCTTAGCATTGTCACACCAGGAACCAAATTTCCAACACATGAGCTTTTGGGAGACACATTCAAACACACACAACCATTGCCATTGTTATCAGGAGGCTTCATTGAAATCACTGCAGAGAAGATATTTCAATAAGAGAATTCCAGTTAAACTAAGGAAAGATACTTGGCATGTGCATGTCTGTGGGGTTGGGTAAGAGATATATGCAGTACTAGGGGAACAATCTCTGGATAGAACATGAAAAATATAAAGCCTGTTCCCATCTCTACAGATGTGGCCATTAGGGGTTTTAGCTTTATCCCTTTCCTATTATCAGCCAATTTCCCACTTTCCTTCCATTTTTCATATTGCAACCAACATTTTACTTGTCCCAAAGGGAATCCAAGTATATTTTTAATGTATTCATATTTATGTATATGAATGCTTTGGCTGCATGTATGTGCACCACATGTATGCAATGCCTGTAGAGGCCAGTAGGGGGCATCAGATTTCCTGGAACTGGAGTTACAGATGGTTGTGAGCTGCCATGTGGGTGCTGGAAAATGAACCCAGTGCCTTTGCAAGAACAACAAATGGTCTTAAGTGATGAACTATCTCTCCAGTCCCTGAAGTGCAAGAAATATTTTTAAATAATTTAGTTAGGTGATATTATAAACAATTAAACTGTCAGTCAAGAAAAAACAATTTTAAAATGAGACAGAATACTTCTCCATAACAAATGTTTTTAAAAGCTGTATTTCAGTAAATGGAATTTTATTATAAGACAGAGAATCAATAGATTAATGCTGCATAAAACTAGGAATATCACACATTAAGCTGGCAGGCTCCTCCATATCCCATTCTACCTGTTCAATGCTCCTATAATCATGCTGGTTCCGAAGTACCTATCTTTCTTCTGTTTTAATTATCTGTGTATCTCCCATGCCAGGATACCAGGAAGCATTCAACTGTTTTTGAATTGGCTAGAATTGATATTACAAAGGCGTATATTAGTATGTTATCTGTCAATGAGCATCTTCTACAGAAAATTACTTGTCTTTCTTTCAAGCTCAACAAGGCATTTCCAACTGGCAATACATGGACCAAATGCATCCTAGGATACCCACAGATGTGGACCAATGCATCTGTAGCTGATGATGTCATATCCTGAAGTCAACAGGCTGGATAGCCCTGAAAGGATTCTGTAAACATGGCACTATGCTCCTCTCATCAGGACTAAAGTATTCCTTTCTTTAGCTGCCTGGAATGTTGGCAGTTGAGTATCTGTCTGATGGGGAAAGAGCTCTTCCTTCCAAAGCCCAGGCCCTTTCCTGGGGATGAGCAGGAATAGTAACAGCTGTCTGCTCCAGAATCCTCAATAAAAATGACAAAGGCTTTTTTTTTTTTTTTACCAAGGCACTGCAGTCACCCACAATCAACCCCACCCCTAACCCACCCCACACCTGCAGGTACCTAACCCTGTGCACCCTATCTTCTTCCAAGATGTTGATCCCAAGAGCACTCCTAATAAAGTCTGCTCAAGAATCTCTCTATACCAGAGTGTGCCTTCTGGGCAACGCTTTGGGTAATACTCTCTTACCTTCATTTCTTCTGTGCCCTTCTCAGACTTGAACCATAAAACATCAACATCTTCCAGAGCACAGATCCACTGTGGAGCTGAGGTTTCACTAATGAAGCTCACAAGATGAGGAGGTTGGTCCAAAATCTCACTCACAGGACATGTTTCTACTGTTGTCCTCCTTCCGTCCCGCACCTCCCCGAATGTTTCTGCGTCCCCACTCAGACCCTCTTACAGCCCAGGCTGACAAGAACTCTTGCTTTGGGTCCAAAGGGCCTGTAAACTGAACTCCATTTTGTTGAAACCAAATTCCTCCACAAGGAGTACCTACTTCCAGTGCCTTTTTAACAACCGAGTACATCACATCCATTCCAAGTTCAAATCCCATACTTGCTGCTGAGAAATTGTCCTGCCTCATACAAAAGCCCCCTCAACTCAGCACAGATCTTACAGAGCCTCACAGAATAGCTTCTCATAAGTGCTTCATGGGCTAAGTTGCTTTTGGCCTGGTGGTGACTTCTCTGTGCCTGTGATGCTGCCCCACCCTCCCACAGTGGAGCACAAGTTGGAGTCTTGCAGTCAACCAGAAGGGAGCAAGCATACAGATGTGTCTAACCCACAGATCACAGGCCGTATGTACCCCCAGGATAGCTATGAATGCCCCCCCAAACAAACTTTAAACTGAAAATATTATGATATTTTTGTGTAACTTCTTTTTTGTGTCAGATGTCCACAGCAGATACCAGATTTCAGCCACACAATTTTCTGGGCATCATTCACTTCCTTACAGGATAGGCCTTTTCATCTCCTCCATCTGCCTATGGGACCTTCTCTCATGCCCACAAAAAAGAAAGCTCCTCAGGAAGCCCTAACATTCCTTTCCTCCAGCAAGACAGGTTTTTCTTTGTGTTTGATAGAATCAAAATCAGATGTGTTGTCATCTAGAATATAGTCTACACTGCACTCCCTGTGTGTTATCATAACAGTAGGTTTGGGACCAAAGCCAAACAGTGGCAATTTTGTCCCTTCAAAGAAAACTTGATTTTCAGAATTAAATAAAACTCTCCCCCCTTTCACTCTCCCCAATACACCTTTCCTAGACCTATGGTACACTATTGTGAGGAAGATCTTTGTAGACTATTTGGAATACTTACATTCTTCAAAGCAATTTATTTAATGCATTCAGCAAAAATAAGTAAGGGAAGTAAAAGCTTCATCAAATGTGAAATGAGTCATAGGCCAGACAAAATGAAGGTGACACTTGGCCTTAAAAAATTAAGATTCTTCACTCCTCATGCCACCCCTGCTCCACACACAAAGTAGAGCTAGAGGGAGGACAATATTGCCTTTCTGTATAAGCAAAGAGTAATTGATTTAGAGTGCAAATTTGATGGGGCCCCATGTATTTTTGTCAGCTAGTGTTTACAAAGAACTGGAGAAGAAGCAGCAATTCAGGAAAAACTTTTGTTTCAAGATGGAGAAAGATCAAGGACATGGCCCATTATTATTCAGTACGCAGTGAATCTTCAAGGTCAAAGAAATGACTTAATAAAAAACTTCACTTTTCCTTTCAAAGGGATAAAGGATAAGGGAGGAGGTGACAATTTCAGTGCCACCTGGAAAGTGGAATTAGAGGTCTGATGATCTCTGAATAATTGTTACAGATTTACTCAGGAGAGCTTAAGAGCAATCATTTTATTGGGTTGAGTTTTTTGTTTGTTTGTTTGTTTTGTTTTGTTTTTAACAGTGCAGTTAATCTGCTGGGACAGAAACTTCCTTCCTTTTGCTTCCTGTGCTGAAAGTTTGCTGAAAGCTATGGCTGTATGAAATCAGTTCCTCTGTCAGTCATGGCTGTCTATCTAGTGGAGACACTGATGATGGTGACTGTTGTAGCAATATGAAAGCAATGAGGGTGGCAGCAGGAATCATGGGATGGCAATGGTCATGTTGACAATGACATGGCAGAGTTATAGATTCCAATAATAACATTGGCAGTGATAGCAGTAGAAGCATACCAATGGTTGTGTGGATGATGATGATACAGTTGGTAGACATGGCCATGGTAGTGGCTGTGGTGATGCTGGTGGTGGCGATGTGGTGGTATTGATGTCAATAATGCTGACAGTAATGGTGGTGGTGGTAATGATGATGATGACTACAAAGAATATGATGATAGTAACTACGATGATAATGATGGGGGTACATTGGGGGTGTTGATGCTATGATGAGCATAAAATAGTAGTGGTAGTAGACATGGTGTAGATAGAAAATTTGGTGGTAATGATATGATCATGGTAACAGTGTTGAAGATAGTAGTGGGAATGTTGATGACACTTGTAATAATGGTAATAGATCCAATCAGTATTTGGAACAACTAGTACTCCTAGTCATAAGTTTGCAAGATGCTAGAACCAATTATTTTTTGTCTGAGAATCAAATGCATATAACATATTTTGATCAAATCCACTTCCTATTCTATCCCTTCAAATCTTTCTCTGTCTTCCCACTCCACTACTTTCCCTCCAACCATCATGAGCTCTTTTTTTTTCAAAAATCTGCTGAGACCACTTAATACTGCCAATATGTGCATGGCACACCTATGTGAGCATGGGTGGCTTTTCAGGGACCACATCTCTGATTCTCCCTCTCCCATCGGTCATAAATTGCCAATAGCTCCACAGCTAGGCATGGGACTTCATAACTACCTCCCCACCGATGCTTTGATGTTTACATTTTGTCTGGTTTGATCTTGTGCAGGTCTTATACATGTATTCACAGTCATTGTGTGCATCAATATCATGGCCAGAAAATAGTTTCATTGCAGGCATCCATTACAACTGGCTCTTTAAATTTTCTTTCCTACTTTCATGATTAGCCCTATGCCTTGTAGGGAGAGGCAATAGTGGTTTGTGATATAGATATACCATCTAGAGCTGAGAATCCTGCGGTCTCTTATTCTCTGCATATTGTTCAGTTCTGGGTCTCAGTATTAATAGCGATCTACTTAAAAAAAAGCTTCTCTGATGAGAGTTGAGCAATACACTAATATATGAATATGAACATAAAAACTTAAGATTCAGTTTATCATTATCTCCATTTAAAAAAATAGTATTGGATTCTCCCATAAGGCTTATGACCTAGATAGACAACCTCCAGCTGGGGCCCAGCTAACAGTATTGGGCTTTAAACCCAACCAGAATGTGGTTGGTAACTCCTATAAAATTTGTGCCATTATTGTATACTGGGCATATCTTGCCAAACCAGTCATTATCACAGCTTGAAGAGTTCAGGTAGGTGAAGTTAATGATTATTTTTGTTCTGCGGAAGTGTGCACAGCACATTTCAGCACCATGAAATCTAGTCAGGAAAAGTGAAGCTTCCAGGTTAGTCCTAGATTCATTTCTCCATATCCTATGACTCAAGTATTTGGGGTCTTCAACAATAGGGTCTTTGGCCATCAAATCATAAAACCCATTTCTCAACTTCCTTTAATGAGTAGTCAGTGATCATAGAAACACTTTGTCGCTGTTTAATGTACTAATTATCTAGTAGTATGTAAAACAAATAAAACTCCCTGCTCCTAGAAAAATTCTATTTTAAATAATAAGACAGACAATAAGCAAAATAAGTAGATAAAATATGTCACAGTTAAGGTGTATATCCCCCCATGATAAAGGAGAAAGTTAAAATGGGGAAACATATACAAGTAGTTAATATATATTCATGTATAGTCTATGTATGCATATGTAATTGTTTGGTTGACTATTCAGCAACTATTCTTTGTCTTCCCCCTTCTAGTGTGAGGAGAACTTTATTCCTTGCCTCACTACTGTGTGTGTGTGTGTGTGTGTGCGCGCGCGCGCGTGCGCATGAGAAAGAGAGAAAGAGAGAGGGAGAGACAGAGAGAGACAGAGAGACAGAGAGACAGAGAGAGATTAACCTTGGATGTAATTCCTCAGAAGCCATTGTGGTAGTTTGAATGAGATGTCCTGCACAGTCCTGGAAATTTAAATACTTGGTTCCTGGTTGGTGGCACTCACTTTTTTGGAAGGCTTAAAAAGTGTGGCTTTGTTAAAGGAGATATGTTACTGAAGACAGGCTCTGGGCATTTAAAAATAAACTTCATTTTGAGTTCACTCTGCTTTGTGCTTCTAGTTGAAGATGTGAGCCCCCAGCTTCTGCTCCATTTGCCATGCCTGCCACATGCTGCTTTCTCTCTTCGATCAAGGACTTCAACCCTCTGGAATCATAAGCCTAAATAAACTTTATTCTATATGTTGCCTTAGTCATGATGATTTATCATAACAATAGAAAATTGATTAGTAGAGCCATTTACCTTATTTCTTTGAGACAAGGCTTTTCATTGATATGGAACATGTCAAGTAAATTATACTGGCTGGATGACCAGCAAACACCAGCAACCTGCCTGTCTCTGCCTCCATAGTATTACAATTACAAGTATGTACCTTCAAATCTGGAAATTATACATGGATTATAGTGGTCAAGCTCAAGTCCAACAAATATCTCACAACCTGAGCCATTGCTCCTGTCTCCTCACTATTGTTTGAGTGCCACATTCTACATGGATCCAGGGATTGGGCCTCACTAAGCATCAAGGGAATGAAAAAGAGAAGACAAATATAGAGACATAGAAACGGTGCGATTAGGTAGACTGTGCTCTCTAATGGAAAAGCATCTCGGAAGTTCACTATGTCTGTTTTATATAGTTGAACAGAGATGTGGGATTATTGCATACTGCTAAGCAAGGAGGCAGGGTTATATATAGTACACAGCTAAATTAGAAGATAGGTTTAAGCTAATCTTATAAGAGGAGTCTCTGTATGGGAGCAGCTCTCAGGCCACAAATAGTCATGGGTAGGGAGAGTAAACTATGGTGGACATTTTCTTCAGATACTATCAAATTCCCATCTGGAGCAGAAGAGAAGTTTTGGTAATTTTCCTGTGGCTATAGGGTCTTGGACATGGTCATTGCCATGTCAACAGTACCCATCTGCTCAGAATTTCACTCAGTTAGGACTTCCTCTGTTTCCCACAGTTTCCTCTAACAAATAGAATGGCAGTGGGATGTGGAGGGAGCAGAGATCTTCAATTGCTGATATTTCTTGGCTTTCCTTTAGTATGCTGATGATATACCACTAGCATATGCTTTGAATAACTACTACCCTTCATTGTAGACCTCCATACAAATACCCACTGAAGTCTGCTCCTAGCTACCAGCATAAATATCAGCTAAACCCAAGGTAAGCTTACCTTAGGTCAATAAAGTCTCGGGTAAACTCACACATCTGGAAATTAATGCTTATCATTAGTCACTTTGATGGGGTGGTTTGTTACACAGCAAGGTTCTGGTTGTAGGTAACAAACAGAGACGTGTGTGGATGAGTAAGTGGTTTCATTATCTATAGTCTACACTAGCCTGGGACTCATAAAGTAGCACAGTTTGGTCTCAAAATTCACCACCCTTCTGCCTTATCTTCCTGAGGGCTAAGATTATAGGTGTGTACCCACCATGCCAAGCAACAATAATTCATTGTAATTTGAAATAAGTTGTTTAGGAAGGGATCATTGAACATATGATATCTGAGAAAAGACATAGAGGAGGTAACACAAGAGGTAGTGTTCATAGGTGGTAAGTTCCAGGCAGAGTAATCAGAATGTGCAGAAATTGCTGAGATGTAAATAGAAATGACATGTTTAAGCAACAGAGTCAGTATTCAAGAACAAAGTAAAGATGGAGGAGAAATGACCATTGATAAAGTTAGAGAAGTAGAGGGGTATGAGGCAGATGAGTCAGTACCTTTTTAGATCATAATAATCTCATTGACACATCATTAGAGGGTTTGAAAGAGATCTGTGTTTAATTGACGTATACTTTAGAAAGCTCCCTCTGGCCTTCATATAGGTAGGCAATAGGATTTTTTTTTAAGTAGAAAGCAACCTAGCCTGAAAGGTATGTGGCAGGAGGTTTCATCAGTGACTTATTGTCTTGGACCATCTCCATTCACCACAGGATGGCCAGACACTTCATCAGAATCACCTAGTAACAGAGGAAGCAGAGGAAACGGCAGTGTTGCTCTAGCTATTAGTAGCAACTGAGATGAAGGTTTCCAGTCCCACATCTGCAGTCTGTTGTTCAGCACAGAGAGGGAGTGCTGCCTCTTCATCCTGCTATTGTCTGGGATGGGAGTGATTCTGGAGAAGAGGATCTTTTCAGAGCAGCTCAGGCAGACACAAATACAGCCTGACAGCCCAGCCAGTCTCGTGTGTGTGTATACTTTGTTCTTTGTCTCAGTTTGCAACACAGCTTTTATTCCCAAGCCTCACATGAAGAGTTTGCCTGTAAGGGGAGGAGGAATCTGCTCTTAATAGTTCATGGTAGGCCCTACAGGCCTGGAATTCCCACATTGTAAGCCTTCTTATTTTCACTTATTTTCACTTGAAAAGATTTGGCCCAGCTCAGTTGTTTAATAGTGATTTCCTTCCTCGTGATATCACACTGCCTTAACATTCTCTACTTGACCTTGGACTTCTGTGGAGTAATTTTTAAAAATCAAATTTAGTCTAGAATTTTCTAAATTCTTAAAAAAAAATCTTACTGCTTTTCTTCAAGTTTCATTTGGCTCTTAGAAAACTCCGATAAGGAGGGGTATGTAGGAACATACACACTGTCAGAGCAAAGACTCATGCTCTGGGTATTTATTTATTGCCATCAAAGAATATCAGTGATTATTGTTTCAATATTATTAAATATCTAAGCTTGTGTTCCTTGCCTTTTTTCTGCCTTGGCTCAAGTTCAAGGACTCAAAGAACATGTTTTAAAAGAGAAGAAAATATTTTTAAAGTCAAAAGATGGACTAAGATAAATGGATCTATCTGTAAAAATATTAGAAAAGATTAGCAAATTGAACAAAATTGCCTGTAGTTCTCTCTTTACTCCTTAGAGTGGCTCACAAGAAAAAGAGGGAACATTATGACAAGCTATCAGAACAACAAAATACTTTGTTTCCTATTAGAAAATAGAAAGGTTTAGAGAGATGCTCTGTCCTGACCTTCTGTGGTTACCCATGTGAGTGGATTTGGCTGGCTTCAGGGCTGACCTCAGTCTTTAATGGGAGGTTACTATGACAACAAGCTCCACCCCAGCAGAGGAAGGCTGAGAAGGCTTTCAGCAAAAGAACTCCAGACAGAAGTGTTCTTCTGTGGTATGGGGGAAGGAAAGGGAAAGGACAAAAATATACCTGAGGAAGCTGAGGATAAAGAGCTGTGAGAAGACAAAAAAATAGTCTAGACAGTGATAACAAACAGACATGGCTTCCTGGGAGCTCATGAAGAAGCTTCTGTGTGTGGCCAAGTTATTGAAACCACTTACCCAAGATACTGAAAATCACCATAATGTTTATTAGTCAGAACAGTAGGCAGAAGAGATGGTGCTAACTTCATCGAAAATCTAGCAGATGCTCAGAAGTCATAAGATCACTTTCAGACATCATGACTGGCTGAGACGAGGGTGGAGACTCTGAGGGGGTCAACTGAGTCATTATTTTACGGATAAGGAAACTGAGACCCAGTGTATGAAGCTGTCAAATCTAGCCACCAGAACAAACCTTGAAAAGTAAAACTGAGTTCCTAAAGCAGTGCACAGCCAAGTAGAAATGACTAATGTGAAGTATTAAAGAAATCTTCTCTAGAAATTCTCTAGAAATTGAGTCATGTAAAAGTCCACTGTGGAATCTCAAATATCTTGTGTACACAGTATGTGAAGCATGGATACAAGACTGGAGCCGAGCATTGTTACTAGGATTTATTTGAGGGTGGTATTTTTGGATGAATGGAAAGTATAAAACTGTTTGACTGGACCTGGTAGCTCATGCCTATAATCCCTGCCCTTGAGGCAGAAGTAGACAGGAAGATTTCCACAAGTTCAAGGTCAGCATGATCTACATAGTGAGATTGTGTCTTTTTTTTCCTAAGTATAAAGCCAGCAATAAAAGGAGCTGTATAGTTCTCATCATCTAGCAGAAGACTGTGCTTTCAGTTCTATTTCCAGGAGAGGAAAGGTCATGCATTTAATTGATAAGTTTTATTACTTATTTGAGAATCTCATGCAATATATTTTGCTCATATTTACTCCAACTCCCCCAAATCCATCCTCACCTCCACATTTCCTCCCAACTTCATGTAGTCTTTTAAAAATAGAAATTAACCGACCAAGTCCAATTTATGCTTTCCATAAACTTTTCGGTGTGTGGCCATCTACTGGAGCATTGTAGATCTATCAGGGGTCATACTATGAAAGAAAGCCAACATCCCCCCCCCCAGAAACTATCACTGGTTAGAAGCGAGGGCTCTTTCCTCCTCCATGCTAGAATGTTGATTGGTTTGATCCTGTGCAGGTCACCACAGTTGCTGTGAGTTCATGATGTCACCAGTCTTGTTATATCCAGAAAAATGCTGTTTGACTCCAGTCTTCCCTAACCTCTAGTTCTCAGAATATTTTTACCCATTCTTCTGCAATGCTCACTGGCCCTTGTCACTTGGATGATATAAGTGTCTGTGTTTAACTTGGATTATCTGTAAAAGCTAAAAAACTAGGAAAAGACCATTGGTGGGAAGGAGAAAGAAAGATCATAAGGGAGAGAGATAGTACCATATAGATGATATGAATGGGAACAATGGAAGGAAGGTTTAGGTGGGGGGAAGGATGGGAGAATAGGGTAGAAGGGGCATAGAGAAGAGAGATAGCTAACACCAAGGATGTTTGAAAATGCCATATGGAAAACTACTATTTTATAAGCTTCAGATAGATAGATAGATAGATAGATAGATAGATAGATAGATAGATAATAGAACTTAAATGAAGTTACTTTACATAGGAGATAAAGTTCCTTTCAGAAGCTGTAGTTTCCAAGTAAAAAGTTCAGTACCAGGGAGTACTGGTATTCCCTTTGAGTTTATTTTCAAAGGTATCCCAGAAAAAACCTAAAGCAATATATTCTATTTGCCATTGCTCTTGACTGCCCAACATAACTTGTTAGCAAGACCCTGTTGATAAAGACACCACACACTTTCATCACAAAGCATGGATAAATCAAGTTGGCATTAACCAGGAAGCTTCCTCCTTGGTGGCCAGCTTTCATGGTACCAGAAGGTACCATGTAAGCTGTTGGGAGAAACAGCCATCAATACTTTTCTCAGCCACAAACCCTGTGAACTACAGCAATGTCCAGCATGCCAAGATATGTCTATGGATGCAATAGGGCCACAGATGTTTTGGGGGGCAACCAACTACTTTCTGATTAGCTTTAAGTGCCACTCCACAAAAGCAGGCGTCTTTCTGCTACTGTAAATCTGGCCAAGAATTCATAGTTGGAAAGTTGATAGACCCCAGAGGGTGAACCTACTACTACTATTCTAGTAAATGGGCATAGTATCAAATTGCTCCACAAACTGATCATATCTATAACCATTGGTTAATAAAGCTCTGACTTCATCAGAAGGGTTTCTCTTTGTGGTAGATAGTGGTAAATGCAGAAACCAACAAATGATCAAAGTGCAGAGACATTTAAGAATAAGTGTTAATAAGGTGCTCAGCCATGTGGCTATTTAGTTAGCAGCTTCCCATTGTGATTGACTCTGAAATTGTTGTTGTTGTTGTTTATTATTCTAATTACTTTGCAAAACATCTTGGGAAAATCAGACCAAGGTTGCATAACAAAAGTAGGTCTCTGGGACACTAAGCCCCATGTTCGTCTCAAATCAGAAGTTACAGATTGATAATTAGACAGCACAAACCAATAATAGAAATGATTAGCAAATATAAATATCACAAAAATAACATGAGTGAGGACAACTGGTAAGTAAAACTTCTGTCAACCATGAGAGAATGAGAGAGAAGAGACTGACAACACAAGGAAAAATGAGTACTTGATTATCTGAACAGGAAGTCAATATGAAGAGAAAATTAAGTGGTTCCCACTTCCGATGCTGTTAGATCATAAAACTAAGATAGTAGGACAGAATCAAAGATAAATACAGAACTGCATAAGGGAAAGTCCACTCTTATTAAACAAAAGGAATTTGAGAAGAATCTTCTTTTGTGTAAACCATTAAAACACTACCAAAATTAAGAGAGGGACAGTGCTGATTGTTTTCTGCAAAGGGAGCATGAATGAGCAAGCTGTCAGAGGCTAATAGTATTTACTAGAAGTTGGAGAACAAGACTTGGACATCAGCATGACGCAGCTGCTCCTGAAACAGCAGAAATCACATGCCAAGTTTTACCACAGATTTTCCTCTTTTCTGTTACTACTACTATATCTGTCTTTGTACTCTGTGTTTAAGATTCAGCACCCAACCAGGAGTATCTATCTGCTTTTCCCAAGCATGGATATAGCAGCTTTCAGGTGTGAAAGTCTAGATAAAAATTCATATAGGTGTGTGTGTGTGGGGGGGAGAGACATGAAAGTAGAAAGGAGGCTGTGAGATGGGAAGGAAAGTAAGAGAGGTGAACAAGAGATGGTGATGTGATATACATGCTATGAATGCAGAATGGGGTTCTATTTTGGGAGAAAGAAAGAGACAAATGTGGGGAAGGGTAGTGGGGGAACAAATATGAACAAAGCACAATGATGTATTATTTAGAAGTTGTCATATTAAAACTCATTATTTAGTGTGATAAATAAATAAGATAAAAGATGTCTTGGCTACATGTGAGAGCAGATAGAAGTAGAGAATATGACCTTTTTGGAGGACCAATAGCAGACATCAGAGATGGTTATTGCTCTCTTCGCAAGACCGTTCATTATGGTTATATATTAGTAAAATGCTACCTACAATAACACCCAAATCCAGGGTTTAAGGAAGTAACATAATAAAAGTATACTCTTCAGTCACACAATGGTCAGTCTAAGCAATTGATGGTCAACCTTCCTCAAGATAATTCGCATCCCAGACTTCTTCAATGTTGGAGCTCCACTGTTTCTTTGGGCATTGTAATCCTTCGCATCCAGCTGGAAGTTGAATAAAACTGCTGAAGGTATATCTATTACTTAAGCTTCTTGGCCCAGGCTCAACATTCTATCATGAATGCTTCTATGCTATGGACAGTAACAAACCATAGACATTGCCATTTGTAAGGAGAGAAATATAATTCCCAGGAGGCATCTGCTTCAATCAATAATCCTGTAGTCTACAAGAACTTAAATATTCAGTGAACAATGAATTGTCTCTGTTACAGGAGACTTCTTACAAACAGAAATGGGAGCAGGTCAGCTGTGTGACAGCCAAAAAGTAACATATGCTCACTACAAAATTCATTCCCAGACACTTGTAATGAAGCCAATATTTTAAATGAAATGAACTTAGGTATCCCTTCTTCAATTCCATGTGCTAAATGGTTCAGTATCAGTATCCAACCCTGGAGCTAAACATAGGGTTCCCTTTTCCCTAATCACATGAGGATGAAATATCAGTTAATTTGAGATCTTACAGTCAGAGGAGAAAAGAAAATGAATCTTGAGTAGTCAATCAACAGCATACACTCAAGATGAAGATTTTATGAAAGCTCTTTCTATTTCTAGAAAGTGTGAGTTACTATTAGAACTTTCCCTGGGCTGGGGATAGAACTAAGTTGTTAGAGTAGTTGCCCAAAATTCATAAGGCCATCTCCAGTACCATAGAAGCTGCTGCAGTACCACACACCTGTATTCCTAGCCTCAGAGAGGAGGAAGCAAGATGATTAGAAGTTCAATGTCATCTTCAGCCACATAGTGATTTCAAGGCAATCTTGCGATGCATGAGGCCTCATCTCAGAAATAAAACATGCTTTCCTTATTCCTAAGTCTAAATGGTATGCCTAGATCTGAACTCCTAAGTGCTATAGCACAAGCTTAAACTTTATTCTTTGTCATATATGGTGATGGGTAATGTTACTTATCTCTTAGACAGTATCTATAATAACCTGGAGATTAGCCTGCGGATATGACCATGTTGGAATTGTCTTGAATAATTGAGATGTGATGAATTGCCCACTGTGGGTAGCACTATTCCTTGGCTAAAATCCTGGACTATATAAATGGAGAGTTGGAACTGAGCAGCAGCATGCAGTCATAGTTCTCTACTTCCTGGTTGTAGATGTGACATGTCAGCTGCTTAAATTTCCTGTGGCCTTGACTTCTTTGCTGAGAACTGTGGGCCAAAATAAAACCCCTTTCCTTTAATTTGCTTTTGTCAGGATAGTTCATCACAGAAGAAGGAAAGGAAATTAAAACAGATACGTTTACAAGTGTTGTATGTTTTTCTCTTTACCCAAATTTCTTCCTCTATAGTTTAAGCTCCTTCACTTATAGCTTCTCCCATGAAGTGCTTCTCCCTTCCTTAACACTCTTATCTTTCATATTTATTCATGTTCCAATTTGAACCCTTTCTACGGGGTAATACCTCAAACAGAAAAATAACACATTATTTTTCTTTACAGTACCTCTATTATTATATCCAGTGAACACATACCTAACCAATGAAAGCTTCTATGACAGATTAACCCCAATATCTTACTACCTTTATACAAGAAAGGTTTATTTCTTAGGTACATTAAATCCTGATTAGCAAAGGGCTCTCCTCTGTGATGTCAGTCAGTGACACAGCTTTCTTCCATCGTGTGGCTCTGCTGTCCTCTAATACACAGCACTAGAAGCCATACTTTTCTTTGTATGTCAGTCCAGAATAGTGAAAATATGTACAATCACACATGTATAGGTGGTACTTATGGGACAGACCTGGAAACAGAGCATTTTACTTCTGTGCCCATTGTGTTGCCTAGTACTCAGTCATGTGGCCTGTGTCTCAGAAAGAAAACAGACTGTAAATGCCTTTTAAATGTATTTTTCTAAATTACGTAACCACCAGTGAAAAGATTGCTACCTTATTGGTTTCTGTGAGTTCAGTACTGCTATGCAAACTTGTGGGTGCAGGGTATCCCTGTGTGGGAAACATTGCAGATTTGTCTCCTGAAAGTATTCTATTAAAAAGTAACCTGAATTAAGCAATTCTCAAAGCCCTTTCAGGGCAGCAGAAATAGCCCTTATGGACAATGAGCAACTTACTTGAGTAGTAACCCAACTATTCTTTGGATTTTAAAGGAACACAAGTTGTCATATAGGCACCACCCCTTAATCCCAGCATTTGGGTAACAAAAGGCTGGTGGACTGAAGTTCAGGCTAGGACAACACTGAGACCCTGTTTGTATAATAGGGAGACTGAAAACACATAAGTAAACCGACTGTCCCTACTGGTCCATGCAATAGTAAATTTGCTAGAGAACTTTGAGGAAGACAATTACTCTGACAACTGTGAATATTCCTTGTTTTCCCTCGGGTGGGTAATGGTAACTTAAGCCAGACATCAAAAATTACTTTTTGAAAAGCCAAACATAACTTCCCCTTATTGAAAGCTGACTTTACAACAGCAAGTTGTGCAGATCAAGAGGCTACATCTGGCTCATAACAAACACCCCATGGCACTGTGGAATATAACTGCCTAAGTCTTAGAACTTGTTCAATGGGGTACCAAGATAAAACTGAGTTTGAGGGGTAATGTCTCAGACTGACATTGACTTGTAGGAAAACCAATGGTGTCATGGGTTTTTACTGTAAGCTACAAACCTTACCCAGCCAGAAACCTTCGTATTTAAGGTGGTGGGAAAGACATTCCTCAGTTAGGCAGGTAGGGTTCTCATTCACTGTTTCTGTTTTATTTTAAAACCTTCTGCTACCATATCCACCACTTCCACCTCCAGATCCACAGCCACCTCCATAGGGACTGCCTGAGCTTCTGCCACCAAAACTGCCCCCTTTCATGGGTCCATAATTTGATTGTTGCTGTCCACTATAATTTCCAAAGTCATTATAGTTTCCACCACCACCATAGTTACCTCCACCAAAATTCCCTCCTTCATTGTAACCATCATATCCTCCTCCTCCACCACCATAGCCACCGCCTTGGTTTCCATATCCTGGTCCACCACCTCCATAACCTCCTCTACTGCTGTAACCAGGACAACCACCATAGTTGCCACCATCACCTCCAAATCCATTATATCCACCATCGCCACCTCCATAACTACCTCTGCTGCCTCCACCTCCACCACCATAGCCTCCTCTTCCACCAAAGTTTCCTCCATGACCCATAAAGTTGCCAGATCCACCTCCACGACCTCTCTGAGATCCAGCAGACTGCATCTCCTGTTTAGAAAGGGCCTTTTTCACTTCACAATTATGCCCATTAATATTGTGGTATTTCTGAACAACAATTTTATCACTGTGTCATGATCATCAAAAGTTACAAAAGCAAATCCTCTCTTTTTCCCACTCTGCCTGTCTTCCATAACTTCTATGGTTTCAATCTTGCCATACTTTTCAAAGTAGTCTCTCAGATTATATTCTTCCGTATCCTCTTTAATACCACCAACAAAAATTTTCTTCACCGTTAAATGGGCACCAGGCTTCACAGAATCCTCTCTAGAAACAGCTCTCTTTGGTTCCACCACACGCCCATCAACCTTGTGTGGCCGAGCACACACTGCAGCATCCATCTCTTCAACACAAGCGTAGGTCACAAAACCAAAGCCTCTGGAACGTTTTGTTTGAGGACCTCTCATAACCACACAGTCTGTAAGTGTGCCCCATTTCTCAAAATGTTCTCTTAAACTGTCATCTGTGGTTTCAAAGCTCAGCCCACCAATGAGCAGCTTCCTCAGCTGCTCTGGTTCCGTTGGATCATGTCCCTCCTCCCCCCTCCCAGCGGCGGCGATGGCCGGAGTCAGGCTGGGGGCGACCTGGTGGTGGTTTTACCTCCATTTTGAGACTGGACTCGCCTCTTCTAACTCGAGTTCAATATGGGATGGCTGCTATTTCTTGAGCCTGCCAGAATTCTAGTAGATTCTAATCTTAATGGAGTGCTGCTGAGCTGACCTTCCCTTCCTGTAATTATGGAATAATGAATTATAGAATTCATCTTTTGAACCTCAGAGCAGGGCTCCTCTTTGATCTTGTACATTTGGGCCTCTCTCTGCCCCTGCTGAGTCTACCTCTTTCTTGTCTTTTAGGAAAGTATCTTTGAGTGACATGGACCAGGAAACGGATATTTCTAAGTACAGCTTAATTGTGTACAGTCAAGCAATGGTGGTGACCTGTAACAAGTATACCTGAACTCAAGAGAATTACTAATTAATACTTTCAATAAATTCTATGTGTTACCATGGATATTTTCTACATATTTTCCCACTTTATTTTCCTGAATTTGTAAATTAACTTCTAGATACTCCATTTGTTTGTGGGTTTTGTGTTTTAAGTACCATGTGGAGAAAAGTGGGGGGGGGGGGTGAATTGTATAACTAGACCTGAATTGCAACACTGAGAATTTTGAAAATGAACTTATGTCTATGTTGCTTTCATTATATTTGGGGGCTTTGTGGGCCAGACAATTTACTCTGTGTATCAATTTCCAACCTATAATACGAGATGTGTAATTAGTGGTGCCTCTGCCTCTCCCTGCCAAGCTCAATCAGGCAGAGCCCATCCAAGTGTACTCCACAGACTCTCCTTCTATGGAAAACCAAGGCAGATGTTTCCTACACAAAAGCACCCCTGTCAACCATTTCCTTTGCCAAACAACTGTCACCGGAACACGAGTAAATGGTATCTGCTCAGGAGCATCTCTTGTTAAATGCTGGACATGGAGTTGTATGTGGCTAGAATCTGTTACTATAAAACTTCAAAGGTGTTTATACCATCTAAGCAGAGTAAAACCTTGAAAGAGTCTATCCGAAGAGCCAGCATATTTAAAATAGTTATTACTAATAAACTGAGGTAATACAAAACAGCTAGCATGTAATTCAACCTCATGGTGTCGTAGTTTTAGAGTGGAAAAAAAACCCTAGACTTGTTATACATTCAAGGAGTCACTAAGAAGGTACTGTGTGCAAGATACTGTAGTAATAGAGTCAAAGACTAATTCTAACCTCATAAAAGAAGCTCCTACGCCAGTGGGAAAGTTAAGTACATAAGACATTCTGATATAATACTATAATAATAGATCTATGTAAAATGTAGGGGTAAAATAGCAGATTGGCACAAGTCCTTATAGATTGTCCCTTTCCCTCAACCTTTTAGGACCAGCATGTTTCTCTATGTAAAAATGACCATCTTGGGATGGGGACATGATTCAGTGAGTAAAGTATTTGATGTATAAGCCTGGGAATCTGAGTTTAGACCTTCAGTGCCCATGTAAAAGCCAAGTGTGGGGCTTGGAAGATGGCTCACTGGAGAAAATGTTTGCCTATGCAAGCCTGGGAACCTGAGTTCAGATCTTCAAAACCCACAGAACAGAACAAAACAAAATGGAAGTAGTGTTATGTGTCTTTAATCCCAGTATTGAAGAACAAAGACAGACTAATTCTGGCCGCTTCCTGGAAAGCCCATATAGACAAAATGGTGTGCTTCAAGTTCAGTGTATAAATAAGATAAGGGGCAATAGAGAAAAATACTCAAACTTAATCTCTGGCATCCAGGCATGCAGGCACATGAGCAACAGTGGCATGCATATACATGTGAGCACACATCTACACACAAATACATGCCAGCAACACACACAGAGAGGGGGGGGCCTAGGCCATCCATCTGAAAATTATAATACTATCCCCGACTCCTCAGACATGTGACTCTTTTAGCAGGTAGAATCTTGGCTAGCTCTGAAGGTTTGTTCATACTTTCTATTTTAGTGGTTTACATTTTAATTTTATTTTGAGATTATAATGTAATTACAACATTTCTCCTTCCAAATCCTCTCATATAGCCTTTCCTACTCCACTTCAAATTCAGACTCTTTGTTTTGTCTTGCTCTATTTTACTAATTGTTGTTGCATGCATACATATTTTTCACATATTCATAGATACATATATATGCATAATCTTTTCTAAACAAAACCTGTTGTGTCTATATAATGTAACTTGTATGTGTGTTTCTAGGGATGACTGTTTGGCACTGAACAACTGATAACCTTATTTAACTAGCACCTATCAGTTAGCAAGGTTTCCAGTACCAGGCATGGTATTACCCTTCTTAAGTAGATCTTACACCTAGTTAGACCGCTGTTGTTTACCACCAAGTTATGCACGCCACTAATGAAACCTTAGGCTTACCATGCCACGCTGGTATGTGTTCAGAGGTGTCATAGCTGGGGAGGATTCTTGGTTGTTTCCTCCCTTGGAAGCTTGAAAGATGCCTTCTGGTACCATGAGAACTAGTCCTTAAGCAGGAAGAATTCAAATCAGCTTCAGCTCAGGGGTCTCGGGGTCGAGTTCCTGAAGTGCATGCTGTCTTTAGAAATAGGGACTTTGGGCTGGAGAGATGGCTCAGTGGTTAAGAGCACTGACTGCTCTTCCAGAGGTCCTGAGTTCAAATCCCAGCAACCACATGGTGGCTCACAACCATCTATAATGGGATCTGATGCCCTCTTCTGGTGTGTCTGAGGACAGCTACAGTGAACTCATATATAATAAATAAATAAATCCCTAGAAAATAGGGACTTACCTTCCATCTTTGGGGAGTAACTAAGAACAACAGCACTAGGCTGTCTATTTGGGGAGTCTCTTGTACAACCCTGAGCAACAACCGTAAAGAGGAGTTCTCATATCTGGAATTTTTAAGATAGTCTTTGACTCTTGGAGGGAACATTATCAGCTCAAATGAGAAAAGTTCTTAAAACTGTATATGTACATTTATACACTGAATTACATACATGATGAGATTTTGGGTAAATAGTTAATAGTATGATTCCTTGTGGCCTTTTCAGACATCATTATTATTATTTACCTACTTCCTTCCTTCTCCCATATTTACCTACTTCTCCCTTCTCAAAGGAGGACCCCCCTTTCCATTCTCCCGATCAGATCTCCCATATACTGCTATTCCCCTTTACCCTTCTCCTACTATCTCCTGTTTTTACCTACCTTTCCCTGCTTAAGAAGTCCCCCCTTTCCCATTTCCCTCAGAAGATCATTTGTACCCTGCTATTTCCTCCTCAATTGCTTCCCAGACTTTGGCAATGGCCCCAGTTTACTTTCCTGGTTTCTGTATTACTATAGGCTATGTATTCACATCTGAAGTTTTGGAACTAGGAACCTCCAATATGAGACAACATGTAACATTTGGCTTTCTGGGTTTGGGTTACCTCACTGAAAATGGTCTTTTCTAGTTCCATCCATAAAGTTTGTGACTTCATGTTTCTTACAGCTGAATAGTATTCCATAGTGTAAATGCACATTTTTGCTGTCCATTCAGAGGAACAATGAACATAGCTGAGCAAGTGTCTGTTCAGTAAGATGTCAAATCCTTTGGGCATAGGCCTGTATTTAACTCTGTGTTTTCTAGACATTACATTGCTCCCATAACCCACAGCAAGAGGCTCACAACCACTTATAACTTCAGCTCAGTGGGATCTGGCATGTGCTTCTGGGCTTTATGGGTACCTCTGCATACACGAACACATATACAAACACACACACAAAGAGAAGGTAAGTCTTTTTTTTTAAAAAAATCCCTCCTACATTATCCCCACCTACCACTTAGTAACAGCTCATCTAATACAAAATTTTCATTTTAGAAACAAAGACATCAAGGACCAGAGAAGGGAACACCAAAAATTCCGGGACCCCAGTGCCTGCAGGGTTGTTTAGGCTGAGAATGGTGTGGGATGATAAAAAAAAATAGCAGGGCAGATGCAAAGAATAGTATGGACCTTACTTCCTAAAACGTGGTCCACAGTGCAGTAGCATCCACCTCATTAGAGTGCTCACTCAAACTTCTCAATGCCAATTATCTATCACTTGAAACTTACTTAATGATTATGTGTATTTTAACCAGATCCACAGGAATTATGTATATAGCCTGACATCTCCAAAGCACTTTTGTATTATCCATTGTGGATTTTTTCCCATCTCTTACATCATCTACCCACCTGAGTTCATCAGTAAGTGCGAAATTTTCTCAAACATGCCAAAAGGCAACTTTTCAAGTAGTTAATGATAGAAGCAGTAGCTAAATAACCCCATTCTTCTCATCCTTTAACCGTGAAGTTGCTATATATTTAGCTGGTGTTGTTTGTCCAATAATACAAACAAGAAATACCAAACAATCCTGGAAGATTTCCAAAGCTGCCTGCCAGATCTTCATGGCTCTTATCAAGTTCTACTTTGTTCAGATGATAGTTTAGATTTTCACTGGCACATTGACATTTCTCTACCCTCTAGTCATCTCCTATGACTTAGTATTCATGCCACCATGGGAAAATGGTGCCCACTAATTTCTTGCAAACGGACAAACTCCTGCTTCCCCCACATAGGCTCCCATGTAGCTTTGGGAATTCATCCAACAATCTCTACCTTTCAAAGCCTCGAATCAGGCACCGATCTGACTGAGGCTGAAATTTCAGGGCACCACTTTCTTTATTTGGGTTAGTTTTTAATCATAGGCTCGCCCTTCTCGGGTCTCACTGACCATAGTCCCTCAGGGTCTCTAACTTACTTTTCTTACTCTCAGAGACATGCGGTCCACAAATGATGACTGTTGATACTCTGCCACCTAGTGGAAGAACTGGAACTGCAAAATGAAGTTTAAAGGCCAAAAACAAAAGGCTTGCCACAGTAACCACCATATTCTCATGTGAACACTCATTATCTACAGAACACTCTATACACAGGGGCTTTTTTAACCATCATGCCAAACTGTATGCTCAAATTATGATCTGAATTTCAGATACTAGGCAAGTAGGTAATAATGACACAGGAATAAGGCAATGACCAATAAATGAGTGTGTGAATCAGTGTGTTACAGATCTGGGCAGTCAAGGCTCAGTTGGACTCCATGTCCTTTGGGATACCATGTGTGATAGGCTTCAGAATCATTCTCTTGTTGAATGAAGAAGCTGGAGCATTTAATCTACCCATTCCCATTCTCAAATGGCACAATGGTTCCCCAGGGGTGCTAACTCACACAAGGATTTTTACCCAGTGGTGACTAAGCAGGCTCCAGTGGTAAGAGAAGATGCTCTCAGGACAGAAACAGAGGTTTAAGGCTTCTGAGAAGGAAAGTGGTAAGTGCAGTACCATAATAGTTTTCTGGTCTTGTTATATTTAACTCTAAAATCCATCTCTAAAGCCATCATCCATCATGCTGTCTCAGAGGCTTAGCCATGTCCAAAAGAGATCTAGTTCTTGCCAAGGAAGTTCATCTATGTAGAGAGCATCCTAGATAGTGGTTAACCCGACTATGAGTTCTCATAGCAGTTCTGGTCCAAAGTGGAATTTGAATTCAGAGTCATCTGGTTGTTGCAGTACTTCCACCCATTAGCTGCCAAAGCTCAAGCAATGTATGCAATCTATCTGCTTGTGGACATGGTGAAATGAAGGAAACCAAAAGCATGGCCACCTATGATGAATCAGATGATGCTTAGGATAAATTATGGGCATGTGCTATACTAATCTCACAGATCTTGGCTTCGTTTGACAGGTAGTAAGACCTCCAGTCTTAGTATTAGTGTCTTGTTTAATATCACTAAGCTAGAACGTCTTATTAGAGGGAGAAAATAGACGAGACCCAGATGTTGATTTAAGCTTTCCTGTTCACCAGGTGAATGAGCTTGAGAGGGTTTACCCGATCTGTGAATCATAGTCTTTTCTCCATTGCTCTAACAAAATACCTGAAGCTAAGTAACTTATCTATTTATTTAACTCACAGTTTTGAAGGTTGAAAATCTAAACACTGTGGCCCTAGCCCTTTCGTCATGGAACATAGCATCATGATTGGAGTGTATGTGAAAGAGGCAGAGACTGGGCAAGAGCCAGTGTTATGCTTTTATGGCTACCCACTCTCATGAAAAGTAACTGGGGTACCACAAAACTATGTTAATCACAGTGAGCAGTACTCTCAGTGATCCAACCACATCCCATTACACCTCACTGAAGGTTCCACAACCACTCAGCAGACTCACAAGGAAGACCAAGCTGCCAACACATCAACCATTGGAGGATAACCTCAACATAGCACAACCATTGCACTTTACGGACCTCTCAATACCTAGTATATTAGGGGACCTGCCTAATTAGGTGGTGGGATAAAATGATGAGCATAAAACACACCAAGAAAGAGAGCTTTGTATTCAGCTTGTTTAGTGAGGAGATGCGGATAAGACTGATAGGCAAAGGTCAGGTATTGTTCAGCTGGCTACCATGGTGAACAGCTGATTTCACCCCGCAGGAAAATCTCTGGGAAACAGTATGGAATGGCTAACATGGAATTATCCCAAACAAAAGTTAAGAACCAAAGCTTCCATTGTTTTTGTTTGCTTTTGGGTTTTCTTGGTTTTGTTTATTTTGAGGCAGTGCTACTCTGAAGCCCAGATGGGCATCAAACCCATGATCATCCAGCCTTAGCCTGAGTGTTGAGATTACAGGTATGCACTACTACCACGTCTACCAAGATGTATTTATGTAGCAGACCTTAAGCATCCTTAATTGAGGGCTACCCAGAAGGATCATAATTCTTTTATCATTACACGGTCATGTAGGTGGGAAGGGTCAGGAAATGAGTCCACTGGCACGCAGCTACCAGCAATGTCGGTTGAACATACACCAGATTATTGTGAAAGGTCATGACATCAAGCAGGGCACCACACTTCTGCTCTAAGAATCCACCTTGTGCCATGCACAGAGATGCTCAGTATGATGGGGTCACTCTCTTGCCCTGCCCATCTCACATCTCCTTCAACATCTCTCTTCTATCATTTTGCTTAGTGCAATGTGTGAGGCACTCACTGTTCTCCTATGCAATCATGTTCTTATTCAGTTCTCTTGCCTTGGCCCTCCCTACTCTTCCTGACACCATATTGTCCTTCATCCACAGCTTACACTGTTACCCTCTGGCACACTGCATTTTGCTCAGCTTCATCCCTTTTGAGCCACTGCTTTTCACTTTTCTATTTGTGTTGACCATCAACTTTACTGCCAGATGTTGGAAGGCAGGCTTTGTGATACTCCAGAGGTCAATTCTCCCATGACTTATGTTTGCAAAAGCTTCTCTTCTCTCTTTCTCCACAAAAGGTCAAGTAAACCATTCAAAATGAGTATAAGGTTGAAGAACACTGTGTCAGACACTGAATGGCCCAGCCAAAGCAATTTTCCCTTCTTTCTGCTAAGTACGCACTGAAGTTTTTTCCACACTGGATTTTTTTAACCCCTCAAGGAAAAGGCAGAGCCTTCAAAGGAGACTAAATATCTCCCCAGAATGAAGAGGAGGTGCAATTTGTGCTTAAACTGAATGGGGATGCAAGCCTCTTCCTTTCGAAGGCCTCGCTTAAATGTTGTCAGGTTAAGCATAAATAACTATGGCCAATGGAACTTAGGAAATGAAGGTCCAATGGAGGTCTCTTGGAAGATCTGCTCATGAAAAAAAAAAGTGTTTCTTTCTTTTCTGCCTCTAGATATTGTCATCTATATATAATCCTTATTTTTATACTTATTTCTTAGACACAGTCTTGCTATATAGCATAGAGTGGTCTTGAACTCATGATCCTCCTGCCTAGCCCCTAAACATTGGAATTACCATCCTGTACCGCCATGCCCAACTTGAAGCCCATTTAAATAAGATCATCATTATTTACAACCCAAAACATCCTTAAATGATATAACAAAGCCTGTGGACTTTGGAGCTTAGTATATTTAAACACCTGAAAAAATGCTTTGAGTGCACACAAGTGTTCTTAATCAATCATATATTTTCACTGGCTTTGGCCACATTCTCTAGTGTTCACATCATTATGTATATGATTCTGTATGGATCAGCCTAAAGAGACACAGGCCCACACCTAAATGAGCCCATCTGGCCTCTGATTAATGAGATACAGGAAAATTGGGTGGAAACAAAGTTTTCCTGTTGAAGAGCAAGCTGACCAAACTAAATGATTGGATATGCTCTGGATAAACCTGGAGAAGTGGTGTTTATATGTCTCTTCAAACAAGAGTACCTTTCAATGAGAAAGCCTATGGCAAACACGTTTGTGTTCAAAGGAATTCTTTTATTAAAGCATTTATTTTGGCTCTGATAGAAGAGTCATTAAGTTGGCGTTTGCCTTTGTGTAATCTAATACTGCCATGCAGTGTTAAGCAACATACTGTGAATTTCTCTGATGAAAAGTCACTAAACTTTCTTTAGATTCTGAAAGAAATCTGGGACCATCCTTCCATTTCTGAAGTGATGGGAAGAACCAGCATCTGTCTGCTGAGGTGGCTAAATAGGTGGAGGTACCTGCTGCCAAGCCTGATGGCCTGAGTTTGAGCCCAAAGACCCACATGCTGGAGAGAACCAACTTCCACAAGCTGTCCTTTGACATCCACACAGACGCCATAGCACTGCCCCCATAGACACTAAGTAAAACATAAAAAGAAAGCAAAGACACATACTCTAGTGTAGTTGGTTTTAGAGTCTGAAGTTTCTTAAAGCAACCTGACAGAAGGGTAATGTGTCTTTAAAAAAATCATTGTAAAAATAGCAAAATAACTTCACTGTGACATTTTCACCCATAGCTTGTGCTTATTTCTTCTCCTCTGCTTCCCCCATCCTCCCTCCTCCACTTCCCCCTCATCCCTCCTCCACTTCCCCCATCCTCCCTCCTCCACTTCCCCCTCATCCCTCCTCCACTTCCCTCATCCTCCCTCCTCCCTTGACTATGGACCTTCCCCTGTGGTTCCCTTGTCCTTTCATGATGAACAGATTCTATTACCCTTTCCACCCATCATCAAATCTTTTCCCTCTCACAATCCCCTTTCTAGTTTCATGACCTAACATGCATATATAGGCAGATATATCAAAATTAAACTGTAGAGGAACTAATGTACATATCTAGTTTGTGAATTTTGAAATGTCACACAAGATGCCCCATGTATAATCACTTTCAGGTGTTTTATGTTGTTCATTTTTTGTTTTCATTTTTTTTTGTTTTTACTTTTGTTTTTGGTTGTTGTTGTTGGTAGTGGTGTTTTTGTTTGGGGGGTGGTCTTGTCTTTAGGGCTTTTTGTTTTGTTTTGTGTTTTTGTTTGTATTGTTTGGGTTTTAGTTTGGTTTGGTTTGGTTTTGGTTTTGTACATGCCTTTCCTTATCCATGCCTGGACAGCCCTCTCCTTTATTGACCCCGAGGTTGGTCATATGGTTTGCTCTAACCAAAGGAAGAAATGACACTTGTGACAAGACAGAGACAAGAATATATTTGTGGCTTTCCCTTAATTACTGCTCCTGAAGTGCTTGCTCCCACCTCGAACCCCTGTAGAAACCTGGGTTAGCCTGAAGAGTGGCAAAAATCATAACACTCAATTTTTCTACCATCCCAGCCTACAGCCTGTCGATCTGCAGCAACAGAGTTATATTATCTAGGTGGCAGCAGACTAGGGGCACATGAACCACTTTTCTGAGCCCATCCCAAACTGCCAACTCTGAAAGAAAAAGAAGTAGCCTGTTTTAAACTACTAGGTTTTGGAATGTTTTGTTGTTCAATGAATGTTAACAGGGGGGAGAGAATAGCTATACCTCTCAAGAAGCAATGTTAGCTATGGCTAAATATAATGGGGACAGTGGAGTAGCTAGAATTATGAAGCCTAGCTGTACAGCTCTGGACCATGGGGAGACGCTGTGGAAACTCCTGTGATGGTGTTCAGCAAACCAGGGTGAAAGTGAAAGACCCCCACAGAGGGGAGACCCTCACTCAAGTCTTGGGATAACAAGACCCCCAAGAACTCATGAGAGACCGTCCTTGCTGCAATTACACAAGGTTTATTAACAAAACCAGTGTACTGGGGTCGAGATTCATATCCCACACAGGGGTAGAGGAGTTCAACCCTGAGTAGCTGGGAGAAGGGGTATTTAAAGGAAAAAAACCACAACCCAAAGGGGGTAGGGAGGGCATCATTGGAAAATGTCAAAAATACCATCGAAGAATCACCAGGGAAATACCTGGTTTCTCAAGATCGTTCACAAGATTTTAATCTAACTGTTTATTGTCAGTAAGTTCCTAGAACAGAGTTGCTGAACCGGCTATAACTTTTATGGTCAGTTAGTTCCTGAAACAGAGTCACTGAACCGGCTATCTTACAGTTTTGGCTCTACTCTACCTGCTAGGGTTCTTCTACTTTACCTGTTAGGAGGTCAGGATTTATCCTGGTCTTTCAAAAGGATGAGAGTCCAATGAATAGAACAGAAAAAAAATGTATACACTAGGTCTATATGGGCCATGCCCTAGTTGTCACCTCAAAGACAAAATCTGCAAGATTCCTCCTTACAGCCATCATCTATCTCTCTCTCTCTCTCTCTCTCTCTCTCTCTCTCTCTCTCTCTCTCTCTCTCCCTCCCTCCCTCCCTCCCTCCCTCCCTCCCTCCCTCCCTCCCCCACCCCCCTCTCTCTCCCTAAAGGAGAGAAGGCTTGGGAAATAGAAGCCAAAGAAAGTTTAAAGTGCTATTCGATCCTTATGTTTCCCTAGCCTTAGTGTAATTTGGTAAAAATCAGAGCTTTAAGGATTTAAGCATCAGTAATAGTATCAAGCCTTAGTGTCTCCTCATGAGATGGAGCCCTAGTTGGGCTGGTTACTGAGCCTTTTGCTCAGTCTCTTTTCCATTTTTGTCCCCGCAGTTCCTTTAGACAGAAACAATTCTGGGTCAGAATTTTTGATTGTGGGTTTGTAATCCCATCTCTCCACTTGATGTCCTATTTTTCTACTGGAAGTAGACTCTAAAAGTTTCCTCTCCACACTGTTGGGCATTTTATCTAAGGTTCCTTCCTTTGAGTCCTGAATGTCTCTCAGCTCCTAGGTCTTTTGTATTTTCTAGAGGGTCTCCCAACTCCCACCCCCTGAGGCTGCATATTTCCATTCATTCTGTTTCCTGCCCCACCCCCAGTACCGGATCCTGTTCCCCCTTTTCCCCTCCTCCCTTCTCTCACACAGATCTCACCCTTCATCTGCCTCCTGTGATTATTTTTTTCCTACTACTAAGTGGTATTGAAGCAACCTCATGTGACCTTTCTGCTTTTTACACCGCATACATTTTGTGGGCTGTATTCTAGGTATTCTGTACTTTTGGGCTAATATCTACTTATCAGTGAGTATATGCCATGCCTGTTCTTTTGGGTCTGGGTTACCTCACTCAGGATGATACTTTCTAGATCCATCCATTTGCCTGAAAAATTCAGGATGTCCTCATTTTTAATAGCTGAATAGTGTTCCATTGTGTAAATGAAGCACATTTTCTGTATCCATTTTTCAGTTGAGGAACATCTGGGTTGCTTCCAGTTGCTGGCTATTACAAATAAGGCTACTATAAACATCATGGAACACATGTCCCTCTGGTATGGTGGGGCATATTTGGAGTATATGTCCAGGAGTTGTATAGCTGGGTCTTCAGATAGAACTATTTCCAATTTTCTGAAGAACCTCCAGATTAATTTCCCAAGTGGCTGAATCAGTTTCCAATCTCACTAGCAATGGAAAGGTGTTTCTCTTTCTCCACATCCATATGAGCATGAACTGTCAACTGAGTTTTTGGTCTTAGCCATTCTGATTAATGTAAGGTGGAATCTCAGGGTCATTTTGATTTGCATTTCCGTGATGACTAAGGACTTTGAATGATTCCATTCATTAAGTGATTCTCAGCCATTTGAGGTCCTTTTGTTGCAAATTTTTAGTTTAGCTTTGTACCCATTTTAAATTTGGTTATTTTGGAGGTTAGCTTCTTTATGTTCTTTTTTTTTTAAACTGTAACCAGGTTTATTAAAGATACTTTTCATAAACAATCATGGTATTCCGGCAGGACATGGGCAGACAATCAACAATATACAAGAACTTCCACATTCCCTTCTTGTATAGACTATCAAAATCAGAAAGCCACTGTGAAAACCAGTGAAATCTTTATTCAATGCTTCGAAAAGGAGAAAGTAGCTTAGAGGGAGGGTTGACATTTCACATTAAGGATGTTGTTTAACAACTTTTCACAAGCCGACCCTGACTTTCAGGAAATGAACATGGCAGAATTATCAATCTGAAGATCCACAATCTTTTATAAAAAGAACCATTGCTCTTCTGAGAACACTTGATGAAGTCACTACAAAGTCCATACTGTCCAATAGACTAGAAAACCAATGTTGGGGGTCAGGTTTCAACAGGTCTCTGGTTTTAAGGGAATTATGTCTACATTCATGGTACACAGGGGGAAAAGGCTATAAAATGAATTTAGAGTTTTCCCAGACTACAGGCATTCTGTGCCTTGGTAGCCACCTATGCAGGATCGGAGTCTTTTAAATTATCAAGGAAAGAGGCTCTCTGTCCTCAATCCAGCTTGGGTGATATTTTGTTAGTGACACATGATCCTTTCTCCCCACAATGAAGTGTTCTGTGTGCAAACAAAATAATTTTGTTTAAAAAAAAGTAAAACAAAATTCTGCATTTTTATAAAACTTGATAAAAATAGTATTTCAAACTGTACAGTCACCAGAAGTAGACAGTTATCAAAAATGCACACATGTCACTTGGCTCGTCCTTCACCTTGGCTTTGTCTCCTTTAGCATCCCCTTAAGCCTTTCTTTTGGGCATGGCGGCGGCAGGGGATGTTGGCGCTGAACATGAGTATACATCGGCACACAGGTTTGGTCTGTCTGGGGTTCATCCTCACTGCTACTTCTCTTTATGCTCTTTATGTATTTTAGATATTAGCCCCCTATCAGATGTGGAGTTAGTAAAGTTTTTCCCTATTCTGTAGGCTGCTTGTTTGTCCTATTGACTGTGTCTTTTGCCTTAGAAACTCTTTTCAGTTCCATGAGGTCCCATTTATCAATTGTTGATCTTAGAGCCTGAGGCATTGGTGTTCCACTTAGGAAATTCTCCCCTGTGCAAATGAGTTCAAGGCTCTTTCCCACTTCCTCTTCTATTCATTTCAGTGCATCTGGTTTTATGTTGAGGTCCTTGATCCACTTGGACTTGAGCTTTGTACAAGGTGATAAATATGACTCTATTTTCATTTTTCTACATATAGACCACCAGTCAGACCAACACCCAACTGGGGATCTACCTCATAGAGAGACATCAAGGCCTGTCACTTTTACTGATGCTATGATGTGCTTACAGACAAGAGCCTAGCATGGCTGTCCTCTGAGAGGCCCTATCAGCAGCTTACTGGGACAGATGCAGATAGTTATACCCAACCATTGGACTGAAGTCGGGGACCCCTATGGAGGAATTAAAGGAAGGACTGAAGGAGCTGAAGAGGAGGATGATCCCATAGGAAGACCAGCAGTCTCAACTAACCTGGACCCTTGGGAGCTCCCAGAGACTGAGCCACCAACCAGGTAGCATACACAGGCTGGTCTGAGGCCCCCAGCACATATGTAGCAGAGGACTGCCTGGTCTGGCCTCAGTGGGAGAAGATGTACCTAATCCTTAAGAGACTTAGAGGCCCCATGGAGCAGGGAGCCCTGGTCCAAGAAAGCATCCTCTCAGAGACAGTGGTGAGGAGGAATGGGATGAGAAACTGTAGGAGGGGGGACCAGTAGGGGGGCAATGATTGGAATGTAGATACATTTAAAAGAAAGAATTTAAGCAAACACTAAATTGAGCCTCAAAGGAAAAAGGGACTCAAGGAAGGAATAAAGAAAAAAGTGAGGTAAAAATTTCACCAAAACTTGGTCATGAAGAACAAAATGAAAACATATCATTGTTCATTTTTACACCCACATATGTGCTGGCCCATTTACCCTTTTTTAGTAGCCTAGAAACTGAAGTCCAACTTTAGTTTTGTGTACACAAGGTAGGGGCAAGCCAAGAACCTGTGATATGTGGGTTACTCTAAAAGTATATAATTTAGGCTAGTACTTGTCTCAGTAGGAGAAGTTTTTTGTTGACAATATTAGACAATATTTTGGGGCTCCTTTGGAGATCCTGCCACACACTGATCTAAGCATTTTACATGATTAATTTTGTACCCATTACAGCCAAGCATGATTACTATAATTACCCCCAATTTATGAAGATGAAGCAAAAACAGAGAGGCTAAACACCTTGCCCAAGAAAACATAGCTAAGAAGGAAGAAGCAAGGACATGACCCCACAAGCTTTAAAGTCTGTCTAGGGACTACACTATAATAATAATAATAATAATAATAATAATAATAATAATAATAATAATAATAATAATAATAATAATAACAGTAATAATAATAATAATAATAATAATAATAATAATAATAATATCATCATCATCATCATCCTTACCAACATGGAAGTGGATGTCAACCCCACCTCTGCTTTCATTTCTGTGAGGGCTCCCAAGTGGTCTAGGAATAGGCTCATGTTATCAGGCCAGTCATCAAATAAGGAATGACCACAGATTTTTTAAAAAATTAAGGAAATCCACAAAAGAGATTTAAAGGAATTTCCGGGATTTTATGCAGAAGCAGTGAGTCCAGTGGCAAGGTCTATTTGCCTTATGTGTTTGGGGAGGTCACACATATCTCTGGTACACTGGGTCTAAAGAACAACCTGAACTCCTCTATGGGGGAATTGGGAACAAACCAAGCTTGGCTTTTTTTAAGGGACTTTTAGAAGTTAGGGAAAGACTTCGCTAAAAACTGATTAAAGAAAGAATCAGGAGTTTCAAGGAGAGAAATGAGGGTACAGAGAAAAGACTAGACATGGAGATAAGGTGGGGTCATAAAGGAATAGGTACTGCTAGAGCCATTTTTGTATTACTGGATACATGACTTGCAAATATACTTTCAGTCAATTAGGAGCCCTGGTTGTGTCCTAGAGGTAACTAACCTGAGTCTCAGGGTTGATTCTCAGTTCTTTGGAATTTTCTCAGTGTTGATAGCTATTAGCTAATAACACCAAAGCTTCTATCCTAGTCTCTTGGCTATTTAGCCTCTGGGTCCTGGCCCTCTGAATAGTGTCAGGCATGGGTTCCCTCTGATGACATGAATCTCAGGCTGGACCAACCATTGGTTGGCTGCTCTCACAAGTTCTGTGCTGCCTTTATCTCAGCACATCTTGCAGGCAGGACAAATTATAGGTTGAAGGTTTTGTGACTGAGTTGGTGTCCCTCCACTGGAAGCTTTGCCTGGTTACAGGAGATGGGAAGCTTAGGCTTCCTATTCCTCATTACTAGGAGTCTTCACTAGGGTGACCCTCTGAGATTCTGGAGATTATCCATTGCACTAGGTTTCTACCTTGCCCCTGAAATACTCACCATTCTGTCTGTCCCAGTATTTTGGTACTCTCTCCTCCACCCTCCCCACACCTGATCCCTCCTGTTCCTGCCACCACTAGCCCCTAGTTTACCCATGACATCTATTCAATTCTATTTTCCCTTCCCAGGGAGATTCATGCATCCCCCTTAAGACTTCTTGTTACTTAGCCTCTCTGGGACTGTGTATTGTACCATGGTTATCCTTTAAAGCTAATATCCACTTATGAGTTCATACCATGTCTGTCTTTCAGGGTCTGGGTTACCTTATTTAGAGTGATTTTTTTTCTAGTCTCATCCAAAACATGACTGGCAAAATGTCAATGAAATGGTTCCTAATGATATTCTGCTATGCTTGTAGATGGGAACCTAGCATAATCTCCATCAGAAAGGCACCTGATAGGAGCAAATATAGAGAGTCACAGGCAAACATTGGATGGAGCTCAGAGAATCTGGCAGTATAAGGGGATGGAAGATCGTAGGAGCCAGAGGAGTCAAGGGCACCAAGAGAACATGGCCAACAGAACCAACTAACCTGGTCTCTCTCGGGTGTTCACAGAGATTGAAGCAACAATCAGGGAGCCTGTTTGGGTATGGGTTATATCCTCTGAAAATATGTTATGGTTGTGTATCTTGGTGCTCTTGTGAGACTCCTAACAGTGAGAGTATAGAGTGTCTCTTACTCTTTTGTCTGTTCTTGGGTCCCTTTTCCTCCTGGGACCCTGGGTTTCTCTGTCCTAGTCTTACTGTAACTTGATATATACCATGTTTGGTTGATAGCCTGGGAGGCCTGCCATCTTCTGAAGGGAAGGGAGGAAGAATGAATCTGGTCAGAAGAGGAACTTAGGAAGAGAGAGGGGCAGAGGGAGGGGAAACTGTGGTTAGGATATATGAGAGAAGAAAAGATATGAAGAAAGAAAGAAAGAAAGAAAGAAAGAAAGAATGAAAGAAAAAGGAAAGAAAATAAAGAAAAAAAATCTGGTGGTGTTAAAAATAACACCAGAAGAGAAAGAGTAGAGGATTTCAGAATGTTATCTGACTCAGGAGTCAGTTCTGTTTTGAAGTTCATCTAAAAACAATGCCTTCTTCACCTCCAAATTTTCTCTAGCTTCATCTTTTCTGATCTCCTCCTAGCTACTCACATACTTAAAAGACTTCAAGGCAAGACACATCAGTAAGGTTAGCATGAGGATTCAATGAAAATAAAATATGAATAAAGACAAGGTTTGAAATTGGTCTCAGTGCCCACTTTTGTCATATAAATGCACCTGGAATAGGGAAATCAGTTTTTGGTAATCTGAAGAGACTGCTGGGGGTGGGGGTGAGGGCTGTAGCTCTTATTCTCCCTCAGAGGGGTTTAGTATCACATCATCTGTTCCCACTCTGCACATATCAGAAGGAATATGAAGTCCTTGATTCCTCTTCTCCATGATTTGAAGTGCTTCTGGGGAATGCTAACAAACACTCTATCTTCAAGACCCCTAAGGTGTGCATTTAAATATCTGAAATAGAAGTTAAAGAAAAGGAAAGAACACAAGATTTCCAAAGGGATAACTGCAGAAGACGTAACCATGGAAACCATTCCAAGGTCTTCTGAGTAGTGTCACATTGAGCTGAGAGACAGAAAACCCCATTACTGGTAACTGAAGCCCAAAAGCAGGGAAGTTGAGCAAAAACCTAAAATGAATTGGAAAATAGATGAAGCATTGCAATCACATGTATAACTATAGGCTTTCCAAGCCAACTAACACCAGATTTCAAGACTGTATTCATTCTCATGCATTTACTTATTTAACAGCTTGCTCTTTGATGTTATCTGAGGCCCCATTTATTCACTCATTCATTCAATATTTATTGAGTACTTACTATGTGCCAGATAGTCTCCATAGTACTAGAGAGTGTACTGTAAGAAAGACAGTATATTACATGTCATTACACAGCTTGGTGACTAGTTTATGTGGTACTAAGCAGCACGAAAGGTTCAGGAAAGCAAAAGACTTGGGTTTCCTAATTTCAAGAAACTACAACCAAGAAAACATAAGCAATACCATAAAGCAGCATAGTTCCATGTTCCCATTTTATCTCTGTTCAAGATCACATCTCAACATTGTTGCAATCTTTTACCTCGTTGCTAAGTTACTTTGTAAGGATAAGGGTAGGTTGATGTTAAGGTGATACATGATAGGACAGTGGAAAGGTGGGGGGGGGAAGGTTCGGAAAAGGGAAGAGGAAGGAGAGAGGGAGATTTGAGGAGGAATCATGATGGAGCTGAAGAAGGAGGATCTAGAGCCAGGAGTTCTTAATTGGCGATAGGTAGATATGAATATTTTTAAGGGTTTCTAGAGGTCTTTTTATCTCATATAGTAGGGAAGTTTATGTCTTTTCCACTGGATGTAAGCTTATTGTGTAGAGGGTTTGTGGATTGAGAAGTTAATAAATAAACCTGCTTGATAAGCTACCGGATTTTGAAGTCATGTTTGTGCCTGGCGGTGAAGAAAAGGAAACCAGTTGTATTCACCCAGGACAGAAGAAACAGGGTGGGCGGAGTGAACCACCTAGTCAGGGAACCTTCTGAAGAGGGCAGCCTGAAGACTGTATGGCAGAATCCACGCACACTAGGCTCTATACCAGAGCAGCATCCACAGAGTGAGACTGAGGGGGCCAATAAAAGGCTAAAAAACCATTTTAATATTTATCTTAACAGATACATTTAAGGAACTGAGTACCTTGCAATAAATTCACCCAGTGCCTGTCTCCATTTAACTCGTTTTCTAACCCCTTCTTCCAAGGGCAAATTTGATTTTAGTTTTCCTTCAAACTGCCCGAAGGGGTGGTATGGTGAGAAGAAAAATATTTTTAAGTCTAATTATTGAGTGGTCACTATGAAGAATTGGTCTACTTTGAAACATGCCTCTGAACCAACTCATGGTGTCTAAAAGCATCTTAATTCTCACATTCAGGGTTGAACCAGTACTAAACAGCTCTATAGAACTTAGACTAAACCTTAAAATCTTATCTTCCAGGAGACTAGGAAAATATATGGGCAGGAAAAGACAAACAATGAAACGAGAATATCACCTTTGACAATAGATCTTACACTGATAACCACTAGAAAAGGCATGGCAGAATCAGGCCCAGGTCAGAGACAATAATGAAACATCACTTTGTATGCTAACTTTAAAAGTTAATTAAAAATACATTAAAAAGAGATATACAAGTAGAAAATCCATGTGAAAGATGAGGAACGGATTATCTGTAGAAGGTGGATATATATGTCCTTTGTATGTTGTCTATAGCTTAATTTACTACAAACAAACACCCTCACAATTTAATGACCAGAACATGAAGCCAACAATGGCTAGCCTTGAGGAAAGAAGGATGGATACACTTGGGAGGACATCTTAGAAGTGAGCAACAAGCTCTGGAAGTCCATGACAAGACCTGTGGATAAAGCTGTGGCAGTCTTAAGGAAGAGAGAATGCAGATTCTAGTCCTTTTCAACTTCTTAAAATTTCTCAGTGAATCAAAATCATTCTCACTTCATTGAGTCTTGATGGGAATTGGGTGAGGAGTTACTCATTTGACAGAATTTTCTAATTAGGAAGGAAAGGAGTCGTCAATATTGCTTTCTTTGTTTGTATTCCTTGGAGGCACAGATTATATATTGTAATTAACTGCCTTTGTCATCATTCTCAGGGTATTTGTTTAATTGAAAGGAAGAGAACATAGTCTCCATTTCTGGTCCAAGCTCACAGCTTTATACCCAGTATAATTCTCATCACTATAAAGCTCAGTGACTTGAAACAACAATTACTTACTAGTCTATGGCAGAACTACTAGGTCTGACTATTGACTACAGAATATAGACTAGTGACTACACTAGGTCAGAATGGTCTGGGAAGAGCTGGGTGTCTCCTTTTGTAGTCTTACCTGGAATTATATGTACAAGTACAAACCAATAAAAATGTTTAGTTAATCTGAGTTGCCCTTTGCTGACATGCTTGGAGGTTGGTGTTTACTGTCACGTGATATTAGACAGTGTGTGGGGAAAAAATGGTAATTGGGTCACATGTCACCTTGGCTAGGTTCTTGTTATTTAACTTCCATTGGTTAAAACAAGTCACATGGTCAAGCCCAGCTCCAAAGACATTTTGGAATATCTTGGTGAGAAATGTGGCAAAGGACTGTACATAAAGGAAAGGCATTTGTAAGCAATGAGCCCACAAAAAGAATCTGAACCCCATAGTCCCTGCTGTTCCTCCAATAAAATGAAATGGTTTGGAGGAAACAAAGGAGAACAATTGAAGTGCTTCAAGTTGCTGAAGGATGCTTTTCAGTTACATTTCTATATTGCCACAGGAACAAAATAAATCACACATTATGCACAGTCAATATATACAAAGTTCCTCTAGTAACGGCATGTTAACACAAAAACTAGACTTTTTTCCAAAATAATGTAGATTATGTCTAAACAAATGCATAGACCCACTTTTGGCTTACTCATGTAATAGTTCTTCCCCACCAACTTGTAATTTACCCTCTGCATGTGCGAGCACGCGCACACACACACACACACACACACACACACACCTACCTTTAGCACATACATACTACTATGTTCAAGCTAAGTGAGTACTTAGAACTATGTATGTTGATCTACTCCATGGATCCTTTTGTGTAAGGAGCATGTGCATATGCTAGAGATAGTAAAGAGAGTTGGTGATGTCTGGTAAAGCATCAGGACCTTTTCTAGGTAGGAATATTGTACATGGCATGTATTTTTTAGTACATTTAATCTACATGGATATACAAAGATAGTAGTTGAATATATAGGTTTCACCTGTTTAATTGGTTTATGACGTAAAGTAAATATAATGATGGCAAAGATACTATATCATCCAGTTTGGTCAGAAACTTAGAAATTGTTCTAGGTAGATGAAGCAAACTATTTTAACTCAGAGGATGAAATGCTTACAATGCCATTAGAAGCCTAGGGAATGAAGGTTATTAGAAACAGTGCCTAGCTTTTCCATTAATGGTCTGTAGCACTTAAATAGGTGACTTGCAAGTAGCTAAATAAAAAAGGGTAAGAATTTTCATATCTACTATCTGACAAAGCTCACTCCCCTTCTCATTGCTATTGAAATACTTTCAGCTTCTCTTCTGCCTTCCAGTTCTTAAAGAGAGCCTCTGGCTGGTAGATTCCAACCTGAAAGCTGACTAGAAAGGGCTTCTGGGAAAAAATAGTTCTCTGCTCTTTAGCTCCCTGGATGTAGGGACATCATATAAAGAAATGATGCTGAACAGTTGTTTCCAAAATAAAATTGCTCAGTTCAAATATCCCCACTGCCAAGTCTTTTTAATATTCTCATATTCACAATTCTTTAGATTGACCCAGTATTGTACATATGCATCTTTAATGAAATACAAAAATTATTGGTGTTTTGCTTTTCTCCCAACACAAATGTATTGCTTTATTCATATAACTATTAAACCTACAAATCAACACATTTCATAACAATAATGTATTTCCTTCTTTTGGTATACTTAAATCTATCAGAGTGCTCATACAAGTTGGTTTCCAATATTTTTTCTCTGTTATAAAAAAGTTTGTATAAATAGCTACTTTTTCTCTTCTTAAGTGAATTTCTGAAGTGTTATTTCCCAAATGAATTCATTGGGCCAAAATGCATAATTAGTTCCTTAAAAATTACTGTCTTATTAAAGTTAATACAGAATAGTAAAATGTTCTAATAAACATTATGCAGTGTAATCTTACACCATATGGCATTAATCAATCTGTTACTAGCTTTTGCTTTCCTCTAGATACATATGGGATTAAGATCTACAGTTTCACACCAAGACATCTGGCTGCCAAACAACTTGAGTCGCAAAGCAATGCATTACAGGCTTCTATGTTATTTTATTTTTTTGCTTTCTCATCCTTCTTTCCTAAGTCTTATAATCCTACTCTGAATTTCTGGCTAATCCTTTCCCCTAAAAGTCCACCTGTCTCAGCTGTGATTGCTCCATTATTGCATAAGTTCTCCAGTGTAACCCCATATTGAACTCCCTATCATAGAAAAGGGAAGGGTATTCTGTACCACACAGGCTATAACACAGGAGTTTTTAAGAGGCTTGGAAGTTCGCCTATATTCCTACATCGATGTTTCCTTGAACGAGGACCAGAGCTCTCTGTACCAAAATGTCTGGGAGGGAGGCTTCTCCATGACGATCTCCCCTTGAATTCTGATATCTCTCCCCATAGCCTTTGCTTAGTCCCCTCAGAAGGTCAAGGCTTTGGCTGTGATTTGAGGTTATGCTAAAAACCCACCTCCTCTAAGAGTCTTTTCTAATTTTTTAAAATGCGTTGTATGGGCCTGCAGATGTAGTTCCATTTGAAGAGTGTTTGCCTAACACACATAAGGCCTTGGACCAGTCCAACACACACCAAGCATGGTAGTACATGACTAGAGTGTCAGCACTTATGAGGTAGAAGCAGGAGGCATTATCCATAAGCTACATAAGGAGTTTTACAGCAGCCAGAAATGTGAGAAACACTGTCTCAAATTTTTAACAAAATTTTAAATGAAGTATTCCATTAAAGGTTGTCATATTTTCACTAGTTCTCACACAGCATTAACGCAACCATTGTCAATGGTTTTTTTGTATTATTCCCTTGGATTTTTCAATGATGTTGTAATTGAGTGCAAACCATGAATAGAGTTGTAATACACATTTATTGTGAGCATATTTTCATGTTGCCCACTTTTTGATGTCTCATTTCAATAGGAGTATAAATCCCACTCTGCAGATGTACAATTAACTAATACTCAGTTGTTTGGCATCTGAGTTCTTTCTAGTTTATACTATTGTGCATAATACTATAATAAACATCCTTAATAAATCTTTGTCTACAGGCAGATTGTTTGCTAAAGATAGGTTTCCAAAAAATAAAAAAAAATACATTTTTTGAAGTGGGATTATTGTAGTAAATTAAACAGTGTTTTCACTTAAAAACCGCAAAAATTCAAGGATGCTCTATTTGAAATAAAGTAATCAAATATATAATCACAGTTTTCCATTTACCTTATGGAAGTTCACTTGAAATCAATATGTGAATTTTCTAAAGGCTCAAGGATCCTTAGAATGAATATTTTAAATTGCTATCTTAAAGGAGACAGGTATTTAGTAGATATTAATACATATTTTCTTGAAATAGCCATCTGTCCTATTTTAATGGTACAGATACTAAATTTTATTTTCAAAACTAGTTTATATGTTTTATTACCTATTAGGCTATGGACTTGTTCAGGAAAATGTTATTTTTAACTTGACTCAAAATTTTTCACAAAATTAAGCAATATATTTAACATATAATCAGTACCTGACAAAGGACAATGAATCAATAACTCATGGGGCAAATACTAAGTTTAACTGTCTAAAAAGTAACTTGAGATGTGTTTCATACTAAAGAAGGATAGAGCCAATGGCTGGTGCCAAGAGATGATCACGAGAGCCTTTATAAGGTTCTTGTAAAGAGTCAACCATCAATTACTTTTAGTACAGTATTTATAAGAAGCACAATGATTTATTAGTTCTCCAAGTAAAAATATATGTACATCCTATTAACACCCCACATATACATTAAAAACTTGTATTTTTTTCCCAAGAAATTCGAAAGACAACAGATAACTTCATGATAGACACATACTAGCCTACAAGATAGCTATCTCCTCTATGACAATACAGTCATTTGGCTTGAGTTGGTAATTCGACTATCCTCAATGGGTGACTGTGGTTAATGAAAACCCAATTAAGAGCACTCAATCCCCTGCTCACCACTTTCAGGTACAGACATATGCCATGTAACAAGTGCTCAATTAATGACTTTTTGTCAAAATGACTACAGAGAAGTTGTGTCACTTGGAACTGACTCCCTCTTGCACCCAATCTATTGATTTTCGAATTCCCCAAACACAACAAACAAATATTCTACAAGAAGTGCTACTGCTTCACCAAGTGCACTCAGCATTCATTTCCTTTTGAGGGCATGTCATATGAACCCTGAGATTCCACCTCACACCAGTCAAATTGGCCAAGATCCAAAACTCAGATGACAGCAGATGCTGGCAAGGCTGTGGAGAAAGAGGAACACTTCTTCACTGTTGATGGGGTTGTAAACTGATACAACCACTCTGGAAATCAGTCTGGCAATTCCTCAGAAAATTGGACATAGCTGAAGATCCAGCTATTCCACTTCTGGGCATATACCCCAGAGACACTCCAATATACAGCAAAGACGCATGCACCACAATGTTCACAGCAGCCCTATTTATAATAGCCAGAAGCTGGAAAGAACCCAGATGTCCTTCAGTAGATGAATGGATACAAAAATTGTGGTACATTTACACAATGGAGTACTACTCAGCTATCTGAAACAATGACTTTATGAAATTCTTAAGAAAATGGATGCGTCTAGAGAATATTATCCTGAGTGAGATAACCCAGTCACAAAAAAAAAACCAGACATAATATGCAGTCACTGATAGTGGGATGCTAACCCCAGAGGCTCGGACTGCCCCAGAAACAACTCACACACTGTGTGAAGTTCAGGAAAAAAAAACATACTCAGTCTTTACACACCAAGAATACTTTGACTAATTCTGGGTTACATCCTGTTTTACATGTACTTTATGCTCATTGTAACTAGTAAGACCTTAATGCAGAATATCAAACCTTAAAAAAAAAGCCAAGCACTGACAAAAATGTATTCATATACATTTATGCAAAAATGCTTAAAATTTGTTCTTTTATCTTTTTTTTTAAATAAAGTTAAAAAAAAGAAACAAGTTTGAATTGGCAATCATGTTTGAATGAACCCCAAATGATCTGTTCTGCATATAGAGCCAAGTGACAGGGATAGAGGGTTATAATTTGAACTCCTTTAGCTTTTACACACTGCAATACAACTTCCCTTGTTTCAAAGCACTCTCCGGTCTAGCTTTCTTTCTTACTTTGAAAGTGATTGGTAGGCTATTTAAGTATATCTAGCGTTCAAAATAGACACACACACACACACACACACACACACACACACAAACTCCCAAACTGAAAATTTTTCAAAATAGTGTAAACCAAGTAACTAATCTTCTGAAAATTTACCCCTTGGCCTTCTCCTTTACCACCCCTACCAATACTATTTTTCCTTGTAATGTGACATTGCATATATAAACTGTATGCATTTACTTTCTATAGGTCTTACAGAAAATAATCTTCACCACAGACTTGATTTTTTTTAAATCTAGTTTGAATATCTTAGGTATGGACAGAATGCATTATATATTTTCTTATTTAAATTAATTATTTTTAAAAAGTCCAACAGCTTTACATTTCATGGCAAGGTTTCTAAGAATAAATAAAGTTAAGCCAGACATGGTGGTATAGACCTGTAATCTCAACACTGAAGAGACACAATACAAGGCTATTATTCAAGGTCTTGTTCAGCTACCATTAGAGAAGCTTCCTCCTGTAACATACGAAACAAATATAGAGAACCACACCTAGACATTATGCAGAGAATGAGGCACCTTCGAGCACTCAGCCCTAAGCAGGATGTCTCCATCAAATCTCCCTCATCAGAGTTCAGGGAACCTCACAAAAAAGGAGTTGGAAAGAGTGTAAGAACCAGAAGAGATGGAAGACACCAAAAAAGCAAGGCCTCTAAATCAACATAAGCAAAGCTTTATACATATACATATATGTATATGTATAAAGTGAATGAATGAATGAATGAATGAAAACCTAGGCACTAGTACAAAGGTTAACAACTGAGCTGTCATTTGTACCCTCCAGGAGAGAAGTAATCAGATTTCTCCAATGGAGTGATACTGGGTAGATGAACCACTCCAGGACAGGACTCATGTTCAGAGGAAGTTAACTAATATATAATGAATGCTACAGCACAACACTACAGGTTGTGTGTGTGTGTGTGTGTGTGTGTGTGTGTCTTTGTATTTGATTACAGTTTGGTGCTCCCATTTTGTTATGTTTTGTTTTAGGTTGATGCTTTATTTTGTTTTCTTGGTTTTGGGGGATTTGTTGTTGTATTTCATTTCTGTTTGGTTTTTAAGAAAGTCAAGTGGATAGGAAAGTGGTAGGATCTGCAAGAACTTGGAGGAGGAGAAGAATATGATCAAAATATATTTAAAGTTGTTTTAAATAATAAAAATATAACAAAAAAACATTGCTCAAGTTCTTAGGCAAGTTTCAGGCTAGTTTAGACTAAAAAAATAAGACACTGTATCAAAAGATCAAACTGTCTGCTGTGGTGGCACACACCTAGTAGAAAAATAATAGTAGAAAAAAAATTCCAGGCTAGCCTCAGACACAGAAAGTTTAAAGTCCGCCTGACTATGTGAAATAATAATGATAACAATAATAATAATAGGAGGAGAGAAGAGAAGGGGCTAATATGAGAGGTAGTTCAGTGGGTACAGTGTTTGAGCACGAGGACACAAATTTGCATCCCTAGCATCTGAGTAAAGCCAAATGGGTAGCAGCTTGATTCTATCCTGGCACTCAGGAAGCAAATACAAGGACTCCCCAGGGAGAACTGGCTAGATAGGCTAAATTAGCAATCTGTGGTGTCAGCAACAAAGTCTGCCTCAGTAAATTAAATGGAAAAATGATGAAAGAAGACATCCAACATCAAACTCTGGTTTCCACATACATGCATAGACTCAACTGCGCATGTATTTGCACCCACACACACTAGCATATATGTATACACACATCCTTGTGCAAGAAGAGGAGGAAGACATACATATGTATTTGTCTATTCTCACCCCTCACACATTACTGATAAAATGAGAAACATTCGGACATAAATAAAGTCTCCTCATTGATCCTAGAAATAATAGTTCTCCAAACAGAAGAATTCCTTTCTCTCTTGTTTCCCTAGATTGTGCTTTATAGACTGGTTTTCTCAGACTGTGAAAGCCACATGCAAGGGAGAAAATGTCACAGAATCATGCCATCATGGGAAAGTTGAAATAATCCCAGAATTTCTACTCTTAACCTCTTGATGGTAAGGTTTTTGTTTAATACAGTTTTAGTTATGTTTCCTACCATATGAACAGTCCTAAATGACCCCCAACTTTGCTACCAACTCACTAACTGCAGAAAGACATTAAACAGCAGTCACAACACCCTTTCTACCACTCTGGCACATTTAGGATCTGTGAATGCTTATGTCTGATAGAAGGTTTCCTTGTGCCCCGCTCAACTCTGGCTTCAAGTTTCTGGTCTCACAAGTCCTGGCTCTTTTGGTCCTTTGCCTCACTCCCATCCTCTTGCCCTATCAGCCTAAAATGGCCATTCTCTGAAGACTTTCACATGTGCATAGATGATGCTGACTTCACATAGCTTTGCATGTAAGCCACAGCAAGGCCTGAGTGTGCATCTCAGCCACTTCATCTTTATTAGATATATAGGACACCCCTTTGTGTTTATCTCACGTAACTCAGGCTGGCTTCACACTTGCTCTGTAACCAGTAATCCCCTTCAGGTTCTGATATACCTGCCTTCACCTCCCAAGTACTGAAATTACAAGTACATACCATACCTGGTTTGAATAGTGACTGGAGATCAAACCAGGGCCTCATGTGTGTTAGGCAAACACTCTGAGAACTGAGACACACCCCTAGCCTTGTTTTTAAACCAAGCAGTTTTAAAGCTTCCTGTTTAGTCAGTTTTCTTAAAGTTCTGCTGAAAATCTTATTCCTCTCACAATATTAGCCATAATATAGAACACAAATTCAGTGTCTTTATTGTTCTTAATGATGCTATCAACTTGAAAGGCAGAGCTGAGTACCATCAGTTTGGATTTTAAATAAATTTTCTTAAAAATATTAGGGTTAGAAAAGATACTGTCAATGTGTATTAGAAAAAGCATAAAACTGGATGTTAAAAGATGAATATTTTCTTTTTCGTTTAAAAATTGTTTTATTAGATCATATTATTATATGTTATGTTATTATTTTATTATATCTGTGTCTATGTCGGTTTATATACACTACATGCATGTAGGTGCTTCTGGGACCAGAAGAGGGTGTCAAATCTCCTGGAACTAGAGTTATAGACAATTCTGAGCCACTTCATGTGGCTGCTGGGAATTGAGCCTGGGTCCCCTGCCAGAGCAATAAGTTTTCCTAACTGCTGACCCATCTCTTCAACCCCACAGTAGATATTCTCAATCTGAGATCTACTGTTCACAGGTATCTCCGGATTCTAATCCCTTCATGTGTAAAACACAGAGAGGGGATCCATCCTTTTCAGATGACAAATCTAGTAAGTCATGTGGCATGGTATCTAACTTTTGTCCATTGTTCCTGCTTTCCTTCTGGATTGACTGTATACCTGAAATTTTGTTATGGTGTTCTATTTCTATTTCCTTACTTGCAAAATTACACCAATCTTAATACTGACAGTACAACACAAAAGAGAAATCAAAATAAATGAAATTCAGGGTAAACAGATAGGCTTGAGTATACACAAGAAATGTGTGTGCAGGACTGTTTATTGAAGTCTTGTTTGTAATAGTAACAGGGTAGAAACCATCTATATATTTATCACTAGAAGATCAGCTTCCCAACTTATACCACAATCTTACTAAGGAATGTTAGGCAGCCATTACAAAAAACAGATCTAAGACAAGCTTGTAGTTCCAGCACTTCAGGAGCTAAGCCTGGGGATCACATATGATCCTGACTTAAAAAACAACTTTTCATGTATACATCCATATAGATATGGATGTAGATATAGCCTCAGAACACTTTTCATTATATGTATATAAACATATATATTTGTATGTATATAAAAAGATATATTTGTAGACCTGAGTACATATAACTCTGTGTAGTTATGAAATTCAACAGTACAAACTATTTTACTATTAAGGGGAAAAGTATATTCATTAGTTGACTACATATTGAAATATACAATAAACAGCAGCAGTTGTTATCTGAGATAAGAAATAAAAATCTGGAAAGTTAAAAGGGAAATGAATCCTTTACTGTTTTTTTTATATCTTCACATTTTTGGATTATATTCACATGGAGTGTCTGGGGGTTTGTTTATTTGTTTTTGAGGTATGAGAAATGAAAACCAGTATCTTCTGTATATTAAGTAAGTACTCTACCAACTAAGCTACATCCACAGACCACATCTCAATTTTCTGTTCAAATTTTGAAAATAAACTTTTTAGGCTTGAAAATAATTTATTTTGGAATTTTTTCATTATATATATTTATTTATTTATTTATTTATTTATTTATTTATTTATTTATTTATTTATAAGAGTCCTTTGCCTGCATGTACCTCAGTGTACTACATGTGTGCCCCGGTGCCTGCAGAGGCTAGAAGAGGGTGTCAGAGTCTAGGAAACTGGACTATATAGTTATATAGACAGTTGTCCATGTGAGTACTGGTAATTGAACCCAGATCCCTTGGAAGAGCAGCCAGTACTTGTAAGCACTGAGCCATCTTCCCAGTTGCTTAAAAATCATTTACAAAATATCCTATTTCTGGAGTGAACATAGCATACACTCTGTTCAAAAGACCTTGAAACAGGACCTCTTACTGAACCTGGGACTAGGCTGGCAGCCAGCCAGATACAACGATCCTCCCGTTTCAGCTCCTCACAGTACTGGGGTCATGGGCCTGCACCATTCTCAGGTTTTCACATGGGTTACAGGGATTCAACTTCAGTTTCTCATAATAGTACATTAAGTCTTCAAACCCACTGAGTCTTTTCTACAACCCCACCAACCACTTTCTGATTGAATTTGAGAACTACTCCACCAGAGGGAATTCATATCTGATACTGTAAACCCAGTCAATAGTGTCACGGTTGAGCAGGCCATAGGTCCTAGTGTGGAAGGTATTGCTGTTGTTTTGCTCAATGGGCATGATATGTCTGTTTGTGCCTATGTTTGTGCCTTTACTTTAGTGCTGCTGTCAGATTTTGTCAGAGAAGCTTTTTTTTGCAGTGGGCAGCAATAACTGCAGAGGTTCATAATGGTCAAAGTGGTAAGAGCAAGTGATGCTTGAATGTTCAGCTACAGATTAGAAAGCTATATCACCTCCTTTCGAGTCTCAGAGAACATTTCAGAAGATGGACAGAAAGAATAGAAGAGCCAGAGACAGCTTTGTATCACTTATCTGTTGCTACATATCCCTGGATATCTTGTGACTGCTCATCATACGTAGGAATACTTAATTACACTGTGCAGGTCTGGAAAAAGAGCAGCTACTTGTGGTTATTTTTAATCAATAGAACCATCCAGCTGAACCCAGGCTAATGGCTGGTCCACTGTTGCTTGGGAGTCATTTGTCATACAGCATAGGCTAACTGATACAATAAGTGACTGGGCCTCTCATTTCAGTTTCAGCTCTTAGCAAGCGAATTGCTAGAAACTTTTGTATATATAACTTCTCCATATGTATATGCAGTTTTGTTGACAATAGGTAAAATTAGGCAGATCTTTCTGCTTCTCAATTTACCAAATAAGTAACATTCAAGCCTCTCATAACTTCTCTTTATTGCCTTCTTTGCAACAAGTGTTATGATATCCCCCCACACACTTTTTTTTTTTTTTTTTTTTTTTTTTTTTAGTAAAAAGACTGGTGGCAGGAAACTCTTTTGCGATGATTTTCCAGACACAAGTTAGGAGCTCAGACTTCTGGTGTAAAGCCAGACATCCCTCCCACAATAACAACATCCTCTTCCCCTTAAAAAAAAAAAACATACTTTTTGTTTTGTCTACACAAAGATCTGCTCTTAAACACTTTCACACCCAAGAAAGAAATTACAAAGAACACACAATGGGAATGCAATCTCTCAGGAAGGCAAGTGAGAAGACAGGAGCGATTGTGGGTTTTTTTTTTTTTTTTCTTATTTTTCTTTGAAGCACACTTCAATGTATAGGACAAAATTTTGTTGGATTTTGAATCAGGACCTTAGGGTAGTATGTGAGTAAGAACTGCTAATTCCTGTGGGTTAGATTAAGACTCAGAAAAAAGAATGGGTTGTTCATGTTATCAACTGGCAAATATTTGAGCTCAATTGTTTATAAAGTGCTTAAGCTCCCTCCACTGTGTAACCCATGCTGACATGGAGCTCACTATGACTCACTGTGGAGCTCAGACTAGCTTCAAACTCACAGCAATCCTCCTGATTGAGACTCCTAAGTGCTGCGATTGCAGGCACGAGCTACCTTACCCATATTAGTGCTAGATTCCTCTCTTCTGGACTCAGATGAAAGATGGGGCTATGAACTCAGCCTGGGGCTGTAGGGTGAGGACTAAGGCCCCCAAGTTAGAAAGTACCTTCACACAGATTATGCTCCTGTGAGTTCACCATGGTTGTTTTCTTTTAGTATGACTTTTAGCTTTTATAGAGCTTTATAAAAGCAGAAATATTCTGACATAGGCTGCCCTACACTTAAGAATTAAGATAACGTCATTCAGTTTTTTTTTCTGTTCTCCTCTTTCTTGAATAGTTTGGACACTGCTGGCCACTCACTACATTTTTAAATAGTCACTTCCTTTAGATTTCAGGAGATAATACTTTGGAATTCCCCCCTACCTGTCTGGGCTCTCTGTTTCCTGAGTGGTCCAAGCCCCTTTCCAAGCTACTAGTTTGTACTTCCTCAATCCTTGCCCTCAACTATCTCCTCTACTTACTCTCCCTATCACAGTCTCAACATACTGTATGGCATACAGTTACAGGAAGTTGGTATGAAATTTCTGTCTCCAGTATCCATGGATGGTTTGCAACGTCCTGGTGGATGGCTCAAGTGTACTAAAACAAACAAACTTAAGCCAAACTCATGTGTGTCTGAAAGAAATCTGGTCCTTCTTCATAGTTTCTTTTTTAATTGAACAACTTTACTTTAAAAAACAAAGATAAATGTACAGATTTTAAAACCATTTTTGCATAAAAGTATATGAATACATTTTTACAGTACTTGATTTTTTTAAAGGTTTGATAGTGTGCATTAAGATCTTACTAGTTACAATGAGCATAAAGTACATGTAAAACAAGATGTAACCAGGAATTAGTCAAAGTTTGCTTGGTGTGTAAACATTAAGCATAATGATATTTTTTTTTTGGTCTTTGTTTTTCCTTGAACTTCATATAGTCTGTGAGTTGTTTCTGGGGTATTCAGAGCTTTCTGGGGTTAGTATCCAATTATCAGTGACTGCATATTATGTCAGTTATTTCATGACTGGGTTATCTCACTCAGGATGATATTCTCTAGATGCATCCATTTTCTAAAGAATTTCATAAAGTCATTGCCTCTGATAGCTGAGTAGTACTCCATTGTGTAAACATACCACAATTTTTGTATTCATTCATCTACTGAAGGACATCTGGGTTCTTTCCAGCGTCTGGCTATTATAAATAGGGCTGCTGTGAACATTGTGGTGCAGGTGTCTTTGTTGTATGTTGGAGCTTCCCTGGGGTATATGCCCAGAAGTGTAATAACTGGGTCTTCAGTTATTCCTATGTCCAATTTTCTGAGGAACTGCCAGACTGATTTCCAGAGTAGTTGTACCAGTTTACAACCCCACCAACAGTGGAGAAGTGTTCCTCTTTCTTCCCATCGTCTCCAGCATCTGCTGTCATCTGAATTTTTGATCTTAGCTATTCTGGTTGGTGTGAGGTGGAATCTCAGGGTTGTTTTGATTTGCATTTCCCTGATGGCTAAGGATGTCGAGCACTTCCTCAGATGTTTCTCGGCCATTCGGTGTTCCTCAACTGAAAATGTTTTGTTTAGCTCTGTACCCCATTTTTAATAGGGTTATTTGATTCTCTGGTGTCTAGCTTTTTGAGTTCCTTGTACACCTTGGATATTAGGCCTCTATCTGATGTGGTGTTGGTAAAGATCTTTTCCCATTCTGTTGGTTGCCGTTTTGTTTTCTTGACGATGTCCTTAGCCTTACAGAAACTTTGCAATCTCATTAAGTCCCATTTGTTAATCTTTGACCTTAGAGCTTGAGCCATTGGTGTTTTGTTCAGGAAATTTTCTCCTGTGCCTATGTGTTCTAAGGTTTTCCCTACTTTCCCATCTAATAGTTTCAGTGTATCTGGTTTAATGTGGAGATCTTTGATCCACTTACACTTGAGCTTTGTACAAGGAGATAAGAACGGGTCTATTTTCATTCTTTTGCATGCTGAGTGCCAGTTGGACCAGCACCATTTGTTGAATAGGCTGTCCTTTTTCCCTTGAATGTTTACTGCTCCTTTGTCCAAAATCAGGTGACCATATACATGAGGGCTAATTTCTGGATCTTCTATTCTATTCCATTGATCCACATGCCTATTTCTGTACCAGTGCCATGCAGTTTTCAGCACAATTGCCTTGTAATGTAGCTTGAGGTCAGAGATAGTGATTCCCGCAGATGTTTTTTTGTTGTTGAGGATGGATTTCACTATTCTAGGTCTTTTGTTATTCCATATGAAATTGCACATTGATCTTTCCAATTCCATGAAGAACTGGGATGGAATTTTGATGGGGATTGCATTGAATCTGTAGATTGCTTTTGGTAGAATGGTCATTTTTAAGATGTTGATTTTTCCAATCCATGAGCATGGGAGATCTTTCCATTTTCTGAGATCCTCCTCAATTTCTTTCTTTAGAGGTTTGAAGTTCTTGTCATACAGGTCCTACACTTGCTTAGTTAGAGTCACACCAAGGTATTTCATAGTTTTTGTGACAATTGTGAAGGGTACCTTTTCCCTAATTTCTTTCTCCACATGTTTGTCCTTTGAGTATAGGAAGGCTACTGATTTGTTTGAGTTAATTTTATATCCAGCCACTTTGCTGAACTTATTTATCAGCTGTAGAAGTTCTCTGGTGGAAGTTGTGGGGTCACTTAAGTACACTATCAAGTCATCTGCAAACAGTGATGATTTTACTTCTTCCTTTCCAATTTTTATCCCTTTGATTTCCTTTTGCTGTCTAATTGCTCCGGCCAGGACTTCCAGTACTATGTTGAATAGGTAGGGGGAGAGTGGGCAGCCTTGTTGAGTCCCTGATTTTAGTGGGATTGCTTTAAGTTTCCCACCGTTAAGTTTGATGTTGGCTGTTGGTTTGCTGTATATTGCTTTTATTATGTTTAGATATGGGCCTTGGACTCCTGTTCTTTCCCAAACTTTTAACATGAAGGGGTGTTGAATTTTGTCAAATGCTTTGTCAGCGTCTAGTGAGATGACCATGTGGTTTTTTATTTTGAGTTTGTTTATATGGTGGATTACATTGATGGATTTCTGTATAATAAACCATCCATGCATCCCAGGGATGAAGCCTAGTTGACCATGGTGAATGATTATTTGATGTGTTCTTGGATTTGGTTTGCAAGGATTTTGTTGAGTATTTTTGTATCAATGTTCATAAGTGAGATTGGTCTGAAGTTCTCTTTCCTTGTAGGGTCTTTGTGTGGTTTAAGAAAGAGGGTTATTGTGGCCTCAAAAAAATGAGTTAGGTAGTGTTCTATCTGATTCTATTTTGTGGAATAGTTTGGAGAGTATTGGTATTAGGTCGTCAATAAATGTCTGATAAAATTCTGCACAGAACCCATCTGGACCTGGGCTTTTTTTGGTTGGGAGGCTTTTGATGACTTCTTCTATTTCTTTAGGTGTGATGTGATTATTTACATGGTTTACCTGGTCCTGGTTTAACTTTAGTATCTTGTATCTGTCTAGGAATTCATACATTTCCTCCAAATTTTCCAATTTTGTGGAGTATAGGCTTTTGTAGTAGGATCTGATGATTTCTTGAATTTCCTCAGTTTCAGTTATTATGTCTCCACTTTCATTTCTGGTTTTGGTAATTTGGATACTCTCTTTGCCCTCTAGTTAGTCTGGTTAAGGGTTTATCAATCTTGTTAATTTTCTCAAAGAACCAGCTCTTGGTTTTGTTGATTCTTTAAGTGGTTCTTTTTGTTTCTATTTGGTCTATTTCTGCTCTGAGTTTGATTATTTCTTGCCATCTACTCCTCTTGGGTGTATCTGCTTCCTTTTGTTCTAGAGATTTTAGCTGTGCTGTCAAGTTGCTGATGTATGCTCTCTCCAGTTTCTTTTTGGAAGCACTCAGAGCTATGAGTTTTCCTCTCAGTACTGCTTTCATTGCATCACATAGGTTTGGGTATATCATGTTTTTGTTTTCATTGAATTCTAGAAAATCCTTAATTTCTTTCTTTATTTCTTCTTTGACCCTGCTATCATTTAATAGAGCATTGTTTAGTTTCCATGTGTATATGGGCTTTTTGTTGTCGTTGTTATTAAAGACCAGCCTTAGACCATGGTGATCTGAGAGGATTCATAGGAGTATTTCAATCTTCTTATATCTATTGAGGATTGTTTTGTGACCGATTATATGGTCAATTTTGGAGAAGGTGCAGTGAGGTGCTGAGAAGGTGTATTCTTTTGTTTTAGGATGAAATGTTCTGTAGATGTCTATTAATTCCACTTGGTTAATAACCTTTGCTAGTTTCACTATGTCCTTATTCAGTTTCTGTTTCTATGATCTGTCCATTGATGAGAGTGGGGTGTTGAGGTCTCCCAATATTTTAGTGTGGGGTACACAGTAGTTTTTGAGCTTTAGTAGGGTTTTTTTTTTTATGAATATGGGTGCTCTTTTATTTGGAGCATATATGTTAAGTATTGAGAGTTCCTCCTGACAGATTTTTCCCTGTAATGAGTAAAAAGTGTCCTTCCTTATCTTTTTTGATAACTTTTGGTTGAAAATCTGTTTTATTAGATATTAGAATGGCCACTCCAGCTTGCTTCTTGGGGCCATTTGCTTGGAAGGTTTTTTTCCCAACCTTTTACTCTGAGATAGTGTCTGTTTTTATCTCTGAGATGAGTTTCCTGTATGCAGCAAAATGCTGTATTCCGTTTATGTATCCAGTCTGATAGCCTATGTCTTTTTATTGGGGAATTGGGTTTATTTATGATAACAGATATTAAAGAATAGTGGTTGCTGTTTCCTTTTATTTTTGCTTTTAGAGGTAGAATTGTGCCCGTGTGTCTTTCTTCTTTTGGTTTTCTTGCTTAGATATTTTCTTGTTTTTACTAGGATGTAGTTTCCCTCCTCGTATTGGGTTTTCCACCTATAATTCGTTGTAGTGCTGGGTTTGTGGTCAGACATTGTGTAAATTTTGTTTTTCCTGGAATATCTTGGTCTCTCCATCTATGATGATTGAGAGTTTTGCTGGGTATAGCAGCTTGGGCTGACACTTGTGTTCTCTTAGGGTCTGCATGATGTCTGTCCTGGCTCTTCTAGCTTTCATAGTCTCTGTTGAGAAGTCGGGTGAAATTCTGATTGGCCTGCCTTTATATGTTACATGACCTTTTCCCCTTACTTCTTTTAGTATTCTTTCTTTGCTTTGGGCACTTGGTGTTTTGACTATTATGTGTCAGGAGGAATTTCTTTTCTGTTCTATTCTATTTGGAGTTCTGAAGGCTTCTTTTATGCTCATGGTCATCTAATTCTTAAGGGTAGGGTAGTTTTCTTCTACGTTTTGTTGAAGATATTTACTGTGCCTCTTAGTTGATATTCTTCACCTTCTTCTATTCCTATTATCCTTAGGTTTGGTCTTCTCATTGTTTCCTGGATCTCCTGGACATTTTGGGTTATGAGTTTTTTGGTTTTTGCATCTTCTCTGACTGTTTTGTCTTTGTTTTCAATGTTGTCTTCGGCCCCTGAGATTCTCTCTTCCATCTCTTGTAATCTGTTGGAGATGCTGCATCTGTGGCTCCTGATTTCTTTTTTAGGTTTTCTACCTCTAGGATTGTCTCTTTTAGTGTTTTCTTTATTGTTTCCATTTCCATTTCCTTCCTAAATTCCTTCATCTCTTTGGTTCTGTTTTCCTCTAGTTCTCTGATTTCTTTGAGTGTTTTTCTTTTTTCCTCTTTAAAAGCTTCTATTTCTTTATGCTTTTCCTCCCGTTCTTGTTTAAGGATCTCTATCATTGTCTTGAGGTATGATTTCAAGTCTGAGTCTTCTTTTTCAGGAATGTTTGGCATTCTGCTGTTTGCTGTGATGGGAGAGTTGGGTTCTGATGTTTCCAGGTTGTCTTGGTTTCCATTGGGTAAGTTCTTTTGCTTTTCTCTTGCCATCTTGTTGTCTGTGATTATATGTGGTCTTGTTGTCAGTGATTTTTTTCCTGTCTCTCCTGTGTACCTGGTCTGTGTCCCCGGATCTCTGCTGTTCCTGTTGGCAAATGGCCTGAGCATTTAGTTCGAAGGCATGGGCCCTCTGGGTGGAAACCAAGTCCCTATGGCAGAGTTCCTGCTCCCCTGAAACAATTGGGGGGGGGTGCTTTCCACGTGCTCCGCCCAGACCTCTCTGTGCCCTGGCTACTTGCAGTGCAGTCTCACCAGACCTGCGTCCCTGGATCTCCGCTGTTCCTTCATAGCTTATTTTAATGAATGATATCACCATTCATCTCAAGTATTCAGGACTTCAGCCAAATAGTAGCTCGTTGCATCCTTCACTTTTGTCTTTCACTGAAGCTTAGTGACCAAGAGCTATTAATGCCCTACTGCATTTTTCCCACGCCTTTTCTCCACCCTCTATCTTCTCTCCATCCAAACCCTATGCATCATTGCTCACCTCAATTCCTAGCTCCTTCAGCCCATCCTTCACACATAATAGCAAAATTATCTCCTTGAATATAAATATGAATATACCAAATCCCCTATTTTAATGTCTACAGTTGTTTTCCCTTGGCTTTAGGAACCAGTACAAAAACCTTTGACCCAACCTATTTATGTTTAGCCCTCCTAATTTCTGAGCCCATACCACACAGACCTGCTTTCAGTCTTTTTAGTTTTAGGCATTCTATTGAGTCTAATTTAGCACATGCCTTTTTAAAGGATTTATTTTTATTTATGAGTATGTAGGTGTGTCAGTTCAAAGGTATGATTCATGTCTGCAAGGTACCCATGGAGACCAGTGACATGAAGTAAAGTCCTCTGGAGCTGAAGTTACAGGTAGGTATAAGCTGCCCATAATAGGTACTGGGAACCAAACTAGAGTACTCTGAAAGAAAAATAATCATCTTAACAGCTAAGTCATCTCTCCATTCCCTGGCACATACCTTATCACCTAAAATGCCATTTCATTTTTGTAATAGATAGAATCACAGCATCCCATCAAACTTATTCACATCTGAGTGATGTGAATAGAACCAATAATACATTCTCTTGAGAGAATGTTCGGGGGTTCTAGCATGAAAGAGCAGCTACTCATGTACTGTGATTAGAAGACTGGTCCACCCTTAGTTGGGAAACTGAACACAAAGCTCCATGGGGTGGTGAGGGAGGAAGGGGACATCTGCCTAACCAGCCAGATCAACCAAATCAACCCCAGTAATTAACCAGTGACCAATGTCACAGCCAGATCATTACCACATCCATAATACACTATTTTATATGGTAAAAAGAAACGTTGGTACCTTAAATCATTAATAATCCAAGAGCTAAGAATATAGCCTTGTGGCCAATTTTGGTATTCAAAGATCATTATGCTTAATCTAAACTCACCAAGAAAACTGACTGTTTCCATGTTATGTTCTGTCCTACGTGTACTTTATGCTTATGGTAACTAGTGAGATTCCAGTGCATGCTACCAAACCTCTAAAAGAATTAAGCACTGACAAAAATATATTCATATAGTGTTATACTAAAATGCCTTTATAAGAACAAAAAACAAAAAAAGAAATGTTGGTAGATTTGGTTCTATCGATGTGAGAATATTCTAGATTGTTTAGTACACTTAGCTATAGTCACAAGTATTCTTACATAGGATATAGAGAAAACGGAAGGGTTAGAGTCAGAGAGGGACTCATGATGGTGTCATCAGAGGTGAGAGGTCAGAGAGATTTCAAGATACTACGATGCTGACTCTGAAAATGAAGACAGGATCCATGACTGAAATATGGTGTCCAGAGCTAGAAGAGTCAAAGACGTGGATACTCCCACAGGATTTCCAGAAGCAGCTCAGCTCTTTCAGTATGATGATTTGAGAGTTTCTGACCTCCAGGACTAAGAGCTTAAACTTTTGTGGTTTTAACTTATAAAAATGTGTTATAATTTGTTATGGCTGCAGGGAGAAACATATCCATCTCAGTTCCCCCAACTAAGTGATGGCCACCTTCCTTCCACCCTCTTCTCTATAGACTAAGTTAGATCTACCTAAAGCAGGCCCTCCCAGACTATATTTTAGTCCCAGCTCTTTTCATGGTCATGACTAGTCTAAACCAGCTAAAAGCACCATGATATTAAAAACTATATCTATTTTTGCTAATAGTCTTAGCATAGTATCTGGTGTGTGATAGTCTTTTATATCACTGGTACAGCCTTCAGAAGCCAAGATGGAGGAACTGGAGACTAGAAACGTGTGAGCAAGCAGCAGTATGCAACAGCATCTTCTCAATCAAATTTTCAAGTACATCTTCATTTCTTCTAAAATGAAGAACATTTTTGTGAAAACTATGTTTTTTTCCCCCTATGACATTGTTCAAACCAAAAGTTGACACTTATGTATGATTTTATTTAATCCTCTGGAAATCCTATCATAATGACACATACGTATGGAAATGTTAGCATGAATCCTTTGTATGCAAACTCAATAAAAAATAAAATTTAAAAATTAAAATAAATACAATGAGGCAGATTCAGCTGAATGGTTTTATTGATTTATACAAGTAAACTAATGGTCAGAAAACCCGTGTGGATTTCCTCACAAACTACACTGGCTAACACACAAAGTAAATGTCAAACTGAGTCCTTTGGGCTCTAAATGCCACATGACTCCTCTGCATTGTGCTCCACAATCTGGGAAACCTCAGAGCATCTAGTAGCTGGCAGGAAGCTTGCCTGTGCCTGTTAAGCAGCACTTCAAGAAAACTGGCTAAAGCTGTCCTGCTTTTAATCCAGAAGGCATTAAAAAGATTCTGGGAAATTTCATCATCCCTCAGCTCTCACTTTTAGAAAAACAAAAAGCAAAATGAGTGCTTAGATTTGATGTCTCTGATGAACAGAGATTTTGATAGAAGCAAAGGAACAAGCTGAGGTTTAGACAAGGTGACTGGAGAAACTGCAGCCGAGAGACATGGTGTGGACATCCCCAAGGATCATGACAGTAGCAGTATTCCAGCAACAGTAAAAGAGACAATCTCAGAGAAGGACGAAGAATGGCATACAATTATCAGATGACTAATCCAGAGGCGGAGGTGAATGTCACAGTCCAGTGGTGAAAGATTTAAGGTTGGACAGATATGTGGTATACATAGGAGAAAGAAGGAATAGAATTAGAAATTAGGAATGTATAGCACTGAAGGCATTCTTTCATTTACCAGTCAAGTAATACAAGGAGCAAGGGAGAAAAGGTAGCCAGCACCTGAAACAGTATTAGGAAAAGCTGTATCCTCTGGGCAAAGTCCAGCTGCTTAGAGCAAATAGATTCTGGTTTTCCTATTCCATCTAACCATAAGTAGTGCAATGGAGTAAGCCCCTCCCTCATTACATATGGACTCTATTGGTTCTAGTTGCTGTATATGTTCTCTGAATCAGTACTTCCTTTTGACTGATACATTATATCTTTCTTAGGACTGTTCCCATTTGATACTGAGCCATCATGCTGAGAGAGAGCAAAGTCATGCAGAGAGGCCACCGGGAGGGAGAATGCAAAAGTTCTGGTCAAGTTCCCACTCAAGATTTCTACCAAATACAGGCATCACTCACTATCCATGCAAATATGTTATCTTGGTCAGTCTAGTGTATTCAGGCATCTAGGCTAACTGTTGCCCCAGTGGACACAATAAGCAAAAGACTCATTCCGCTAAATTCATTCACCCATTGTGAATTGTGACCAAGGAAATGGCACTTGGAGCCATTATGTTCTCAAGTGGTGCATTATAGGTGACTGCATAAAAATGTAAGGCTCCTTTCCCCAGTGTAAGGAAATGCCAGGGTGATGAGGTGGGAGTGGGTGGGTGGGAGGGGGAGCATCCTCATAAAAGCAAGGAGAGGGGGGATGGGAGAAGGGGGATGGGAGAAGGGGGAACTGAACCATGAAAGGAGATAACATTTGAAATGTAAATACATAAAATATCCAATAAAAAAAGAATGCACAAAGTCATATTAAAATGAAGTAGGGAACTGAAAAAAGGTAGGGACCTTTCCATTTCTTCTATAACTTACATCATCAGTGACAAAGACTGAATGAGTAAACTTTTTCTCAGGATCTGCTGGAAGAACAGAATTGCCTTGGAGGAATGTGCTTTTTCCCTATAGTCTCTGCACTGAGAGACTGCCAGAGCCTCTGCATTTCACATTACAATAATGACTTGCTTTCTGCTTCAAAACACATTTTCTACCCCTGGGACATGCACATACTCAAGATTCACAGCTTCCCCACCCCCAGGGTCTGAGGAGGAGGTGTCCTGATGAATTGTGATTTCAGGCTAAACCTTAAAAATCATTTCTACTTTGGAGATGCCTTCATCTAAAAACCATCACCCTGACACTTGGAAATTAGAATTCTCCCCCACCCTTCATGCATGATATTTTTTCTCCTTGAAGGAGCTGCTATGCATGGCTTTCAGATTAATATAAAAGGAACTTGAAGATGCAAATGAATTGAGTAACCATGACAACAAAGTAAGGAAGAAAACAAAACAATTATGCGTATGCAAATTCCTTCATGAACTAGCAAGGTGAGCAAGAGCATAGCTGTCAGCAATAATACCTAGTGGCCAGTGATAATTGCAGAATGAGTTAAGGTCCATGGAATCTGATAATGGCAGAGGGTCTAGGCCTACACAGCTATATAAGCTCTGTCCCTGATCACAACTCGTGTGTGTGTGTGTGTGTGTGTGTGTGTGTGTGTGTGTGTGTGTGTGTGTGTTTCAGATATAATCCATTATATTTTATTGAATTCTCTTTGGCCCAGGCTTTCTGGAACCTTAGAAAATAGCTTCATTAAAGCCCTAACTCAGTGGGGGGCAGCTTTTCAGATGGAAGGAAGGAAGGAAAGAAAGAAGGAGGGAGGGAAAGAAAGAAAGAAAGAAAGAAAGAAAGAAAGAAAGAAAGAAAGGAAGGAAGGAAGGAAGGAAGGACAAATGGACAGACAGTGGTGGGGGAGTCCTAGCTCATCAAAATTCTGTGATGTGAACGTGATTCCCTTGGACAGTTCACTGAAATACAGATTCTGATTCAGTGGGTCTGAGTGGCCTGCCAGAGCCTCTCCATTTCTAGAAGGCTCCAACATGGACCATGGCTTGAAAAGGAAAATTATAATGTCAAGCCCATGGAATTCTTCATTCATACCACCTGAGTTCACATTCTGACTCTATCAGCCTTGTGACCTTTGCCAAGTTATCTGGCCTTTCTGTACTCTTTATTCTTAAAACAAAGATGAAAATAGCAAGGAATGGGGACTACATCTAGGGATTCTGAGGTGGCCTAAATAAGCTTACACATTTAAAATGTTTTAAGCATTATCTGGCATGCCATATAAGGCTCAGTCAGTATTAGCCACTGTAATCTTCTTATATCTCACCTACTACATGAACATTTTCTGTATAGTTGCAACGGTGTTATTATATGCTTAACCTCTATCAGAGATATGACTTCTCATGTATGCCACCCCCCGCGCTTATAGTGAAAAGAAATCAGTAAGATTTAGGATAGTCTCAGACCTAGTGAAAGTAGGTGTCTGATTCCATATCCCACATCTATGCTATGAATGTCAAAGGGGGAGAAAATGCAACAAGTTGGGACTATATTCCCAGGGGGCTGGCACATAAACATTACATTGTAGGTGTTGAAATTTGTTTCATTGAATGCCCTACCTAATCAGCATTTTTGCCCGGAACTTACAGACAAATGAATTGAACTTCAAAAAGAATGTTTAAGCTGCCTCAATTATAAAAAAAAAAAAAAAATGGAGAATCTGGAATGGAAGCCTGGACCTCTCTTGTGAAAAGGCTGCTTCCATTACAAAACTGATCCTAACTTTATCTACTAAGAGATGATAGTAGGTTGGATGGCTGCTAAGCCACAACGGGGGCTGCTTGGGTTTGTTGAGGGCAAGAGACAACGAGAAATCAAAATCAATGCATTTTCTCACATGAAACTTCCAGGTGATAATCTCCCTCCTCTGTCTGGGGCTCCAAAGGGTTTCCCAATCATCTTCATGCTTCTTTGCACGGTCAGCCAGTGGGCTAATGGAAACTTCTTCAGTGGTCCTATTCAACCTTCGATAGATACCGTAGTTTGAGGTTCTCCCCAGAGTTAATGCAGGATAGCAAATAAAAATATGAAAAAGGAAACGTGACTCAGAAAGAGAAAGCATCTGATAGGCCATATATTATTGAGGCATCTGCCTACAAGAGGCCATTGGGAATTAATCTCATGATAAAAAAAAAACAAGGTGTGGTGAGAAACAATGAGATGGTCCAGTTCCACAGATATGGACTCAGAATTAGTAAAGTCTATTAAAAAGTTGAGATAATCTTTTTTGGTTCCCATGATACCAGCTGACTACAATGGCAATTACATAGATAGTTGAAATGGGGAGTTAGTTCAGTGATAAAGAACACTTCTTTCTCTTGCAGAGGAGCCGGGTTCTATTCCTAGCAGCCACGTGACAGCTCACATCCAACTGTAATTCCAGTCCCTGGAGATCTGACTCCCTCTTCTGATCTCTGAAGGCACCAGACACATACATGATACACATAGATATATGCATAAAAAGCATTCATACACAGAAAAATAAAAATAAAGATGTTTAATTCTTTTTTTTAAAAAAAGTATTTCCTACTTGTCCAACTAAAGTTATTAGGAGAGGGCTATGAAAATACTATGCATTTGACATTAGGCACTATGCAGTCATTTCCGAAAGGGATGTAGAAAGAAATGAAGCCCATCTATTGACTTAGAGTGTAGAGAATTGGTTGTATATGTTAACCCTGAATTCATTGAAATGGATTACTGAATTTGGTACTTGGAAACGAGATAAGAGAATCTGAATTTGGAGGATGGACGATGGAGGGTTGGTAGGAAGAAAAGGAGGCAGCCGAGGTGTGTGATTGGGTTTGTACTTAAATCCCAGAAAGAAAAAAAAAATACATGTATTTTCTTGTAATTTCAGTGTGTTTTCCAGAAATCAATGAGGTCATGAAAACCATAATCCTTGCCATGTGCTTTTGCAGCCACAGTTATGATAATTAAACCAGGGTGGGGGCAAAGGTTCTGCTGAACATTGTGAAATCATACCTGAGTCTGAGAATGGGAGGTGTGAAAGAGTGTGTGAAGGTTTGGGGGGGGGTATAGTTTTGCATTCAAGGCTTAGATTTAAAGCAAACAGGCTCAGGTGTCCCTTTTGTTTTTCATCACACCTGGGTCTTAGAAGCCATATCCCAGATCCAGACCTCAGACCCTAGACCCCAGACAGCAGGTTTCCAATAGAGTATGAGATATGTTCCCACTATGAATCTTCTCTTTCATCCCCAGTGCCTAGAGGAACCTCATTTTAAGAAGGTTTTAAAATGAGACATGGTATCTATAGGACTTGTAGTATTACTGTAATTGTCATTCAAATACTTAACTTTAAAACCTTAAACTAAGGAGCACTTATGCTTTCATGGAATTATATTACCATAATTCCTCAAGAAGCCATAACAGACTTTCATTAGCATTTGGACTTTACCTCTACAGGTGAAATTAAAATATGGAATATGCTTTCAAGTCACAATATAACTTTTATTTCAAAGACATTTAAAGACTTTAGACCCAGAACAGTCTTGTCTAACCTTTGGCCTCCAAACCACATGTGTCCAGAGGATAGCTATGAAGGCAGGCCAGCACAAAAATCATACACTTACTTAAAACAATAAGATACTTTTGGTGATTTCTTTTGTAACTACATTGTGGAATTCTTGAGTATAACCATCTCATGCTATAATGTCAAAAAGTTGGAAACACCTGGTAGAAAAGGTTGATTTGTTCTATGTGTCTATGAAATCCTAGGTTACTGCTTTCTCTGTGTCCCCTTCCTTCCATTCCTAGTTCTCCATATAGAATATGTCTTTAAAACATTAGTGGTTTTGTGTATATTTGCATAACATCAGTCCTTGCTATAAAAATAAATCCTGAATATATTGCTCTATTGTATATACATGTGGGCATACATGTCACGTACACTGATTTATTTTTCTAAGAACAAATGTTTTAATGTTTCTTTTCCTTGAGAAAAATCACTGACAGCCAAAATCTCAAATTCCATGTAGAGCTTTGTAATAACAGAGAAATGAAATATAGTGAGGAGTTAGATATTTGTTTCAAATAGCCTCAAGTCTCCAAAGCCTTCATAATCCAACTAGAAAGTTATTCTTGGAATGGCTTTGTCTGCTACAGCAGAAGAACAGTCTTTAGGACACCAAACAGTGATTAAGCAACCTATGCTTACCTTTCAATGAACCAAAAAAGGGTTATGGCCAGAGGGCTACTACAGGCTGTAGAAATCTCACTGTCATGAGTTCAAATCCAAGATGTGCTCCTTACTTGAGTACTTTCTAAATGTCTCAGAGTCTGTTTCCTGGTCTAGAACATGGAACATTCAGTCCTCTCATCCTATCATGGTGAAGGTGGGGTATACTATATGTGAAAGTGCTTCATCCAAAATAGGTATCAAGAATTGAAAAGGCCTTAAGATTATACTGTTGAGAGCCGTTTGTGCCGCACCCAAAGATGGCGCTGGCTTCCCGCCGATGACTCAGCAAACAGAGCTGTTGCCCAGCCCGAGAGATGTAGTGCACATGTACCACAGATGTCACAGCCCGCTCTGGGGGCATGCTAATGAGTTACTGGACGGCGCACCAATCAGGTAGCGACACGAGTCTCCTGGGCATATATAAGCAGTGCATTTTCCTTCCACGTGGTCCCCTGTTCAGAGTGCTGTACAATAAAGGTTGTTCGCAGAAGAATCCTGTTGTTGCACGTCGTTCCGGCCAGCGGGACGTGGGGCACATGACATTATACCATATCTTAGTTTATGCATATGCCATATCTTAGATATACATATCATATGCAAACAAACAAGTCAGGTTGTCAGTTTCATACAGCCCATAGAATACTGAGACCCTGGATAATAAATGGATGCTAGTTACAGGCATATTCTTAACATTTTTGCATACTTTATGAGCCCTAATTTCCACAGTGTGATCCAGACAGTGTCAGGAAGAATCCCTGATCTTAGGACAATAAACAGAAATGTTTCCAAAAACTGTTGCTTTTATGAGAGTGAAGAGTTAAGCCAGATAGGCTTTTGCTCTGGAGACAGGCACTAATGCCTACCTTATCCTTAGAAATGCAGTCTAGAATAAAGGCACTTAGATAGATCTGCTTGCAAGGGCCAAGAAATATGAAAGGCTTCTGGAAAATAACTTTTAAGAGTATAGTGGTTTGAATAGAAATGTCCCCCAGAGGCTCCTTTGAACATTTGGTTCCAAATTGATGGACTGTTTTAGAAGGATTAGGAGGTGTGTTCTTGTTGGAAGGAGGTGTGGGTCCTCTCTCTCTCTCTCTCTCTCTCTCTCTCTCTCTCTCTCTCTCTCTCTCTCTCTCTCCATGCTTACCTGAATGCTACTATTCTTCCTGCCTTAATAGTCATGAAGTAACCCTCTGAAACTTTAAGCAAGCCCATAATTAAATGTTTCTTATATAAGTTGTTTTGCTAGTGGTGTCTCTTCAACAGCAATAGAACATTGACTAAGATAAGTACATTCACAATGAATGGTAGTTGGCAATGGAGATGGAGGAAAAGAAGGCTAAAACCTGATAGCCATCTTCCTGGCTTCCATACTGACTCCTTTTTTTTTTTCCCAAGAAAAAAAATATAGCCTCAAAAAAGTAAAGCTAACAAATGTTCCTTGTAAGTGAGACACAACATGATTCTGTGGAGGAAAAAGCCTTTAGAGTAAAAGTTCAGATACTAACTTAGCCATTAACAATTTGAGCAATTTTGGTTGTTTTGTAACTCTTGCAATCCTCAGTAACACATCTATAGAAGGGTTATCACAATGCAAGCTACTAAGAACTGTATTAGGAGCTAACAAGTATAAATGTACACAGCACACAGATAACCTAATACATGTTAACTGTTGCCTTTTGTAGATAAATATGCATTTATTGAATATTTACTATATGTCCACCATTTATACACTGGACAAATTATTATACACATATATGTCAGCACTGTGATCAGTAGTATTGACTTTTAGGACAATACCATTCGTGAGTGGAAGCAACTCAGTTCTTGGCAATTAGGAGGCAAGTGACAATGTAGATGTCAGAATCAAGTACTTTGAGGAACTCAGGAAAGTGAAAACTAGCTCCAGAAGAGGCTAAAAAAGCTTCTCCAAAGACAGCTTAGTTTTAACCACTTCAACTTCAGCTCTGACTAAAAGGATGAAGAGAGATCTTGAGATGATTTGATATTCTTATAGCCCTAGATATGCAGTGCAACCATCCCCATCTGTCAGCTCTTGAGAAAATGGAAGGGGGGTATCATAGACAATCTTCATTGTCAACCCAAAGGCACATCTGTGGGTAGGTCTATGAAGTTATTGCTAGAAAGCATTAACCCCATTGGAAGAACAACAATATCATCCAACCAGATGCCCCAGAGCTCCCAGGGACTATACCATCTACCAAAGAGTACAGTACACATGGAGAGACCTATGGTTCCAGCCGCACATGTAGCAGAGGATGGCCTTGTGAGACATCAGTGGGAGGAGAAGTCCTTGGTCTTGTGAAGGTTCAATGCCCCAGTGTAGTGGAATGTCAGAGTGGGGAGGCAGGAGAGAGTGGGTGGGGGAGCACCCTCATAGAAGCAGGGGGAGGGAAGATTTGATCTGGGTTTCCAGAGGGAAAACTGAAAAGGGGATAGCATTTGAAATGTAAGTAGAGAAAATATCCAATTTAAAACAAAGAAAAACGAAGCATTAACTGAGAGAAAGCCCTGCTTCAGAGTGGGCAAATACTTCCCAAAGGGTGGTTGTTCTAGTTTGTTCTCTGCTGTTGTGATAACTGCTATGACCAAAAGCAACCTGGAGAGGAAAGGGTTTATTTCATCATACAGGGTATAGTCAGTCATGCAGAGAAGCTAGGGCAGTGATTTGAAGAAGAAACCACTGAGGTAAGCTGTTTACTTGCATTTACCTTGTCCCTCTCTCCCTCTTTTACCTTTCACCATCTGCTCCTCTCTCCCCTCTTTCCTGATCAGAGAGCTTTCTTATGCAGCTCCCAGGATTACCTACCTAGAGATTATACCACCCCTAGTGGGCTGGACTCTCCTACTTCAATTAGAACCTAAGCAAACAGCTCACAAGATACAACTGCAGGCCAATTTGATGTAGCATATTCTTCAGTTGAGGTTCCTTCTCCACGGATGATTCTGGGTTTGTATCAAGTTGACAGCTGACACTAACTATGACTGGTTTAGAAATAAGGTGTAAATGTAATTTTCTCACACCCTATTTTTAATGATGGCTCTTAAACACTTTCACCTCCCTTCTAGCCCACGACTCAGCAGGCACGAGAAGGAATGTTTCATTGAAGCAGACACAGGTGAAAGGCTAAGGCAGACTTGGGAATGAACACTTCGCTGAAGTAGACACAGGAAGGTCAAAAGAAAAAAGCAGTGTTATCTGCCCACCTTCACTTCTTGCTGGTGAATGTATCTGTCGTTACTGCTACCATCATCTTCCATTGCCATGAGATGCTTTTCAGCACTCTAATGTGGACTAAAAACCAGCAAATTCCAGACTCTTCCAGGCCTTTAGTGTCTGACTGGAACTTCTGAGGCATCCAGTTTTGTGGACTGAGCCTCTCCACCACGTAGACAGCCATTGTTGAGCAGCCTAGCTGTCATGTAAGCCAATGTAATAAATCCCCTCTTATGGTATATGTTATCATTATCATACTATACATTATATGTTATATAATAATATACATTCTTTCAGTTCTGTTCCCCTGGAGAATACTGCTTACCTAACACAAGTGAAAGGGGAAAAATAAGAAAGAGAAGGAAATGGGAGAAGGAAAGACACCACTTGGAGTGATCCTGGAGCATGTTAGTGGAGGGGGGCAAAACATAAGACCCTTCCCTCTCTCTGAGATCTGAATCAAATCAAATCAAATAGTCAGCATATAGACACTACAGTGTTATCCATCTCACTTGTTACTGAAGTTAACCATCATCAGGTACCAAAGTTCCTTCAGTCTGTGGCTAGGTTATTCCTTTAGGGTTTTGCTCTTATCTGTATGACTTTAAGAAGAATAGAAGGTTCCAAGGCTGGAGGCATTATCTTTAAGGAGATGATGACTCTGAGGATTAAAGGTTTATTCCAATCATGTCCCATTGAACCAGACATAATTATGTAGGCCTACTTAGCTGCTAGATGGTTGCAGCATCCACGCTGCTGCTGAATAAACATGTAAAACTGTTAGAGGTCTTCACGGCAGGCTCTGAGAGGAATTAAAGAAAGGAAGGCAGATTTGTTGGGAAGCTTCAGAGATATTGTTCAGAATATAGTTAACAAGGAATAAAGGTTGAGAGGGCTGGGTTAAAACTCAATACCTTCCTCACAAAGAAGAGATGGTTGCTCTGAAGCTAAAAGAATGCAGAGGCCAGTGCACAGGTGCCTCAAAATAAACAAGAGGAACTATCATTGAAAGCACCTGTCTTAAAGTATTGGAAAAGAAAGAAGAGACTAGATAGAAAAGCAGTAGTGAAATAGGAAGTGATTTGGTGTGTCTTATTTCATAGTAGCCAATGAAAGTGAAACAAAGACCTTTAAGAAGGGAAGTGTTACCACTGACTGAGGTACAGTTAAGGTGGTATGCATGAAGTTACCATGAGAGTTAGTTCAAAGGTGATACTGGTGACTTTTTAAAAATTATTTCTTTTATTTTTGAGATTATAATATAATATTATTTCTGCCCTTCCATTTCCTCCCTCTAAATTATCCCATATGCTCTTCCTTTCTTTCAAATTCTTGACCTCTTTTATTATTGCTTGTAGTTACATGAATATATGTGCATGCACATACAGATGTATTCACTCACAAATACAGCCTGCTGAGAGCAGGGGAAACAGTCTTACCAAGGGATGAACACACTATTTTGTATTATCCAATACAAAATGATCAGATATTGATACCATTTAAGAGCACAAAGCTTTTAGAATTAGGAAGAAGGGCCATATTTCACAGGAGTAAAGACTGTGGGTAGTGAATATATAAAGGATACTAGAGTAGGCACATTTAGATGAGAAACTTATTAGATGATAAACAAAGAAAAATAGTCCAAGCATATATTTTTTTGAAGGTATGAGATTTGCCAGAAAGGTGCTTCAGTGGAGGGAAAATAAAGGAGAAAATCTTCCGAGGTTAAGGTACATTTCCAGGGTACAGAGTAAAGAGGGAGATACAAGAAAGCCAAGAGTTTCTTGGAGCTTGCAGCAGTGGATCTAATTTAGGAGCCTGGGGAAGCAGAACACTCTTTGAAGCAATAAGGAAAAGGAATGGGGGATGACTAAGACACCATAAAATGAGAGACTGGGGTGGCAATAGATAGCAGGATGTCTGTGCAGGTTAATCTTGATTGTTCCATTGTCAGGCTTCAGTGTATGCCTGGGAGAGTGTTTCCAGAAATGTTTAGCTTAAGAGAGAACAGATACTCTGCATGTGGGTGGCACTGGCTAGGATTCCAGGCTGAATAAAAAGGAGAAAGCAAGCTAAGCACCAGTGTTCATCTTTCTCTGCTTCCTGAATGCAGACACAATACAAGCCACTGCCTCAAACTCCTGCCCCCATGCCTTTCTCACCACTGTGAAGTAGGGCCTCAAAAGGCAAGCCAACATAAGCACTTGTTTCTTTAGGTGGCTTTTGTCTAGCAATGTGAAAAATAAGGAATATAGGGCTTGATGTCTTCTAGTCTTCAACTATCAGATGGACAGTATTTTCCTCAAATGGTCTTGGCAGTATTTCCACTCCCACATGCTTTCCTGGGGTCTTGCCACTTCCCCACCAATGGGTAGAATCTACCTTCCTTCTTGTTGAAACTTAGTGGGGTTTCATGAATGCCTCAAGCATCCTGGAGAATAATAGAGCCCCCCTATGTGTATGTGTGTGTGTTTGTGTGTGGGCGTGCACACAGAGGTATACATGTATGTATGTGGAGGGCAAGACCAAAGGACAGACTCCTTAGCTGTTATACTTCAAGAGCCATTGACCTTCGTTTTTGAGACAAGGTCTCTTACTGAGACCGGGAGAGCTTGCTGACTAGGCTATGCTGGCTGGTCAGTGTAGCCCAGGAATCCTCCTCTCTCTGCCTCCCCAGGGTTGAGATTGTAATCACATGCCATTATCTACTGAGCCCTAGTAAAGTTTTCTTAAATAGAGCCCTGATAAATTGACAGGGTAACCTTCATAGAAAAAGAAAACAATTGCTTTCAGTATAGGGGGAGCCACCTGAGGAATGTGTGGCACATCATTAGGGGGAATAAACCCACTGTGTTAACAACATTGATCTGGCTTCAAGACTGTAAGAAGCAAATGAACATATCCTTGTGACAGAAGGAAACATGATTGCAGCTTCCTCCAAATCGTAAACACAGTAACAGCAGCAGCACCTTCTCCTTCTATCTATCTGTATCCTTCCTCCCCATTTCCTGTCTTGGATTGGGAGCACCAATTGGATTAGCTGCCCAAGCTGCAAAATTGGAAAGCATTCTTTGAAATTGGAACCCCATTCTTCCTTCTCCAGTATGCTTTAAGCATCTTCTAGTCTATGATGAATAGGCTGCCTTATAAAATTGGGCACAATTATTTGCCTAAATAGAGCCACAGTTTTTTGCAAGGTGACTTCACAGTTAGTTCACTAACAGATTGAATCCATGTCCTTTACCTTGAATCAGAGCTGGGTCTGAGACTCCTGTTAGTGAAAGAATAAGATTATGCCAGTTCTGGGTAGATGTTAAGAGGATTGGTGCATTTCCATCTTCCCTTTGCAACCCTGCTTAGCTGCCATGTAAACAAGCCCAAGCCAGCCTCCTACAGGATGAAAGAGCAAATGGAACACCACTGTGTTAGACATCATCATGACTGGGGAATCCAGCTGATTGTTAAGAGTGCTTGCCTAAGAGGCCCAAGACCCTGGGTTCAATCTCTGTCATAGGAAAAAAAAAAAAAAGGTCTATGTTTGACATGGTCAGAGACCAGACAGCTCCTAGAGAATATAGTTATCAACTACAAATGTATGAGAGATTCTAGCAGAAGCTGAAAGAAACACACAACTGAGCCTGCTTAGACTGTCAAAACAGTCATAAGCTATACAAATGGTTGTTACTTGAAGCATTAAGTTTTGAGCTTGTTTGCTATGTGGCAAAGCTAACTGATATATATGAAAAAGTCTTCCTAAGCAATCTCTCCATTTCCAAGGTTACCTGTGTCCCTGGACAACTGCCAGTACAACATACATTCTGCTAGACACATGTAAATTCAATGTGATTTCTTTACTTCCCTATTTACATTCAACTGGTGACTTTCTATCAAGCATGAGATAAATTCACTCTTATTAGACTTTGAAATAATTAGGAGTCCTTTAAACTTTAGTCCCAAGTTTATGTCCCATAATTATTCATCTCCTATACTTCCCCACTTTGTAACATTTGTCATATTTTACTTCTGTCAGTTCAATGAAAATGCCCTGTATTTATATTTCTCCTGGGTATTTCTCTTGCATATTTTTCTTCTAAAAATATCCCCTTTCCATGTTCTCCATACTCATGTACCCTTGAACCAAGCACATTTCCTGTTACAGGATAGATGTTCAGAATATGCCGAAACTGGAGATTAAGTTACATTCAATGGTGATGCTATGATCCAATTATAACTGCCATTTAAAATGTTCATATTATGTGAAGGCAAGTGTCACGGTGACCCATATATATATATATATATATGTGTGTGTGTGTGTGTGTGTGTGTGTGTGTGTGTGTGTATCTGTGTGTGTACATAAAGTACATGTAAAACAAAACATAACATGGAAATAGTCAAAGTTTTCTTGGTGTGTAAAGATTAAACATAATGATTTTTAAATACCAAAACTTGCCACAAGGCTGTCTTCTTAGCTCTTGAGTTATTAATGATTTAAGGTATAGGTATACACCACTCTGAGAGGGTGGTATACACTTATTGTTTTTTTTTTTTTTCCTAAGAAGGACTGAGGCTTCCACTTTTTTGGCCTTTCTTTTTTTTTTTTTTTTTTGAGTTTCATATGATCTGTGAATTGTTTCTGGGGTGTTCAGAGCTTTCTGGAGCTAGTATCCAATTATCAGTGACTGCATATTATGTCTGTTCTTTTGTGACTGGGTTACCTTACTCAGGATGATATTCTCTAGATACATCCATTTTCCTAGGAATTTCATAAAGTCATTGTTCCTAATAGCTGAGTAGTACTCCATTATGTAAATATACCACAATTTTTGTATCCATTCATCTGTTGAAGGACATCTGGGTTCTTTCTAGCTTCTGGATATTATAAATAAGGCTGCTATGAACATGGTGGAACATGTGTCCTTATTGTATGTTGGAACTTCTTTGGGTAATATGCCCAGAAGTGGAATAACTGGGTCTTCAGGTAGGACTATGTCCAATTTTCTGAGGAACCACCATACTGATTTCCAGAGTGGTTGTACCAGCTTACAATCACACCAACAATGGAGAAGTGTTCCTCTTTCTCCACATCATCGCCAGCATCTGCTGTCATCTGAGCTTTTGATCTTAGCCATTCTGACTGGTGTGAGGTGGAATCTCAGGGTTGTTTTAATTTGCATTTCCCTGATGACTAGGGTTGTTGAGCACTTCCTTAGATGCTTCTCAGCCATTAGATATTCCTCAATTGAGAATTCTTTGTCTAGCTCTGTACCCCATTTTTAATAGGATTGTTTGATTATCTGGAGTCTAACTTCTTGAGTTCTTTGTATACCTTGGATATTAGACCTCTATCAGGTGTGGGGTTGGTAAAAATCTTTTCCCAATCTGTTGGCTGCTGTTTTGTTTTCTTGACAATGTCCTTAGCCTTACAGAAACTTTGCAATCTCATTACATCCTAGTTGACGATATTTGACCTTAGAGCACAAGCCATTGGTGTTCTGTTCAAGGAAATATTCTTCTGTGCCTATGTGTTCTAAGGTTTTTCCTACTTTCTCTTCTAATAATTTCAGTGTACCTGCTTTAATGTGGAGATCTTTGATCCACTTGCACTTGAGCTTTGTACAAGGAGATAAGAGAGGGTCTATTTTCATTCTTCTGCATGCTGACTGACAGTTGAGCCAACATCATTTGTTGTAGAGGCTGTCCTTTTTTCATTGAATGTTTTCAGCTCCATTGTCAAAAATCAAGTAACCATATGTGTAAAAGTTAATTTCTGGATCTTGTATTCTGTTCCATTGATCTACCTGCCTACCTCTGTACCAGTACCATGTGGTTTTTAACACAATTGCCTTGTAATATAGTTCCTATGCTTTCTTGTTCTTCCTACCTGCATGGCTTCTCCATGATCAAGAACCCTTGTTTTGTCTACACTGCTATATGTTGCGCGCCTAACGTCTCGCCAGCAAGAATTCCTCTGCGAACAACCTTTATTGTACAGTACTCTTGAGCAGGGGACCCCGAGGAAGAAAAGTGCACTGCTTATATATGCCCAGGAGACTCATGTCGCTACCTGATTGGTGTGCCCTCCAGTATCTTATTAGCATGCCCCGAGAGCGGGCTGTGATGTGCATGGTACATGCGCACTACGTCCCTCGGGCTGGACAACAGCTCTGTTTGCTGAATCATCGGCAGGAAGCTGGCGCCATCTTTGGGTGCAGCACAAACGGCTACCAACAGCTATAAAAGTTACTATGTAGTGGAATGCTTATGAGCCACATGTTTCTCCTGTTTTTAAAGACTTGGAATACCAAGACCAATGCATGGCAGAATCTGTGCCAGATAAAGGTCCACTTCCTGGCTCAGAGGAAACACCATCTTGTTCGGTCCTTGCACAGTGGAAGAAGTATGAAAGAGTATCTAGTCCTCTCCCAGATGTCTCATGTCTTAATAACTTCACATTGGGTACTAGACTCCAAGTGTGTGTGTGTAAACAAGCAGTCAATGTCAAGTGTCTTCCTCAGTCTCTAACTTATCTGGGATATGGTCTGTTACCAAATCTGGAACTTAATTAAGTTCACTGTGTCTGCTAGAGTGGCTGACCAATAAGCCCCAGGGACACCCCCTGTAAAGGAGTTTTTGAAACCAGTTTAAACTTCAGGCTAAGCAATGAATACTTTGTCCTAAGTAATATTTCTGCTTCTTCCAAGATTTTTTTCCAAGATTTTGACATCTCATAGCAAAATCTCCATAGAAAAAGTAGACAATCCTCATCCTCTCTGTCCTCCTCCACTTCCTCTCTGCCTTTTCCTTTAATAAAATTGCTTACCAAAAAATGGAAGCCATAATTGGATAATATTTTAAAATATTACCCCAACATTTAATCTGAACTGAATAATATAGTCATGGGAAGTAGAGTATTGGCCTCCAAACTATGAAAATTGGTTTCCTATAATTAAAATATCAAGTTCATTTTATTGTATTTTGCATAAAACTGAATTTAATTATTGCTATCCAGAGGGCCATTTGAAGTCAAAGGAAGAGATCCTTAAGTATTACCACAACCATGTAAAATATTTTAAAGAGATTTCCCAGGATAGAAAAGAAAAGATCATCACTTTAGAAGACAAAATTTCTCATCACCAGCCAAAAGCTGAGATCACATTTATGTTTGTAACAATTTCACCTCCCATTGTGTATATACACTGAGGATTTTAGGCTCCATTTTGTAAATTTTGTAACATACACTTGGGAAAGGAGGAGCTGTGTATGTGGATTTTGTTAGAATGGGTGAGGGTGGGACTCTGTTGTGCTATTTGAACAGGACCAAGAAAGATTCCCTATCTCTCTAATCAACAAGGTGCTGGGCATTTCACTATTAGAGTCATTAGCCTAACCAGCAATCTTCTTTTAAAATGTTTTTGCTAGTTCTGATGGGCATATTTACTCTAGACCAGTGGTTCCCAACCTTCCTGCTGCTTTGACCCTTCAGTACAGTTCCTCATGGTGTAGTATTTTCATTTGATACTTCACAAGTGTAATTTTGCTACTGTTGAGAATCACATAAATATCTGATATGCAGAAGATTAGGAACTGCTGCTTTGCACACAAATCACTATGCTAGGGCTCAAAGATAAGTGAGAAACAGGGAGGTAGGCAGAGAGGACAAAGAAGCAAATGAGTAAATGCATAAATTCACCAACACAGAACAATTGAGTGGGACTTAGTTTCTCCCTAAGTTTTCTTTCCTTTGGAATTAAGGTTCCCAAGAGTTTCCAGCGTCTACAGAGAGCAGAAAGGTAGAGAAATGCTAAACAATACAAAGTCGAGGAAGACAACTGCTAGAAACTATCATATTTCCTTCATTTAACCTGTAATTTCCTCATCCCTCATACCCACATTTTAATATTTCTCAATTCAAGAGCTATCCAGAAATCTATAAATAGATTTAATAAGACAGTGTATTTCTTCTTTATTTGCAATTATTAAACTGAACTAGTTATTAAAAACCACTTTTTACAACTTTTCATAATATGTGATACAGGGATATTTTAATTGAAAATTTTTTAGATAATTGTACATTTATTTGAAGAGAGAGAGAGAGAGAGAGAGAGAGAGAGAGAGAGAGAGAGATTTATTGGATGTACCTTTCATCCAGATTTTCCCCCAAAGTAACATTTTACAAAAAAACATAATATAATCACAACCAGACTATTAGCAACCCATCAATCTCAGTGGGACCTCACTAATTTTCTTTGTATCCTCCTGTGTGTTGTTCACTTTTATGCAATTATATCACTGTCTATCCATTACTACAGTGACAACAACAAACATATTGTCCTTTTAGAATCGTACCCATCTGTACTGGCTGGTTTTGTGTCAACTTGAAACAAGCTGGAGTTATCACACAGAAAGGAGCCTCAGTTGAGGAAATGCCTCCATGAAATCCATCTATAAGGCATTTTCTCAACTAGTGATCAATGGGGGAGGGCTGAGCCCATTGTGGGTGGTGCCATCACTGGGGTGGTAGACCTGGGTTCTATAAGAAAGCAGGCTGAGCAAGCCAGGGGAAGCAAGCCAGTAAGCAGCATCTCTCTATGACCTCGGCATCAGCTCCTGCCTCCAGGTTCCTGCCCTGTGTGAATTCCAGTCCTGACTTTCTTTGTTGATGAACAGCAATGTGGAAGTGTAAGCTGAATAAACCCTTTCCTCCCCAACGTGCTTCTTGATCATGATGTTTGTGCATGAATAGAAACCCTGACTAATACACCTTCCTTCTCTCACCCATCTTTTTTATCCCTAAACCCTTGAAACCTCTAAACTATTCTTCGTTCCTAAAATTTTGACATTACTAGGATGTTACATAAACGCAATCCTTTTAGGATTTCTTGTTTGCAATAATTCTCCCCGACTAATCCAAGTTGTATGTACTATATCAGTAATTTCTTCCTTTATATTTTGGGTAGTTATTCACAGAATAAATGCACCATATTTTTTTTTCTGAACAGATTCTAACTGTTCCTTCTATTTTGAATATTAAATACACAATAGTCACTGAGTACCTACTACCTGTTAGGTGCTTTTATATTTCCTGATATCAACTAATTTTTCCCTAGCAACTCTTTTGGAGATACACATTAAGTTATGTAATTCACTGATGTATAATTGACCGTTCATAATACCAATCTGCATGCAAAGGTTGTACAATTGGCAAGTGGCAAGATCCCCATTCACACTGCAATATTCAGTTTTCAAGCCCCTGAGGGCTACCTGTCAGTTCCAGTCATGACTTTTCTTTTGAACTATTGTGGGTTTCAGATATAGGAAGGGCTGCTCAGAATGAACCCAGAGAATAAGACTTCAATCAAAACCTAAACTCAGGATTCTCTATTGTTTTCCCAGCACAAATCAGGACAGAAGTGAGAAACTACACAAGAAAATGCTTGGTTACTCCTCCTTAATGAATTGGCTTTTCTTGGGGGTGCCTTGCTTAAAGAATTGCAAGAGTATCTTCCCTGGGGAGACATAAGCAATGCTTACTCCTTGTTCCTAAAGTCCCAGTGATAAACAAAAGTACAGTTCCACCATAGTTCCTCCAAAGAAATCAATGAGTTTGCTGGGCTTATTTACAGCACATGAGTGTTGAGTAACCAATGAGTGTGGGTGACCACACAGCTGCTGCATTAGAATGTTCTCACCCAGCAGAGATGATGGCTTCCACATAGCCTTTTACATAGACTGTCCTTCATTTAACCTTACCCAGCTGTGATATTTCAGCAGCAATTGCAATTAAGGCAGAGTTACATACACATGCGTGGAAGGAGAGACTGGAATCTCAGGTGAGCATCCAATGGCCCTTGTCACCCCTCCCTCTATGAGAGAATTCCGAGAGTCAACAAGCAAGCTCTTGGTCATCTGCAAGCAGCATAACTGACTTACTAAGAATGGAGGCTGTTGTGCTGGTAGATCGGGTTCTTTAAACAGGGTCGTCCACAAGCCAAACAAAAGTCAACCATCTAATTTGGGTTCCTTTATCTTAATAAACAAAGCATTTTTATCCATATTTCCAACTTTCTCTTTCAACTGGCAAACACATCATGGGAGCAGTAGTTAAACTGACAGATTGTCACTTGGAACTCAAATGACTGGAAATGCCACAGCAGCTTAGACCCAGAAAAAAACATCATAGTGGCCTACGTACCCAAGAGAGAAACACATTGTGTCTATAGCTCAAGTACAATCTGCTGGAGGAATGAGTATGACAGCCAATGGAAAACATCTTCTGTGGAATCAGCCTTCAGGAAAACACACAATGGATGCTCCCTCTTTGTGATTACAGTAGTGGGACAATTGCTAAGCCCCCTGCCCTAATGAATAAGTTTTTTCCACCAGCCCATCACTCATAATTGCAACTCAGACCAACTGGAAATTCTCTCCCCTTGGAGCACAGAGGATATGTAAATCTGAGGGAAGGAATTAAAACCATAGTATGATACAACCATATACCTGGCACAATGTCAGAACTAAAGCATTAATGATACCTAGTACTAGCTAATAATACAGAGCCACAGGAATTGTCACACATTGCTGATAGGAACACAGAAGGATGTGATGTCTTTAGAAAGCTGGTTGGCAATCCCCATGGAAACCAAAGAGACACATCTCCTACAACCCACCTATCTCAGTGAGTAAGATGCTTGCCTTGCAAGCATAAGGACCAGACTTTGATTCCTGGAACTAAAGTAAAAACCTGCCAGGCATGGTGACTCCTGCTGGTGATCTTAGCGCTGGGGGAGAGGGTAGAAACAAATGTACCCCAGGAGCTCAAATCAACCCAGCCTACATGCTAAGTTCTAGATCAGTGAGAGACATCCTGTCTCAAACACACATGCATGCACACACACAAGCACACAGTCTCACACACACACACACACACACACACACACACACACACACAGAGAGAGAGAGAGAGAGAGAGAGAGAGAGAGAGAGAGAGAGAGAGAGAGAGCAATGAAGAATTGCTGTCCCATTCACCTCTGAATCAGACCACCCACTTTTCCCATCCCTCCCGCTCATCTGTGGATTTGTAGACACCAGGACATATGACAGAGCCAGTTGACTGCTTCACACAGAGATTATCTGGGAGAGTTAGGCTGATACTGTAGTATGTCTAATTAGTGGAAAACAGATGCGAGATTGGCACTACAGTCTGAGGCAGGATAAGCACTTCATGCTAAAAGGCTTTCTGAGTCATTTCCTGTCTCCTATTAACAAAAGGGTGACTCATGCTGGGGTGAAGATGGAGGAATTATTTGAACATGGATAATTTTCCCTTCTTTAGAAACGTGAGTTCAGTAGATAGAAGCACACACGTGCATCTGCGAGTTATCCACATACATGAGTATGTGAGCAACCCCCCACACACAGAGACACATACCACACCCACATACATGCACACACACATGGGGGAGTGCAGGGGGAGGAAGAGAGAGAGAGACTATCTCTGGGGAGCTCTGATTCCTAGAGACTTTAGTCAAATCAGAGAGAGAGACAGAGAGAGATACAGAGAGACAGAGAAACAGAGAGATTTAATAAACACATTATTTTTACCTACCTGTCATCCAATTCACATACAATAGAATTCATCCTTCATAATATACAATCTCATAAGCTTGAATAAATGTACCTAGCTATGTAGTCACTACCACAGTCAGGACACAGGCAGTTCTGTGACACCACCCCCCCCCTTTTTTGAGGAGTTTCTCTGTAATCAGCTCCTTGTCCCACCCGAGCCTTGCAACTGTTGATTTGTTCTCCATCAGTACAGCTCACTCTTTGCTATAATCTCACATCTGTGGGATATATAACTTGTATCTTTGGGATCAGACTCCTTTCACTTAGCATGAGGCCTATGATAATAATCCCTGTTACTGTGTGTATCAGTACTTCACTTCTTTGTATTGCTGAGAGGCACTCTCTGGTGTTATGAATATTACTGTTTTTAAGCTTTAATTCCAGTCATTTGATGCTGGTATCTAGAAATACAGTTTATAAGGCTTTGGGTATTTGCCTTGTACAAAATTGTAAAACTGACTAACAAATTCTAGTCATCTTAGAGACTCTTTGGGATTTATCACACAGATAATTATGTCTCTAATAAATGAAAATATTTCCTTTACCAATCTGAATGCCTGACTTCTGCCCATTGTGGTCTCTCAATAACCAAAACAGATAGACCAGCTATGTTTTAAATATTACCTATGGTTATCCCAGATTAAAAAATTATAAAAAAAATTCACAGAAAAAACTCAATGTCAGAACCAGAATTAATTCATAGACATTATTCTTATAAATCATTGATCAGGATAAATCCCATGAGCCCACCATAATGGGGCTGGGGTGCCTAATATGTGACTGAAAGTGGCAAGCCAGAAATATTTGATAAAGAGTGTTTATTATCAAGAAAAATGCACACACACCACAAACAGTGAGAAGAATAAGATGAACATCATTCTATCACCAGCTAATAAGTCGAATGTGCCTATAGAGAGACATAAAGCACAATTGGATTTTCAGAGGTTTTCTCTGGGAGAGCTCAGAGAGGGACCCAGGAGGCAGGGTCCCTTGACACTAGAACTTGAAAGGTAGTGTTACCTTGATAGCCAACATTGTTTATTTCAGTACATCATACAGTAGTTGAGATTAAGGGTACTGGAGCCATATTATCTGGGTTGAAATTCCACTTCCACTCAGAAGTAGCTGCATGACTTTGAACAAGCCTGTTTTGCTTCTGTTGGTGTTCATAAAACACAACCACTTAGTAGGTCAGAAGATGGAATTTCTCAGTATTACTGTCTTAGAGCTTTACTGCTGTAAACCAAGGCAACTTTTGAACCAAGGTCATTGCCAAGAGCAAGACAACTCTTATAAAAACAGCATTTAATCGGGGCTGACTTACAGGTTCAGAGGTTCAGTCCATTATCATCAAGGTGGGAGCATGGCAGCATCCAGGCAGGCATGGAGCAGGAAAAGCCGAGAGTTCTACATCTTCATCTGAAGGCTGCTAGCAGAATATTCACTTCCAGGCAGCTAAGATGAGCGTCTTGAAGCCCATGCCCACAGTGACACACCTACTCCAACAAGCCCATACTTCCTAATAATGCTACCCCCTAGGCCAAACATATTCAAACCACCACAATTAGATATAATTCTTAAATTGTATCTGGGGCTGGAGAGATGGCTCAGCGGTTAAGTGCACTGACTGCTCTTCAAGAGGTCCTGAGTTCAATTCCCAGCAACCACATGGTGGCTCACTACCATATGTAATGGGATCTGATGCACTCTTCTGGTGTGTCTGAAAATAGCTACAGTATACTCACATAAAATGAATAAATAAATCTTTTTTTAATTATAAATAATGTATCTGGCACACGAGTACTATGAATGACACCACACACACACACACACACACACACACACACACACAAGCATACACATGCACACAGGCATGCAGGAGTACACTTGTCACTGACCAATTACAAGTCTAAACATTTCCTTGACCAATTTAAAGATTTATTTTTAGTTATTGACTTATGTGTATGTGTGTTTGCAAGTGAGTGTGTGTAGGAAGGGGGCATGTAAGTTCAGGTTCCTGTAGAACCCTGAAGAAGGTTGGGGTTCCCTGGACCTGGAGTTATATTTGTTTGTGAGCTAGGAATCCAATTCTCATCCTCTGAAAGAGGAATATATATTCTTTTCTTTTCTTGTTTGTTTTATTGGGTGTTTTATTCATTTACATTTCAAATGTTATCTCCCTTCCCAGCTTCCCCATCACAAACCCCTATCCTATCCCCCTTCCCCCTGCTTCTATGAGGGTGCTCCCCCACCCACCTACCCACTCCTGCCCCACCACCCTAGCATTTCTCTAAGCTTGGGCATTGAGTCTCCACAGGACCAAGGGCTGATCTTCCCACTGATGCCAGACAATACCATCCTCTGCTACATATGCAGCTGGAACCATGGTTCTGTCCATGTCTACTCTTTGGTCAGTGGTTTAGTCGCTGGGAGCTCTGGGGGTTCTGGTTGGTTGATATTTTTGTTCTTCCTATGGGGTTGCAAACTCCTTCAGCAACTTCCTTCCTTTCTCTAACTCCTCCATTGGATTTTGGCCCTCTATCAGATGTAGGATTGGCAAAGATCTTTTTTCATTCTGTTGGTTGCCCTTTTGTGCTTTTGACAGTGTCTTTGGCCTTACAGAAGCTTTGAAATTTCATGAGGTCCAATTTGTTGATTCTTGATCTTAGAGCAAAAGCCATTAGTGTTCTGTTCAGGAAAATTTCCCCAGTGCCCATGTGTTCAAAGCTCTTCCTCACTTTCTCTTCTATTAGTTTGAGTGTATCTGGTTTTATGTGGAGGTCCTTGATTCACTTGGACTTGAGCTTTGTGCTGAGTGATAAGAAAGGATCAATTTGCATTCTTCTACATGCTGACTGCCAGTTGGACCAGCACCATTTGTTGAATATTCTGTCTTTTTTCCACTGGATGGTTTTAGCTCCTTTGACAAAGATCAAGCGACCATAGGTGTGTGGGTTCATTTCTCAATCTTCAATTTTATTCCAATAATCACCTTTCCTGTCTCTGTACCAATACCATACAGTTTTTAATGACCATTGCTCTGTTATATAGCTTGAGGTCAAGGATGGTGATTTCCCCCAGAAGTTCTTTTATTGTTGAGAATAGTTTTTGCTATCTTGGGTTTTTGGTTACTCCAAATGAATTTGCAAATTTCTCTTTTTTGGAAGATAATTTTGTAATGATATTTATGTACAGAAAACTTAGTGTACATTTAACCCAATTTAGTGGTGAGTTCTTTAACCTTTGTCTTTTCCAGCTTGGCAATTTGAGCTACAGACATAGGACCCAGAACGTTCCTCCCCAGGGGCAGCGTATCTCATCCTATCTGTCATTATAATTGGTCATAATAGCTTCCTCCAGCTTAGCCAGAGCACTTTTGTCTTATAAGTTAACCTGTGTGAAGGCAACAGTGGTGCATGTCTTCCTGTGGATCAGGCACCCTAGCCTGGCCTTTCCCTTGATTATGCAGTAGGGCACCCCCATCTTTCGATACAAGGCAGGCAGGAAAACCACCAACTCAATGGGATCTACATCATGGGCACTCACCACAAGCTGAGCTTCCTTTTTCTCCACCAAAGTGGTGACTGTATAAACTCCTGCTCAGAGGACAGGTGGTCTTTTAGTTGGGACATCCCCTTTGCCAGCAGCTTTCTTCTTAACACAGGCCAGTGGCCTTTGCTTCCTCTCTTGTTTTGTTTCTGGCCTGTACTTGTGGGCAAGCTTAAGCAGCTGGGTAGCTGTCTAATTGCTCTGGCTAGGATTTTGAATACTATATTGAATAGGTAGGGAGAGAGTGGGCAGCCATGTCTAGTTCCTGAATTTAGTGGGATTGCTTCAAGTTTCTCTCCATTTAGTTTGATGTTGGCTACTGGTTTGCTATATATTGCTTTTATTATGTTTAGGTATGGGCCTTGAATTCCTGACCTTTCCAAGACTTTTAACATGAACGAGTGTTGAATTTGGTCAAATAATTTCTCAGCATCTAATGAGATGATCATGTAGTTTTTTTCTTTGAGTTTGTTTATATTGTAGATTACATTGATGTGCTTCCTCATTTGAACCATCCCTGCATCCCTGGAATAAAGTCTATTTGATTGTGAGAAATGATCGTTTTGATGTGTTCTTGGGTTCAGTTTGCAAGAATTTTATTAAGTATTTTTACATCGATATTCTTAAGGGAAATTGGTCTGGAGATTTTTTTCTTTGTTGGGTCTTTGTGTGGTTTGGGTATAAGGGTAATTGTGGCTTCATAGAAGAAATTGGATAGTGTCCTTTCTGTTTCTATTTTGTGGAATAGTTTGGAGAGTGTTGGTATTAGGTCTTCTATGGAGGTTTGATAGAATTCTGCACTAAACCCATCTGAACCTAGGCTTTTTTGGTTGGGAGACTTTTGATGACTGCTTCTATTCCTTTGGGGGTTATGGGATTGTTTGGATGGTTTATCTGATCCTGATTTAACTTTGTTACCTGTTATTTGTCTAGAATATTGTCCATTTCATCAAGATTTTCTAGTTTTGTTGAGTATAGGGTTTTGTAGTAGGATCTGATGGTGTTTTCTAAATTTCCTCAGATTCTGTTGTTATGTCTCCCTTTTTATTTATGATTATGTTAATTTAAATACTGTCTCTGTGCCCTCTGGTTGGTCTAGAGTTTATCTATCTTGTTGATTTTCTCAAAGCACCAACTCCTGGTTTTGTTGATTCTTTATATAGTTATTTTGTTTCTACTTTGATTTCAGCCCTAACTTTAATTATTTCCTGCCATTTACTCCTCTTGGATGCATTTACTTCTTTTTGTTCTAGAGTTTTTAGGTGTGCTGTCAAGCTGCTAGTTTATGTTCTCTCCAGTTTCTTTTTGGAGGCACTCAGAGCTATGAATTTTCTTCTTAGCACTGCTTTCATTGTGTCCCATAAGTTTGGGCATGTTTTGCCTTCAGTTTCATTAAATTCTATAAAGTCTTTCATTTATTTTTTTATTTCTTTCTTGACAAAGTAATCATTAAGTAGAACATTGTTCAGCTTCTATGTGTATGTGGGCTTTCTGTCATTTCTGTTGTTACTGAAGACCAGTCTTAATTTGTGGTGATCTGACAGGATGCATTGGATTATTTCAATCTTCTTGTATCTGTTGAGTCATATTTTGTGACTGACTTTATGGTCAATTTTGGAGAAGGTACCGTGAGGTGCTGAGAAGAAGTTATATACTTTTATTTTAGGATTAAATGTTCTATAGATTTCTGTTAAACTCTCATTTGGTCCATAACTTTTGTTAGTTTCACTGTGTGTCTGTTCAGTTTATGCTTCCATGATCTGTCCATTGATGAGAGTGGGGAGTTGCAGTCACCCACTATTATTGTGTGAGGTACAATGAGTACTTTGAGCTTTAGTAATGTTTCTTTTATGAATGTAGGTGCCTTTGCATTTAGAGCATAGGTATTCAGAATTGAGAGTTCATCTTGGTGGATTTTTTCTTTGAGAAATATGAAGTGTCCTTCCTTATCTTTTTTGATAACTTTTGATTGAAAGTTGATTTTATTCAATATTAGAATGGCTACTCCAATTTCTTTCTTTGGACTGTTTGCTTGGAAAATTGTTTTCCAGCCTTTTACTCTGAGTTATTGTTTACTTTTGTCACTGAGGTGAGTTTTCTGTATGCAGCAAAATGTTGAGTCCTCCTTACATTTGGTAAGGTATCTAATCTGTTAGCCTATGTCTTTTTATTGGGGAATTGAGTCCATTGATGTTGAGAGACTTTAGGGACTAATGATTGTTGTTTCCTGTTATTTTTGTTGTTAGATGTAAAATTATGTTTGTGTTGCAGTCTTCTTTTGGGTTATTTGAAAGAAGATTACTTTCATATTTTTTCTAAGGTGTGGTTTCTCTCTTTGTGTTGATGTTTTCCATCTATTATCCTTTGTGGGTCTAGATTTGTAAAAAGATATCATGTAAATTTGTTTTTGTCATGGAATATCTTGGTTTCTCTATATATGATAATTGAGAGTTTTGCTGAATATAGTAGCCTGGGCTGGCATTTGTGTTCTCTTAGGATCTATATGACATCTGCCCAGGATCTTCTAGCTTTCATAGTCTCTGTTGAGAAGTCTGGTGTGATTCTGATAGGTCTGCCTTTTTATGTTACTTGACCTTTTTCCCTTACTGCTTTTAATATTCTTTCTTTGTTTTGTGCATTTGGTGTTTGGCTATTATGTGACACGAGGAATTTCTTTTCTGGTACAATCTATTTGGGGTTCTGTAGGCTTCTTGTATGTTTATGGGCCTCTCTTTCTTTAGGCTAGGGAAGTTTTCTTCTATAATTTTGTTGAAGATATTCACTGGCCTTTTAAGTTGGGAATCTTTGCTCTCTTCTACATTTATTATCCTTAGGTTTGGTCTTCTCATTGTTTCCTGGATTTCCTTGATGTTTTGGGTTAGGAGCTTTTTGCATTTTACATTTTCTTGACTGTTGTGTTAATGTTTTCTATGGTATCTTCTGCCCCTGAGATTCTCTATTCCATCTCTTGTATTCTTTTGGTGATGCTTGTGTCTATGACTCCTGATCTCTTTCCCAAGTTTTATATCTCCAGGTTTGTCTCCCTTTGTGATTTATTTAGTGTTTGTATTTCCAATTTTAGATCCTAGATGGTTTTGTTCAATTGCTTCACCTGTTTGCTTGTGTTTTCCTGTAATTCTCTAAAGGATTTTTGAGTGTTTTGTGTTTCCTCTTTAAGGGCTTCTACCTGTTTACCTGTGTTGTCCTGTATTTCTTTAGGGGAGTTATTTGTGACCTTCTTAAAGTCTTCTAACATCATCATGAGTTGTGATTTTAAATCAGAATCTTACTTTTCTGGTGTGTTGGCATATCCAGGATTTGCTGTGGAGGGGGAACTGGGTAGTGATGATGTCACATGGCCTTAGTTTCTTTGCTTATGTTTTTGGACTTGCCTCTTACCATCCCCTCATCTCTGGTGTTAGCTGGTCTTGCTGATTCTGACAGTGGCTTGATCCTCATGTAAGCCTGTGTGTCAGCACTACTGGGGTACCAGTTCTCTCCCAGCAGGGTCTGGGTAGAGATAGCTATGGCACAGGGTCAGCACAGGATGCAGACAGAAACTGGAAGGATCCTGTCCCAGACTGCTCTTTGGTTCCTGTGTCCTGAGGGCTCCAGGTGGGTTCCTCTTGGGCCAGAAATTTAAGCACTGTGGTGGTCTCACCTGTGCTTTCAGATGTGTTAGTGCTCCTGGGAAAATGGCTCTCTCCCAGAGGACTCTTGGTACAGAGTGCTCTGGCATCAGGTCAGCTCCAGGAACAGGCAGAAACCAGAAGTTGAGGAAAATCTTAAGCAATTAATGACACAGATAGCACAAAGGTGTGGCAAACATGTAAAATATAGTCCCCCAAGGGTCAGAAGACAGGAAATAATACTTACATCAGTTGAAGAGGACATTTGTGTATGACTGTAGTAGGCCTGGACCTGCTACTAAAGAACAAATGACCTTGTAGCAGTTGCTGGCCTGCAGGGCTTCAGCTTTATCCTAGGTAGAACAGGGTTGTGAGCTGAGGTCATCCATGGAGCTGCTCCATCTGGAAGCTGCTCAGGTAGAAGCTGAGTGTAATGTCCAAAAAAGCGTTAGGGTGAGACATTTTTTGGTCTCCCTTTCCTTCTGCAGTCAGCTTTAATTTGTCCAAAATTAAGCTGATTGGAGGCTGCTGGATTCAGGGCACATTCCTATGTGTAAGTTGCCGGGGATTTTTTTTCTCAGGAACCTTTAATGAAGGTTCCTAAGGCAACTTGGATTCTGGAGTCTCCTTCCCTCTTCTTGGCTCTGTGCCCTGGCACAAGGCAGCCCACTTAGAGGGGGAAGATCATGACAAAAAGGCACGGAAGGGTTTCTGTGGGGCTGTTTTTTATCTAAAGACAGGACAAAAGAGATGATTTGTAAGGATTCTAGCAAGGAGGGAATTTAGGGCAGTAAGAGGAATGTAATTCTTGACAGGTTAACTCTGCATGAGGTCAGGGTCAGTGCAGAAAGGCTTGTGAAAACAGAACCACTCCCATTTGAATGTGTCTTGGGTGTACTTCTGGTTGGATGTGTCAAGAGAAGTCCTCCTTCTTCTGAAGCAGGTCAGCAACCCAAAACAAAAAGGTACAAAGTATACTGCAAGATACTGAAATTATGAGGAAATCTAGGGACACTCTGACCTGCTCTTGAGTAACAACTTACTCTCCTTGTGCCTCAGTTTCCTGGTATGTGAATATATACATAACTTAGAGGTACCTTCTAAGTTTGTAGTAATGACTGGATGAAATAATACATGTAAACTCTGGCATGGGATAAAAGTACTTACACAAACATTTGTCAAAATCTTGCTGTGGTCTTGAATGAGTCCTATAACTTTAAGCTTCAGTAATACTAAAAGTACATATTTCAAGAGAGGACTGATATAAAGATCGTATTGCATAACAACATAAACAGGGCATAAGAACACAAATGGGTTGTGGTGGTGTATGCCTACAATTCCAGCATTCAGGAGACAGAGGCAGGAGGATTATGGAAAGTTCCAAATCAGCCTGACCCACATAATGAAACCCCATCTTAAGAAGAAGAGAGAAAGAAAAGCTCCACATTGGAGGACTATGGAGATGGCTCAGTGGGTAAACTCTTTGCTGTACAAGAATACGAACCTGACGTTGGATTCTCAGCACCCCTCCCCATGTGAAAACTGAATGAAAATTGCTTGCATATGTAACCCATGTGCTGGGATGGGGCTGGAATTTTGATAGCTGTATTCTCAGAGTTCTCTGGCTAGCTAGTCTAGCTCAATTGAGTTTAAGAGATGGACATTAGATAGAGGTAAGACCTGAAATAAGGCAGATATCTATCTTCCTCTTCCCTCCATATACTCGCATACAAATGTGCATGCAATCACACACACACACACACACACACACACATACAAACACATACACACACACCAAAATAAAAGAAAACAAAGCCCTGAGCAGAATCTGCTGTGTTTGACTTGGTCAATAGGATTAGTTGTGATAGGCATGGGGTGGTATTCTTCAAATCCTCTTGCAAGAAAAGACTCTGCAGCTGTGAAAAACATTGCCAGCAGACAGCATTTGCTATTGGCCCCCTTGGGCACAGTATGTCTGCTAGAAGCTCTCTGAAACAGAACCTACCTTTTTTTCCCTGTCCCTAAGCTGTCTAGCACAACACTGAAAATATGAAAATACAGCAGACTGACTCTAAATGCTCGTTGAAGGACTGGATAAATTAGTAACTTACTTCTGAAACATGGAGCAAATCTCAGTGGAGTAGCCTTTGAAGCAGCCAAGGTTAGAGAAGAGGAAACACTTCTTAGAGCCTAATCCAAGTCCACAGAAGGGATAAGGCTGCTCTTGCCAAATTCACTCGCCATTTTAACAGAGTTCTTTTTCTTATCTTCTTTTAAAGGTAGGATGTAGAGACCCTGCTTTTTGGGATCCAATTTAGTTCTCATCAAAAACCCTCCACTGTCTCCCCAGGCATGGATGGGAGGAGGACAGGAGTGCTAGGCTGACCTCGTTTCCAGTCAGGACTGCCTATGAAAATGAAGTCTTGGCAGATGTGCCCTTTCGAGGAGATTTTTATCTTCCAGAGCTTGACAGATTTTCGGTTTCACTCTTTAATTTGAAGTTTCTCATATTACTCCTTCCCCTGCTGCCATTCCAGCTTGGGTAATTTTTCTCTAAAGTGACAGTTTCTCAGTTGGTGGTTGCATTCCAGAGTAGGTTAATGGAGAAGGCAGAATTGCCACATCTTGAATAACTTAAACCAAAGTGAGAATTGGATATGGGACTGACCAGAATATAGCCCAGGCCCGGGGTTTTGGAGTAGCACTTTCTAAACACCGGTCCACGGAGCAGGAGCAAGGCCCTGCTCCCATGAAGTTACAATCTGATGAGACAATGCTAATGTGCAACAATGGCCACCAACATTCTGTAACCCCTCCAGTAGTGGGGTGGAAGTTATTTCTGTACCCTTGAACTTTTGCTGGTCTTTGACTTGTTAGACCAAAAGCATGCAGCAAAAAATGGTGCTTTAATTCCTTGCTTAGAGCCCAAACTCCTGGAACAAAATAGCTACCATGTGACTATGTCTTGGCGAATCTACTGGAGGGCAGGAGAACATGCAGAGAAGCCCCCCGTGATCCAGCCCTCTCCACAGAGGCTGTGGAGTCAATAAGTCAAGGCTGACAGTACATGTTTGCACAGACCTGTCACATTAGTCAAGAATTATTTAGTGGAGATCAGATCAAATGGCCAACTCACAAAATCATGAATAATTAAATAATTGATGGTAAGGCCCATAGGTTTTAGAGCACATTATTACATACTAAAAACAAATGCAGGGGAGAGTATGTGATCTAGGAAAGGACATAAAGTAAAGAAGATACCAAACAAATGACCAAGATAAATTACACTATGCTATACTCCATTTGGAAAGCACCTTGTCAGGGTGATAGCCAAGAACTTTTGGTGGCAAACTGAGAAAACAGAGAGAACATCTCAGAAGGAGGGATGTTTTTGCTCGGATCCAAAGGAAGGGAAGAAGCAAGTTAGGTGAAGACTTGAGAAGACTTAATAAACTACAAGTGATAGGCTGTAAAGGTAGACATGTTTTAAAAGGACATTGAATGAAGGCCGGAGCTTGGTGAGTGAACAGGACCACAAGGAGGCAGAGGCTCACAGGGAGACAGAGGAGTGGGTCAGAGGCAGTAAGAAACCCCTAGAGGATTTCATATGAAACACGGGACCTATGCTATATCCACCTTTTAAGCTAACTCCAGCTGCAGGAAGGAGGATAGAAGACCAAACTCTGGAATTATTTTAGAGGAAAAGCCTTTTTACAATGTATATGCTGGCCTGAAACCAAATTTGTTATTTTAACCATGTGTCTAATTAACTTTAGGTCATCGGCATTGCTTTAATGTTTAAGTGCTTGCTGATTCGAAAATTTTCATTGAGGACATTTTATAGTTTTGTTGTATTTTCAAGTGGCAAATTATAATTGGATATATTTATGGGGTATAGCTGGATGGATAGAGCATAATTGCATCACGTTTTACAGAGGTTTTATTGGTAACTAATAGGTGGAAAAGGATTTTCTCACACTTTTAAAAGCAGCTAAAGCATCGAATTGCATGTAGAATAGAGTATTTGATTCATAATTCTTGTTTAAAGAATGTTTTATTGATTCTTTGAGTTTCACATCACTCATTCCAGTCCCATTCATCTCCCTGTTTCCTCGTATCCATCCTTTGTCATTGCAACCTCTCCCCCTAAAAAAACCAAACGCACAAACAATAAAATCAAATATAGAAACCATCTCATTATGTAAGCTGTAGTATGTCACATGATGCCCCACAGTATAGCCCTCTCTGTCCACACAGCCCTACTTGTGAATGTTCCTTGTAATGAGTCACTGGTCTGGTCTGAGGTCTCTGGTTTCTGTGACACCACCAATATTGGATCCTCATCAGGACTTCGCCCAGTAATCTTGTTGTTATCCTGTGTCACGAGGATCCTGCAGCTTTGGATCAGCAGGACCAGCCCTTTTATGTATCCTGATTATTCGAAGATGATGTAGATTTAGAGTGGGTCAATTCAGAGCCCTGGGTCTGGGTCTGGGTGATAGCTGAGCTGGTCAGTTCTCCCTTATCTGCACTATGATGGCAAGCTGGGTCAGGGCCAGGTGTGACAGTCTCTGGACATCCACGTGATCCCTAGCAGCCATCTGACCAGGGCCATTCCAATGTTTTCTAGGGGTAATATGAGGGGACATGGACACTGAGTCCTGCTACTGCATAGCCATACACTCACATATAACCATCAGTGGAAGCTCTGGCTGGGACCTCACCATGGCCCCAGGTAGTGGGTACTGTGCACTAGAGGGTAGGGCCATGGGTGGCACGGTAGTCTGGAGGTTTCAGTCTTCCTCTTCCCATACTAGATTTGATTTGACTTGATTTGATTTTTGTGAGTCCTAAGCATAAGACAGCTTTGGCCACCAAACCAGGAATCAAGCTAGGATTGAGCAAAGGACTGCCATCTGCTCTGCCCCTGACTGTATATGAACACTAACAAGGTGTCCTTTGCCCATTGCCAGGGTGGGAATGTGATTCACAATGCTTAATCTCACAATTTTGTAAAAGTTTCCATAGTACATTTTCTAAAGGCAGACTCTACTTTGAATATATTCAACTCAAATCTTCATAATAGTGTCCCCAGACATTTACATTTGCTTATAAATCACCTATTTGATGTGATTTTTCTTAGACGTTTACTTGAAAATATTTGTTTGGAAATGATTATCAAGTAGCCGCACAGGGCTGAAATTCCTGCTCAGTGGTAAAGTATTTTATTTACATGCATGGAACCCTGGGCTCTGTCCCTAAGAATACAAAAGGAAGAAGAGAGAAAGAAGAGAAGGAAGGAAGGAAGAGATAGAGGGAAGGAGAAATTGAAGAAGGAAGAAATAGTTGCCACAAATTCAAGGTCAGTCTGACTTGGTGAGATCTCGCTATTTAAAAAAAAAATAACTAAGATCTTGCCTTTAAAACAATCAGGTAGGCTCTTGCTCTTGTGCTCTTGCAGCCTTGCTCTCCCACCCCTACTCCTCCTCTTCCCTTCCCTTCCCCCTCTCCCTCCACGTGCTCATGGCCACCGCTACTCCTCTACACACACACACACACACACACACACACACACACACACACAAACACTCTCTCTCCCTCCCTCCCTCCCTCCCTCCCCCCCCCCTCTCTCTCTCTGCCTCTACCACCCTCTTAACTCTCCCATGACCTGAATAAACTTTATTCTGTACTATACCGTTGTGTGGCTGGTCCCTCAGGGGGAAGGGATTCCCAACATGGGTCCCCCAGAGGCATCTCCTTTGCCCCCCACTCTCTTCATCCTCCCCTAACATTGGTGCTGAAACCCAGGATGTCATCTTCTAACAACAATTGTGCCCCGTGACTTTTCCTTTCAGTGAATTTTCCTTTCATTGGTTCCCAGTCATCTTTTTCTTCCATTGGTGCCCTGTGTGAGGAGATTAGATTTCCTCGGGATCAGGTATCTCTTTTTCCTTTCATTCTGTGATTTTCAACAACATTGGATTGGTGCAGGGCTTGACTCAAGAAAATGCAGGTTCACATCCTGACGCTCACTAGCCCAAGACCTAGTAAGCTCCCTCCCCACATTGGTCAGAGTAAGCATCCTCGAGGTCCCAGGGAAGTGTTCCTGAGCTAACCCTGAGGACAGATGCTTTTACTGACCCTCATTCTAGGATTTTTGCCCTTGGGACTCCCCTCCTCCTTTTACTAGACCCAGGCCAGGCCTGGATCTCATTCTGGAGCGCCATCTCCGAGGAGCACTGCCTCCAATTTAGCCTCATTGCTGACTCTCACCCATGGGCCGCCTCCGTGGAGCATAGCTTCTGAGTTTAGCACCGCCATGGCAGCTATCTCTATCCTCACCAATGGGCTTGTCTTTGCCGCCTTTGTCCCTATTTCCTGGGATGCTTTGGTTTAATTTACAGTAAACAGAAACCAATAAACTGTACTCCCTTGCTAGCTATCCGTTTCTTGCTCTGCCCCTAGCCTCTGCTTGGGACTTTGTTTGCTAGACCTAGTTGTTCCCATCCCACATGTGCTTTCTCTGTCCTGGTCTCTGTCCCACACTCTTCTGTCTGCTGGGAGCTGGTGGGCAGGCATCTGGTCCTGCAGGAGGTTCAGCCTTGGTTGCTTGGGCCCGCGGCAGGAATCCGGAGCTAACCACCTGGAGCTAGTAGAGCCTGCCAGTAGGTGGGCTTCCTGGAAGCAGCAGCAGCTTCAGGGCAGGCTGAGGTGCCGTGGGCCAAGTGCCCCAGGCTCTGGCAGGTCCCTGGGGTCAGAGAGCAGGAGGGTGGCGACTGGGTTTCTGCAAGGACACTGGCCCTGCTCTCAGTCCCTAGGGAAAACATGAAAGCAGGCCTCCTGGTAAGCAATGGCCTAGCCGATCACACACATGGTCCCCCCAACCTTAGGGGCAGCACAGGTACTCCCCCGCCCACCGAGGGGTGGGGTTGTGTGCCCCCCTGACTGGAATGACTTGTCCAGGACTTCTGCCTGCCGTAGCCTTGCCATGCCACCACAGAACCACACCCCCTCCCTGTATGTGAGTGTCTCCAGTGCATCAACTGCATTCTCTCACCTGTGTGCAGTAGTGCCTGTCTCAGACAACATGTTTTATTTCCCTTTATTATTTTCAATCTTATTCTGCCTGCTAGATTAAAGTTTTATTTAATTTGAGCCAGATTTCTTACTGCATTGACAGCTAAGGTAACTGCAGTTTAACAACTAAAAGAAACAAATTTCTATTTTCCAACAAGTAGCTCAGATAAAGGCTTCTACAGATATGACTGGTTACTTTCTTATGTAAACTCAGGTTCCATTAATGCTTCATGTTTCCTTTTGCTACTTCCTTTTCCACTACATATAAGTCTTGCTCCTTCTGCTCCATAAAGGCTCATCTTAAAAATGTTTGTTGTTAACTCATGTTGTTATCTCTTTTATAAACTTATAAGCTACAAGAAACCCAATCAAATCTACCTCCTATGGACCAAATAAGACTCCACCCAGATAAGTACATCTGCCTAAAGCTCACTACCTATTCTAAAGGGTGGGATTCCTCTAGATTTCAAATGTGGGTTTCAAATGTACAACTAAGAATTTTTCTTTCTTTTCATAACTATAGCTCTGGCTGCATAGGCTACTGAGATAGTTAAGCCAAATGCCACAGGGTTTCACTTTTCCTGATACTAAATCATGGCTAAGATTCCCACACAAACATCGGCAAATTGGTAGAGATTATCACTCCAGTTGGCAGAGAGAATCCCCTATTTCCCAAACAAGGCCTGGCCAGCCTTTGTGGGCAAAGAGGGTTAATTTTCTATAACCACAGTTTTGAGACAGACATTGGCCATTGAAAAGGTCCCCTCAGGAGTGCCTTTCAGTTTATCCCTTCCCTCAGGGCTCTAGCAGCCGGTTCACTCAGCTGTAGACCAGGCCTGGCAAGGGAACTCTCTGCCAGATCCAGGATCTGACGAAGCCACCAGGAGTCTGAGTGACGACTTGCGACACAGGGACATCACGCCCAAATAATCCCCCAGCCTTCTAGGCTTGGCTATGGACAACTAAAGAGGCCCAGGCTCCCTTGACCTGACCACTGCCATCACAAACAGGGAGCCACAGGTAGCTATCATGGTATGTGAGCAGCCCATCTCCTTCCTCTTGGACACTGGGGCCACTTACTCGGTCCTGACCGAGTTTTGGGGACCTACTTCTCCCTCCCATTTTCCTATTGTTGGGTAAGAGGACATCTTACCTTCCTCACCAGATTCCAGCACTTAGTTATATCTTTAGGGTTGTACCTCTCAGTCATTCCTTTTTGGTAGTGCCAACATGTCCTGTCCCCTTATTGGGAAAGAGATCTTCTAGCTAAGTTGGGAGCTTCTTATTTCCTTTGCTCCCTCCCATTTGCCTGAACCTAAGCTCCCTGGCAACCCCTCTGCTCATTCTTCTAGCCCGTCAACCTACTAACACAAACATGTTTCCTTTACCAGCTTCTCAGTAGACCCCCGAGTCTGACATGCCGAAAACCCCTCTGTTGCTAAACATTCTTCCTTTGCCATCCAATTACTAGACCATACCAGGACCCTTGTAGGGTGATTTTCAAGACGCCTACAGCTCTTTTTCCACATACAAGATCCGTGAGATACCAGGTGGGAGACAGAAGTTTTTGGTAAGCTCTACTGTAAAAATCAACCAGGGTCCCCAGTAAGTACTATCAACATTCAAAAAAAAATTGTCTCAATTGATGTCACCCAACTCGGCCGTTTTAAAGACTGCTGGCTATGCGTGCCCCCTAGAACAAACTCACATTTGCTACTTACAGCCTCCCCAGTGATGTTGCCTAATAACCTTACCTCACTCTTTGTCAGTTGCCATGACTCCACACCTTCCCTCTATCCCTCTACATGGCATGGCAAACTGTTTTAAGACATCAGGACACATTCTGTAGTAATTTGCTCCAAATCTTACCAATCCTCTGTCTACTTCAATGATAGACACAGAAACTTTCTAACCAAACTATTAATTAGTAGTCCTGTTACAGGACTACCAACCACTGCCCATAGAGGAGCCTGATGTGAACATTTGCCAGGTGGACTCCGATGGTGAAAGCCAGCTGCACCCCCAATGACACCCCAAGACTGCAGGAAGTAGCCAATGAGACTCATCGCCCCTATTCCCCTTTCACCATCAGCCTCCCCCTCCCTTTTTCTCCTCTTTATGATAAGAAAAGGGGAGTAATGGCAGCTCCTGAAAAATCTTTCTTTTTTTCAAACCAAATGTACTTAATCTCTACCTATAATGTATACATATCTGTGTTCCAGCATCTTGTCAAGTCCAGGAGCTAATGAGATCTAGAACAGCTCCAGAGAAGCAACCTACAGATGCTTCAGCCTTCTCTCGCAGACACAGACGCTTCCACTGGACCTGTTCCTTCTGACCTATCCTCAGGTGGTTCCACAGACCCTGGACAACAAGGGATCAGCCAACTCTAAGACTGGACAAACATCTCTACCCCCACTTTTCTGGACACTCTAAAAATATCGCCCCAAACAAGCATGAAGCAGTCAAGAGATCACAACAACCCTATTCCTGGTCCACCATTGCTTCTAATTTTTCTTTTTTAATTAAACAAAAATGTGGGAATATTGGGATTCTGTAAACCCCACCCCCCAGTTACCTAGCAACAGCCAGGTATACCCCACCCCTCAATTAACCAGCAGTAGCCAGGTATGCTCCACCCCAGTGACCTGACACTATAAAAGGAGCTACTTGACCCCTCCTCTCTTTCATGCTCTTGTGCTCTTGCAGCCTTGCTCTCCCACCCCTACTCCTCCTCTTCCCTTCCCTTCTCACCTCTCCCTGCACATGCTCATGTCTGGCCTCTACTTCTCTACTCTCTGTCTCTCTCTCTCTCTGCCCCCACCACCCTCTTAACTCTCCCATGACCTGAATAAACTCTATTTTCTACTATTAAAAAAAAATCAGGTAGGAGCTGGTGACGTATCTCAGGCAGTAAAAAATTCTGCTGCCAAGCCTGACAAACTCAGTTTGATCACCCCCCAAGACTAACATGATAAAATGGGATGACGTACTCCCACAAGGTGTTCTCTGACCTAGACACATATACATTGTAGCATGTACACATTACACATATACATGCCTAAACACAAAAATTAATCATATATAACAAAATCAATATGAATAAATAACCATGGCTTAGGACTTAGTCTGCTAGGTCTACATTACATGCTAATCTGATACTGAGGTAGAGAATGGCCTGTTGCTTCCTAATGAAAGGTTATGTCCTAGTGAATGGATGATATTAGATAGGGGATAGGGATGAAGTCTTTTGGCTGTCTTGATCTTTCACAGGTCTTGCATCCCAGATTGGAAGATGTGAAAAGCTCTAGACAAGCAACCAGGGCTTCTTGGTATCTCCATGTTTTCTCTCCATAAGGTATTTCCAAATGGCAGCCATAGGGTAGGCAAACTTCTTATATGACAGTAACAAAACCTGTCCTTGTGATGGGGTAAAGGGATACAAGCAGTCTCCAAGCCAAAGGCACTCTTATCACCAACTGAAGTGAAATAGCAGTCAAAACTAATGTTGTACACTAATAAGACTGTCACATAGGCAAACCTAATGTTCTCAAAGAAACAAGGTAAACACCTTTTGGTGAGGCAGTGGTTAAATTCTGAAAGAGCACATGAAATTAGAAATAGCGTAGTCATTTTTGGAAAATATGCTTGGCCACAAATGGAAAGAACAGATCAGGTGGCACCAATCATGCCCCATATACTTTATGCAAAGCTACCTTCAGATCAGCAACTATTGAGCACCTGATTCATGGGGATGGCAATCTGTCTTGGGTTCAGCTCTCTAGCCTTTTCTGGTGCTCCTGCGGTTCAACTGATTGGTGGGTTTGCTCATGTATCAGTAGTAGCCAGTCAATCAGAGAGAGGCTGGCTTGCAGTTCACGAAGGCACCTCGATTCTCTTCCACTTCTTTTTCCATCTGCCTATTATCTCAAGCTTCATAGAATAAAGGGGTACTAGAGCATCAATTTCCATGTATCGTCTTAAGTCATGATTGCCATTATCCCACTGGTTAAGTCACACACATGGCCAGATCGAGTACACAAACATTGCAAGAGTGTAAATCAGAAGAACAGAGGTAACTTTGACTATAGTTCAACCCACCATAGCATAAGCTGTCAATTTTTCATTAACCAACTCATCCACAAGAATTCCTTAGTGTCCTAATGGGAGATGGCCATACTGAAGACTCTTTATCTCCCCTATAGTGGAGCAAGACACAGGAGTGTGTTGGGGGGGTGGGGGGCTTGGTGTCTTCTAATCATATCAGGTCAGGCTGTATGGTACAAAAGCAGTTAAGAGAGGCCTAGGATTCACATCCAGCCTTAAATGACTTCCGGAGAGTTTGAGACAACAAAGATTGAATGGGAGTACAATAGTTCAACTAAATAGTATGTGGCTGGTCTATCATTCAGATCTTTTTCTGTCAAACTTTGAGTTCCATGCCCTTTCTGTAGGGAGCAAGTGAGGTCTGGAGTGAATGTGTGTTGTTAACAGAGGCATGACCGTGGCCATGTTAAGAACCCCAATGACTTAGCCCCATGAGAGTGACAAAGTCTTCCCCGAGTGAGGCTCAGAGAAACAGTAAAACATTCCTAGGGTCCAAGTGTGTATGCTGCAGTGTGGGTAAAAAAAATGTTCAATATAGTTTGTCCCACCCCAACCTCCCCCTATATTTAGAGACTGAAGCCCCCCCCCCCATAGAAACTATTCCTGGTGGGAACAGTTCATACTGCCTCCTTGTTCAGCTTGTGTATAACGGCCCCTTCTCCTTGCTTATCTGTCTGCAATACCCTGCCTCCCTGTTTACAGAATAAGCATGCTTGAGCTTCCAGATTGCAGCGACTTCTCCATATGAGAGCCCAGCTCATCCTTTCCAGATTTTGTCCATGTGTTTGTCTTTTCTTTATTTCCTCAACAGCCCAATGGACACAGCTCCATTCTTTCTTCTATGGCATTGCTTTTATTTCAAAGATATGCTCACTGTACCAAGTGAAACCACTCAAATATGTTCAAACTTGCTATTTTCACCCAAGATCCTGACAACTGTGAGTGTGACCCCATCTATCCCAACACCATCCTGCTAAGTTATCCAGTGTCTGTCTTCCCACATAATTCCCCAGGCTCCTATAAACATGCATACACAAGTGTAGAGAGGGCTGAATAATGTCCTTTATTTAAAAATGGCTCATATTATAATTTTTGATAACTCATTGTTTCTACTTTAACAGTAAATCATAAACCTCTGTTAAAGTAATTAATATACTTCTAGTTGATACAGCAAAAGCACAATGCCTTACTTACATATACACCCGTGATTTTATTCCTATAGAGGGGTGGTTCTCAACTGTGGGTCACAACCCCTTTTGTGGGTCAAATGACATTTTCACAGGGGTTGCATACAGATATCTGGAATATCAGATATTTACATTAGGATTTATAACAGTAGCATAGTTATGAAGTAGCAATGAAAATCATTTTATGGTTCCAGGTCACCACAACCTAAGGAGCTGTATTAAAGGGTCATAGCATTAGGATGGTTGAGAACCAGTGTTCTAGAATATATTCTCAAATATGTTCCCCCTGGATCTTATTATACACTAAAACAAAGCATAGTGACTTTTAAAGAATAGATTATAGTTGTCCCCAAGTCTCCCCAATTCAAGGACTCAGCTCAGATGAACCCCTGTTTTTAGTAGAATTATTTGTGGCAGCTCCACCAGGGGCTAACCATTTTTTATCTCCACGATGCTCAACTGGTGTTATTATCAGCTGATGCCTGAGAGCTCAGTGGGACTCATGCTCCAGTAGCCTGGCTCCTCTTTTCTTGGGCTACTCTTAAATACTACTGGAGCTTCTTCACAGCATGGAGCTGGAACCTCTTAGTAAATGTTGCAAACGAATTGAGAAGAAGTTGCCTCATTATCAGCAAACTTCAGAAGCCATTGGCCTTACTTTCTCCCCCCATTCTACTTACAGAAATAGTCACAAATACACCCACCCAGTTCCAAAAAGAGGAGATGTATATTCTACCTTCTGAGAGTTGAGGGAAAATTCTAGAATATGTAAAATGAAAGATACCATTGTAAGTACCATTGGAAAATATAGAATTACTATGCAAAGGTCATATAGCTAATAAGTAATATATCTACATCTCAATATTTTTTGGTCTGTTGTTCATTTCATAATGAGATGCTCTGTCATTGGTATGTGAGTAGAGTCATTTTCAGAGAGTATTTGCCTTTGGAGTAAACAAACCAACTCAAAGAAAGACTGAACAGGAAGCCATATGGAAATCAACAGGCAGGGAGTTGCCTCTCTGGCCTTAAGGACAAAGGGGAATGGGGAGTCACTAGATCTTTTTGATGGCCTTGGCAACCAATCCCCTTCCATATAAAGTCCATCTGACTCTTCTGCTACCCTTCATCCTCTACCACTCAAAAGAGTCATTATTTAGCATCCTCCCAGTTACATTGTCATGGTGGAGAGGAAAGCAATTTTGGTTCTTCCTTTTGGTCTTTTTGTTTTGACAGAAACAAACAGTTCAGTCAGGAGCCTGTAAGAATAAAAGGTTACCTGGTGAGGAAATCCATCTATTGTGTAAATAAACAGGGTTATATGGTTAGACAAAGCCTCAGAGTTACATATATAACTGCAAAATGGGCCCATTTGCCATTTCAGAATATTACACTTTTAGAATTTGTCCCTGTTTTTCTTTTCCTTGCTTAGTCTTTCCACTTAGAGCAGTGCTTATCATCCTTCCTAAAGCTGTGACTCTTTAATACAGTTCTTCATGTTGGGGTAAATCCCCCACCATAAAATTATTTTTGTTACTACATCATAACTAGTTTTTCTACTCTTGTAATGTAAAAATTTTTGTAGATAGCAGTTTGCCAAAGAGATCATGACCCACAGGCTGAGAATTGCAGAGTTAGATGTTTTAGTGTATCTACCAACACATGCCATGATAGTTCTCTGTGGATGGACTCACTTTAAGGGGTTGTGGTACTTATCTAAGGTGTGCACAACCTGTCTCTGAAGAATGATTCCCCTTTCCATCTTCCATTCTGAAATCCTCCTGTCCCCCGCAGCTGGCACTGCACCCATTCCTCATCATCCAATAAAAGTATGCTCAGGGAGACAGGGAAAAGGAATTATGTCTAAGGAGAAGAAGAAGAAAAGCCTAGCCCCTTTTGCCTGAGAATTTATGGATGGGAGAAGAAGAAGATGGGCTAAAGAAGCAATAATATGCATGTGCACCATCTCCCCATTCTGGGTTAAATGCAAGCCACATGGAGAAACAAGGGACTCCAACAAATCTGAACCAATCAGCTTAAACTCAAGTGGGCAGTGCAGTGGGACCAAGCAGAGCAGTCTCTGGCCTTTCCGGGTTGCCTTTAGTTCCTGCAGGGACAGATGTGTTAAGGACCAAAGGACTTACTAGTACAATCCCACCTCAGGTTGACACTGGTACTTTCAGTAGGTCCCCAACAAACACCACAAGGTTTTAGACACACCAGAAACATGCTGATGATGTGAGCATACCGAAATGGTCACAGAGACCATATCCAGAGGCAGAGAACAACTTCATCCCTGGTGACACCAGCCAAAGATATGAGCATGACATCCACAGAAGGCTAGGGGACCTAAGTCATCATGGAATCCAGGAGGTGCTGAAAGACAAGTGCTCCTCAAATGATAGTCTAAATATCGTCTAAGAGATTCCTTTGCACCACCACAAAGGATTCCATTTTTAAAATCAGAATGCAAATTTCATTTTACTCCAGCAGTAAACAGGGAGGGACTTAACTGGTTCATTAGCAGCACTGGCAAATGTGAAAACTCTCAATGTCCATCACTCCCTGTGGCCTGAACCAGAGCTGATGAAACAGAAGATACACTGAGGGGGACAGACTGCCGACAAAACAGCCCAGTCCTTCCACAAGACAGACATTCGTCATCATTAGCCAAATGAAGAGCCAAGCCAAAGGTCAGTCACCTTTCCATTACTAACTCCCTGTTTTGAAGGGCTGGCATGAGATAAGACAGAAAGCTTTGGAGATGCCCATGATGTATGACTCTGGTGCTGCTAGAGTGAACGATGTCTCCATGAGAATGCCCAGGTGTGCCAGATGCTCCTGTCATAGCCATGACCAAATAAAATGAAAACTTGGTAGATCACTGTCAATCAGAGAACAGAAACAAAGCACAAAGTAGCTTTCTGGAAAGTATGTGGTAGGGTTAAGAAGGTGAGGCCTCAAAACTGAAGAGACTTCATGGGCATGTATGGTTGTGGGCACAACCAATATATGCTCACTAAAATTTATTCTTGTCTTCCTTTACCCATAGTTTACAGCCTGCCTTGTCATAGGTGTTAGTATCATTGAGATGCGGGTAGAAGGGAGAGTATAGGCTATAAAACCTCCTCTGAAATCCTAGAAAGTGCACCTTGGGTAGAAAGAACCTGTGTGATAAAATCCTCATCCCTATATTGCCTTAATATTACTGAATTAATTCAGTGGGAGGAAGATGGGCCATTACAAAAAGCAACCCTTAATGTTTCACAATTGTGCCAAAGATAGGCCATGATGGTAACAATCCTCGGGAGAACAAAGGGAACAAATACGAAATTTGTTACTGGGATCAAACTTTGCCTTCCCAATTTGGGAAGCAGGAATGGTGTGCAAAGACCAAGCACTTTGCAGATTGAATAGCCAAGGTGAGCATTCTGGTTTGCTGTTTCCTGGATCAGTGTGTGACTTCACAAGGACCCTGGCTCAATGTCCTCATCTGTAAAGAAGCAATGATCACATGTAATCCCTATGCTGGTGTTATGCTCAGATTTAGTGAGATTATATATGTACACATGGAGCATGAAGTCAACATTTGGTGCATTTATCCCTTGTCTTTGTTAGAATCTTTCTCTATATCACCATTTCCCTCATAATCACTAGGCAGTGTCTGACCTATAAGTAGTGTCTGAGCTCAGGAAAATAGCAAACACATGTACTTATCCCAGTATACCGGATGCAATGGAAAGACTGAAGTTGGTATTGGCGTTTTCAGTCATGCTGGGGGAACTTGAATGACACTTTCATTCCATTGATGGATCACATTCATTTTCAGCTGCGTTTTGCTGCCTACAAAAATTCATCCCCAGCCGTCATGGTGAACTGGAAGGTTGGACTGGCCTCAAAGACACCTCCGCAAATCACCCAGCTCCAGTGGCAGGCAGCCAGACGTCTGGTCCTTCAGCCTCAGTGGTGAAGCTGACCAACAGGCAGCAGGATACTGACGCTCAGATGTGGGAAAAAACAAGCAGCAGCAGTAGCAGCAGCAACAGGGCTGCTTTCCAAAGGGACCCGGTGTTGCTACCACCACTACTGCTGCCCCTGCTGCTACCCAGGAACCCACACAGGAGGGCAAATCAGCAGGTAATTTATAATTTCAAAAACTAACTTTGTCTATTGTCAACTTACTAGTTGACTCTGAAGTTGGAGGCAGGGGTTCGACTTCAGCCTGAGCCTAGCAGGCTACTTCCTGACAGCTCAGAGCAGACAGAAACAACCAAAAGCTGCTTCCTCAGCTCTATGTGCAAATAATCCTTCACACATGTGGGCGGTTCTGGTTGTGGGGCTCTCCTGGGCTAGGCATTAGACTCCCCTCGGGAGCCGTAAATCTTTCTGATGCCCAATCCCACAGCACAAAGCAATTATATCCAAATGTCCAGAGCGAAGATCCAGGCATCTCTTATCTCAAGAAGCAACCCAAATGATTCTATTGCTAAGCACTGCTGTGCAGAATAACTGTTCTACCCTTTCTAAGGATTAACTCATTGATGTGAGCAAAGTGGTGCAAGAGAAGACAGTAAACTCAGACTGGAACCATAACTTGCTCATAGCCATTTGCTTGATGGGAGGAAGGGCTAGTACCTGACCCTGATCTTCCTGTTTAATTTGAACATCTTCCTCCTTACCCTCTAACTTCAATTTCTACAGACTGAAAAGACTGGTTGCAGTTACCCCACAGGTTCATTGGAAGGATAAAACATCTTACTTTAACTTTTATTTTACATGTATGTTTTGCCTGCAGGTATGTCTATGTACCATGTGTGTGCCTGGTGCCGAAGAAAGCCAGAAGAGGGCATGATGTTTGCTAGGACTGAAGTTACAGACAATCAGGAGCTGCCACATGGGTGATAGAGAACCAAACCTGCAAGAGCTCTGAACCATCAAGGCTATCTCAAGCTCCCAACTTACTTTTGTTTACATATTATATGTTACATGTTATGTGATATGGGATATCATATACCATATGTCATCATATATCATATATCGTATATCATATATCAGATATCAGATATGTAATAGTCATGTATTATTTATATTTGTATAGAAGTAAAATAAATGTATATTAATATAATATCTGTTATATATTATATATCCTTTAAGCACTTGGCAAATATTAACTAATTTTAATTGATAAATTAACTAAAATTAAAATACTTCCTATGTCCCTTATACCATTGCTGCTACTTACCTTTAAAATGCCTGAAGGTTTTGGCTCAACAACTGTTGAAAGTGAAATACTCAAGGGCCTGTTAGATCAAACCACAAAAGTGGCAGCTGCAGTCTAAATGTTAAATATCCAACACATGCCCATGTGACTATAAAGGCCTCATCCCTAGGCCTTCAGCATCCCGCTGCCTGTTGGTCAGGTTCGTCATTGAGAGACCAGACTCCCAGAACTGTTGGGTGTGTGCCTTTGGGAAGTGGGGCTTAGTGGAACTCCTTAAATTACTACTGAGCTCACTTGAAAAGGATTGTGGAATCCCACACCCGTCCTCTCTTTCTGTTTCCTGGTCATGAAGTAAGTAGTTTTGCTCTGACAAAAGTTCCTGCCTTACCACAGGCCTAAACCAACATGGTCAACTTATTATGAACAAGAGCATGAAAGGTGAGCCAAAATAAAGTCAGATATTTATAAGATCTTTCTTAAGTATTTTGTCATATCAATAGGAAGCTTACTAATACAGTGATCATTGCTATTTCGTTGATGAATACAAAAACATGGATAGACTAAGGTTCAAATACAAGGGATCAAGGGATTCATTAGAGAAGTAATAACATGATTTTAAAGCCAAAATAGCATATTTCAGTTTTAAATAGTATGTGCAAAATGGATCTTAGAGCTACCGTATGTTCCAGCCTGTATACTAATTTCATTTTATTAAATGTGAGTGGGACCTGAGCAGAGAATTAGGATAAATTGTTCCTAAAACCTCCTGACCTATGGAAACTGTGAGATAATGAATATGTGTTGTTTTAAACCACTGAACATTTTTTTATTAATTTGGTACACTAAAATAGAAAACTAACACGCATCATGAAAGGGTATGCTTTTAGATGAAAGGCATTTACTAAAAAATTAAACAGAAAGTTCAGATTATAAGGCTATGACATACATACAAACACACACAAAGATTATAAGGCTATATGAATACACACAAACACACACAAAGATTATAAGGCAATATGAATACACACAAAGATTATAAGGCAATATGAATATACACATACACACACAAAGAGACTATGGAAATTCAATAACAAGTAGAATTGAGAATGACATTCATTTCTTTTTCATTTTCTGTGCTTTCTAAAATCATATTTATTGTTAATAAAATATTCAATGTTAAAAATACTAAATAAAACATTCACATTTTTACAGTGGTTATCCCTGGGTACTAAAATTATGGTTGAATTTGTATGCTAGGTTATTTTAATTGTTCTTCTTCAAAGAATTGACACAGACTGCTATAATTAAAAGGAATAAATAAATAGATTCCAGTGGCATTTTCAATTATCAAAGAAAATTCTGCCATTGTTTCTCCTATATGAATTAAGGTAGAGGGAGGAACTCCCATCTTCCACACACTGAAATAGAACCTGATAACAGAGTGAACAGTACCCATGCATGCTCTGGATTCTAAAGTTGTCTACCCTATTGTACTTTCTCAAATTGAAAAAGTTATTTTAGCTTTGTAACTCTTTACTCACATATAAAATGGGCACAGGTATGACAGGGACTCGATAAGCTGGTGTTTCATTTCTTTTTAAATGAGCCCAAGCATGTAAGAGACACCCACTAATAATCCTTACTGTTACCACCACCATCGCTAGCATTACCCCCACCACCGTCATTATCAACCATGTCCCCACTCTGAGAGTGGTCAATATTTCAGTTTTGATGTTGTTCTTAAATTCAGCTCTTGAAACAGTTACCTAAGAAAAGCACAAGAACTTTAAATATGACATCTTACTTCAGATATCAGAAGGAATCCCACATCTCTTGAAAGACCTCAAGTGAATGCTGCAGGATACTGAAGACACATTTCTCCCTTTGACACACTAGGAAGATGCATCTTAAAATTAACACTGTCCTTGCTAGTTCCTTGGTTAGAACTGGCCCTTTAAGAATCTGAGTCAAGCTGGTTTGAGGTTTATTGCATGCTATAATAAGCTTGTTAGTTATGGTGTGAGGTGAGCCAGGTCTAGGTCAAAGCTCTCTCTTTCTCCATTCCAGGGCCTCCGGGAGCTGGGTGGGAGATGGAAGCACTCCAAGGCCACCATGAAGCATGGCTGAAGAAGTACAGCTGCCCTTAATCTGGGTGTCAGGGTCAAGGGCACTCAAAAAAAAAAAAAAAAAAAAAAACCAGGAGGATCCAATACTAGAGGAGCTGTTGGCTGAGTGTTTGCTGGTGTGACCACAGTCTATGAGCAAAGACCCAGACAGACAGGCAGCTGGGGTCAGAGAGGTACCAGAAAGCTGTCACACTGTTTTGAGACTGAAATAGTCTTAAAGAGTTTGGAGCCATGGTGGGAAGAGACATGGCCAATATAACTAATGAAACAAAGAAGCCAAGCTACTGGTAGCAGAGCCACAACTGTGTGATTCCACGGATGGTTCATTATCCTAAGGAGGAATTCTAAGTTCTGAGTTTCATGTCTCAGAAGCATGTCCCATGCAAAACACTATCACAGACATCTTTAGAATCACTCCAGAGTAAAGGGGAGTCAAATTTACTTAAACCTCCCTCTAAGAAAATTTCCTAAAAGATATTTCTGGCTTCCTTGGAAGGACCTTTGTCTACACAGAGAAATGAATCAGTGGGATGACAGCATCTCTTTTGTTTCTGCTAGGATCTCAGTGGTGCATGAAAGAAAGAAAGAAGTGCCAAATTCAGAGCAAAGGGTCAATATCTATCTCATGGGTCAGACATCATCGTTGTTGTTATTACCGTTATCACCAGTGTCCATTAAAAATCAAACTGTTTGCGGGCTGATGAGATATCCCAGCAAGTAAAAGCACTTGCTACCAAGCCTGCTGACTTGAGTTTAATCTCCAAGTCCCACTCGGTAGAAGGAAGCGTTGGAACGCTTCCTGATTCAGAGATAGTAAGATAGGCCAATATCATTTTCAGGAAAATAACAAAAATTGTATAAAAGTTATGCTACTGGCAATGGCGAAACTTCTGATAACGGCACAAAACTTAAATGTTCTTTGAAATAGGGTCTAGAAAGTGTGTTCAACACTTTATCATATTAAATCAAACTGAAGGTCAATGGTAGGGTTTTCTTTCTCATAGTTCCTTTCCCTGGTTGATCATTTGTAATGGTTTGTCACAGTTCCCTTTTTTGGAATTTTAGAAATGTAATCTGAATACTCTTGTGGCTTTTTGGAAGACCAACACTGCTGAGTCAACGATAACTCTTGTCCCCTATACTCTAATATGAAACCCATCATTGGGGAATTTTGCTTTTGCTCTTTCATTTCATTAGCAACCTATTTGGAAGAAATAGAAATAAGAACACAGGTAGCCCTTGCTTTGAATAATGCTACGTTAGCTTAGCACTGTGATTTAGCAACTGTGCTCTTTTTTCATGACGGACATCTGCATGTGCTTCACTTAAGCCAGCACTAGCATTAATCGAACTCAGTACACCTTGTCCTTTTCTCTTCAAATGGCATGTTTGCACCACAAACCTTGACCTCTGTCTCCCCTTTTGCGTTCTAGTTTGCATTTATGTTTTATGATTGATTTCATAGTCTTACTTGTTGGCACAATATTTCCTTGTTATTAGTATTAATATTACCATCATTGATCAGTGTACTATGCCCATAGGTGTGTTGAGAATAAGAGTTAAAATAAATATATTAAACATTTCAAAATAGTATAGGGAGGGGAGGTTCTTGAAGCCACAGTTCTGATAAGCTTTTGGAAGTAGATAGCTGCAGGAAGAGGAAGAGCAAATTTACTAGTGGTGGGCACTGGTAGGTTACCCACGCCCATTGGATAACTCCACACTCATGGGCATTTGGACAACAGAACTGACCTCAGGAGTTTTTCTTTCTTAAAGACAGCATGAAGTTAGGACGGAGGGAGATATGTTAGGAGGGCCCGAGGGAGTTGGAAAGGGGAAGTAGGGACTGCATATAATTAATATACCTGTATACATGTATGAAATTCTCAAAGAACAAAAAAGCAAAACCTCAAATCTTGAATGTTTGGGAGCAGTTGTCAAATTCACAACCGAACAGGTATAAGTAAATAAATTCAGGAATAAATATGGCCTTTATTAAGTCAGTATGCAAAGCACGGAGATTCACTCTGACATTTTTCATGCATATTTGTCATTATTCTTTGCTCTTATTAGTCTCCATCCTGCCTGCCTTAGTTAGAATGTCAATTGCTGTGATTAAACACCATAACCAAAACAATTGGGAAGGAAAGCATTTATTTGGCTTACATGTCCACATCATAGTTCATCATCAAAGGAACTTAGGATAAGAAGTCAGAGCAGGGCAGGAACCTGGAGGCAGTAACTGATACAGAGGGTACGGAGGGGTGCTGCTTACTGGCTTGTTTCTCATGGCTTGCTCAGCCTGCTTTCATAAGACCATCAGACCAGGAATAACAACACCCACATTGGGCTGAGATCTCCCCCTTTAGTCACCATTTAAGAAAATGCTCTACAGGCCTGCCTACAGCCCAATCTTATAAAGCATTTTCTTAATTGAGGTCCCTTCCTATCAGATAACTCTTGTGTCAACTTCACATAAATCTAGCCAGTACACTGCTCCCTCTTTCTGGCCATCTACCCTTTCAAATAGCACCCCTTCTACTTCCCTTTCCTTTCTCTCTATGTCTCTCTCTGTCTCTCTGTCTCTGTCTCTGTCTCTGTCTCTGTCTCTGTCTCTCTCTCTCTCTCTCTCTCTCTCTCTCTCTCTCTCTCTCACACACACACACACACACAGGCATATTACTGATGTAAAGGTTCTACCTTGACAGGACAATCTACTTTGGTGCTTTCCTTGTCCATAATTGCCAAAGCTTTATCCAGATCATTGCCTCCTTAATTCAATTTTCTGTTTCCTAACTCTCTGAGGAAAAAAAAAACACAAACACATAAAACCAAGTTGTATCCAACTTGTAGATCTCCCATCTTGAGTGTTCCTGGTTGCCAGGAGAGTATAGATATACTAGTAGGGACAGAAGGAAAGCATGCAAAATTCAACACCTAATATCTAGGTAGCTCAGCCTCAAAGTTACACAAAACTCTGCCACAAACATCCCCTTGGAGAGAAGTATGCATGTACAAATAGAATCAAGGAAATACAGTTTGTAGCTAGGAATTGAGATTAGGTCTTCTGTAATATGTGTTTTTATAACTGAGCCATCTTTCCAGCTCCATTCTCACATCTTTAAAAAATACTTGTATGAAGACTTTAAAGACATGGAAGTATAGCATTGAGCATATTCCCCCATGATCTCCTTCCCATTACCCCCTCTGTTCAACTTTTACTTTCAGGTCATATATACATATATGATTTTATGCATCTGTACAAAATCTAGAAACCACATATCATACAATACATATATTTATCTTTCGGGGACTGGTTAAAGTAAATTGGCTTCATATGATGACCTCTCCAGTTGCATCCATTTTCCAGCCAATAATGTAACTTCACTGTTCTTCATGGCTGAAAAAAGTTCCATTGTATATATGCACTAGACTTTTAAAATCTGTTTTTCTGATGTTGGCTACCTATGTTCCTCCATAGCTTAGTAACTGTGAATCCTGTGGCAATAAACATGAATGTGCAAGTACCTATGAGCCACAGAGATGGCTCAGTGGTTAACAGTACATACTCCTTCTGCATAGGACCTTGTACTCATGACAGGCAGTTCATAAGCATCTGGAACTCTACCTCTAGGAGAGTTGATCTTCCAGCCTCTATCTGAGGATATTTGCACTCACATGCATACATACACACACACACACACACACACACACAGACACACACACTCAACATGCATGCACACATACATAATTTAAAGTAAAATAAAATCTTTTAAAAAAATAAAGTATCTCTGTGATACATTGACTTAGCATCCTTTTGAGGTCTCACATTTTGATAGGAGGAATGCAATATTGTTACACACTCCATGCCTTCCTCACAGCATACCACTACCTAAACTCCCCACTTCTGTGCCTGTGGACAAAGCCTAATTTGACTATCTTCAAATTCACAATGGGTTCTGCCTTCATTTAGTTTATCACAAAAACAGAGCCTAAATATTTCAGTAAGAGCTAAATACCAACTAAAGAGTATGAAATAACAATCAAGGAAAAGCCAATATAAGGAGCTTTCCTAAGATAATTGTTGTAGACATTGAGAGACTAAACCATGGGGAATCTCAAAGAAGCTAGAGAATAGTTATCAGAAGTCCTAATCTATCAAAACACTATAGGCCACAGCCACGAGCTCCCACTTCCAATGCTTGGTAGTTGTTCAAGAGGGCAGTATGCTCTCCACATTTTCAGACTAAGCCACTTCGCACAGCAGTAGAGAAGGTTTTGAAGTAGAAAGACACGGGTGACTTGAGGTAGGATTCTGGAACTACTATCTACAACTGCTGGGTAGAATATTTTGTGAAGTACCAAAAATGTCAGCTATAATTTCCCTGATTTGTTATTAGAAGCAAATTCTCCCTCCTCGGGGATCCTAGGCTCTGAAGTTTCCATCAATTTTATGAAACCCACCATACAACTTTTCCTTGCAGATATTCATATATGTGTATAACCATCCTCTCCAACCCCCACCTCCACAACCAGACTACAAATTCTTGGAGGACAACAGCCACACTGACCAAACTTTTAGGCCTTTTTCTTGGACTCTGAATGAAAAGCCTGATCAGATTTATTTGCTAAATAAGAGAGTAAACGTCCATGGCCAAGACATTAAAAATATAAACTTTTACTCATCCATTCCATAAAGAACTAACTATATCTATAATGTGCAGAGTCATAACAGTTGTGTCTTAGTTAGGGTTTCCATTGCTATGAAGAGGCACCACAACCAAGGCAACTTTTATAAAGAAAGCAAGAGTTGGGGCTTGGTTACAATTTCAGAGGCTTAGTCTATTATCATCATGGTTAGAAGCATAATAGCAGGCAGGCAGGCATGGTGTATGAGTGCTAGCTGAGAGCTTTACACCCTAATCCTCAAGCAGTAATCAGAGCACGAAAGCTTCTTTACTCCTTGCCCTTTATAATGGCAGGCATCAGGAGGTGTGGTCCAGATTAAAGGCAGGTGTTGTGACCTCAGATGATACTGAGTTAAGGTGGGTTCAAATATATGAACCCATAGAGGTTAATTTTATTCAAACTACCACACATTATTTAAAACAAACAATAAAAATCAGAATATCCATACTTCACAATCTTGAGAAACACACACCCACAGACACACACGCACACACTTAAACTCACACATACCAAAATGTTTAAGAGACAGTTTCATGGGAATGGTCAGAGGCATCAGTAGTCAAGTAGACAACATTTCATGGAGATGCCGTGTTGGTCTGACTACCATAATAGAACTACCTTAAGAAGGGGATAATATTGAAGGCTGAGAGCATGGCTCATGTCTTAGTTTTATTTCTGTTGCTATGACAAAATACCACTGGAAAAATCAATTTGGTAGATAAACAGTTTATTTTAGTTCACAATTCTAGGATACAATTTACTATAGCAGGGAAATCAAAATAGTTCCTGCTATATGGAATGGTATAAACCATTGTGTCTTCTCACATCAATTAAGATGATCAAGATAATTCCTCATAGGCATGCCCAAAGAACATTAATCTAGACCAGTGGTTCTCAACCTTCCTAATGCTGTGACCCTTTAAAACAGCTTTTCACATTGTGGTGATCCCCCAACCACAGAAATATTTTAATTTGCTACTTTATAACTTTTTGAATCATAATGAAAACATCTGATATTTCTTATGATCTTAGGTGACCCCTGTGAAAGGGTAATTCCACCCCCAAAGTGGTCATGACCTACATGTTGAGAATCACTAATCTAGACAGTTAATTAGACTCTCTTCCCAGGTGACTCTAGATTGCATAAAACTAATGGTTAACACTAACGATACTAATACTAACTCAGAAGATAAAAGCACTTGCTGTGCAAAGGTGAGAACTCGAGTTCAAATCCCCAGAACTCATGTAAAGAGCCACGTGCAGCAGTGTGTATCTGTAATTATAGAATTCCCCCAGAGAAATGGGGGGTAGGAACAGGAGGATTCCCAGAAGCCCATGGGCTGGTTAGCCGGGCATATGCAACAGGAAACAATAAAAGGTCCTGTCTCAAACAAGGTACAAGGCAAGAACTGTCTTACAACCTCCACACATACACACGCCCACACTCACACATAACATGCACATATGCACAACACACACAGAGGGAGGAGGGGAAGGGAGAGAAAGAGAGAGAGGGAAGGGGGATTTAAAAAAGGTAACAATGCACTAAAAAGATGGGGCCATATTTTACCATGAAGTTCAATATCTTAAATTTTTTAGATCATAGATATGTGAATACATTATAGAAGATTTAGATGATACTAAAGATAGCTCAAAGTCATATTTCTACCACTCAAAGGTAAACCCTGTAAAGATTTTGACCTAATTCCTTCTTGCCTTTTTCCTAAATGTGTCTGTTGCATGATGAAGGTTATATTGGATATTGATTTTACCTGACACGAGAGCTAGATGAGACAGAAAATTAAAGGCAACTTCTTTATTGTAAAAATAAGAACTGGATCTCCAAAAGAAAGCAAATAGTATGTAAGAACCTCAGAGCTGAGACCACATTGGAGGTGCCCTACTCTTAACCCAGTCTATGATGATGATGCTTCTATTTACTTTACTTGCATCTCTTCTTACTTGATAGATAATTGTGAACCCAGACTTCAAAACTTGGTGCTTAAAACTTTGCACTTAAGTAGGCACACCTGAACCTGTCAATCTATCTTTGTTTGTTTGAATGAGAATTTCCCCATAGGCTCCTCTGTATGAATGCTTAGTCGCTAGTTGGTGAAAATGTGGGAAGGACTAAAAGGCATGGCCTTGTTGGAAAAGGTGTGTCATTGGGGATGGGCTTTAAGGTTTCAAAAGACCAAACTGAAGTCTCTTACTTCTGCCTCCAATTTTGGAATCAGGTGTAAGTTCCCAGCTTCTGCTCCAGCTCTATGCCTGCCTGCTGCCATGCTCCCCACCGTGATGGTCATGGACTCATCCTCTGAAACAGTAATCGGGCCCCCAATTAAATACTTTTTTGTAAGTTAGCTTGTTCATGATGTCCTTCAGGGCCACAGAACAGTAACTAAGATACTATATATGTAGCTAATGACTACCAGTGGCTAGTGGCCACTGAGAGAGTTAAAAAAGGAAATAGAGATGAGAAAGTACCCAGCATATAGCAGAGATTCCCTACATCTCACTAGGGTGCACATTTATGTGTGCAGAAGGTTAAAGAGGAAATCTTAGCATGGCTTCCTTCATATGTCCTCGAGTATAGGCATAGCAGCTCATGCTGAAAAATAAACAATAAACTTCTTAGCCAGAAAGGTGGTTCTGCCAGGTTGCCTTTCTGTCTGTGGGTTCATTTTTCTATAAACTTTATGGTCCTTTGCAAAGAATGACTACAAGTGCTGCAGATGTTGCCGGCTCCTAGGAACAGATGTTCATGACTGTAAAAATCTCAGGGAAATGATACCTCAGCCTTTTAAGCCAATGAGCTAAAACCTAACATAATATTCTTGGCTCATTTATTATTTTCACCTATTCCTGCAGGCTGTAGATTAGTAGAAATGAAGCAACTGTGCTTCCTGGGAAACAGCCTGTGGCCACTAAAGTAACAGATGCATCCAACCTCTCCCCATGTTAGCTGCAATGGTGAGCTTTCTTCTAGGCTTAACTGACAACACAACTTCTCTACTGCCAGAAAAGAGATGTCTTCAGGGATTCTGTAGGTAGCAACAAAAGGCAGTATTTTCCCCCATCTTCTTCCCACAGCGACTTCCAACCCCTCTACCACTCATGCCAGGAGCAAGAGAATCAGGGCATCAAAAGAGAGGCTCAAAATCATTTAATCTGTCTCTTGTGTTAACATTAAAGAATGTTTTATACTAAGTATAATAATCATTTAGGCTTAAAAGAATGTGAGAAATAAAGCTTTTGAAAGAACTGTAGCTTGCTTCTCTTTCTCCACTTTCTTTCCACCCTCTTTCTTTTCTCCTTTTCCTTTCTCAGCACTCCTTCCCTCCTTTCACTCTTTCTCTCTCTCCATCTCTTCTTTCCCCAACTTTTCTATCGTCTTTCTTCCCTCTCTTCAGAAAATGCAAGAACATCTCTTATGTTCACATATATCTCAGCACCTGACACAATTGGTGGTGTTGCTGGAATCAGGTTATTTGTATAAAGACACATATACATTTATATAAAGATACACACACATACACACAAGCACACATATATGTATATATACACACACACATATATATGTATATATATATATGTATATATATATATATATATATATATATATATATATATATATACTTTACACACACATACACACACACACACTTTATCCTTGAAGAATAAAGACAGAGGGATAGGAAGATGGCTCAGTGGATAAAGTGCTTCCCACAAAGGCATGAGAACCTGAGTCTGGATCTCAGACTATGTAAAAGTCAGGTATCTAAAATTCCACCATAGGGGACAGAGACAGGGCACTCCTGGGACTTGCCGGACAGCCTCTATAACTAAAATGGCAAGCCCGAGCTTCAGTGAGAGTCCTTGTCTAAAAAAAAAAAAAAAAAAAAAAAAAAAAAAAACATATGGTGGAATGATAGAGGAAGATATCTGCTCTTGATTTCTGACCTCCAGGCATGTGTATGCATATGCATATAGAGAGAGGGGGAGGGAGTCGGAGGACAAGAGGAGCAGAGAGAAGAGAAGGGGGAGAGGGGGGAATATGAAGATATGAAGACAGTACATAATGATCACTATGGGATAACTAGCATGTCATTTTTCCTGTCCTTTCCTCAATCTCTCCCCCATTAATGGTTCTCATATGTCTCATACAAAGAAATGGTCCTTCAGCATTAGGCCAGGACATTCCAAAAGCCAGACTCCACGTTGATTTCAAGAGCAGTCTATTCAACAAGCTGGACAGCTAACTGGAATGCAGACTGCTTCACAATCAGATTTCTCACAAGTGCCACTTAAAACAGAACCAAGGGGACACCACATGAAAATGCTTAATCTGGGGTACCTGGGGATCTGGAAGCAGAAAGGAAATGGGGAAAGTAATGTAATTCTATTTTAATTAAAATGTATATTAAATGAAAAAATATTGAATCCAGTCTAAATGCTCAGGGGAAGAACAGAGTTCTGGGAAAAATCAGGCATTGAGAGAAAGCAATCTCTTACCAGTCAACAAACAGGCACTTTATCACGAAATGCATAATAAAAAAGGCAGCCAGAAAATACCTAGTTCTGTTGTTGGTGATGGGGAAAAGGTCCAGATTCTTTTACTTTATCCAAAAAGGTTTGCCCGTCACTCACTCAACTGCGAAATTTACTTTCAAAACTTATATCTCACAATCTCACTCCTCAGGTTCATGAGATAAACTGGGACGGTTTGATAAGTGTGGTGGCCTGAGGTTGAAGAAATTCCTGTATGTGATTGGTTCTGCTTTCTCTGTTATGATGACAAGACCATTTCCTATGAATTCAGCGAAGATGGGTCTCTCTGTCTCTCTGTGTGTTTGTGTGTGTGCGAGATATATCTATCTATCTATCTATCTATCTATCTATCTATCTATCTATCTATCTATATATATATATATATATATCATACATATGTGTATGCATATGCATATATATATATATATATATATATATATATATATATATATATATATAGAGAGAGAGAGAGAGAGAGAGAGAGAGAGAGAGAGAAGAGAAGATGGGAGTGTGTTCATATAGATACACATTTGTGTGAGGGAAAAAGTAGGGGACAAAGTTAAAGAGAATAGAGGTTAGAAGTACCCATTCATTCCAGAATATTGAAGAAAGCAAACTAAGGATGTAAAAACCTTTAAAACACACAACAGACATGGTCCAATAAAGGTTGGTCAATCTCTTCTGCAATCTTTTCTAAGATTTCAAGACCTAAGATGTTGATTTCATTGATATTTGTTTTCTAGATCCTTAATTGCCATTCTAGTCTTTACAGTTTTTGCTATTTTCCTAGCTCCTTTTATCTTACTGTATACTTATCTTGGTGGGTTTTTTTTTACACATTGTGACTTTTTATTTTGAATGTTTTTAACTGAAACAGAATGATATCACACTCCTCCTCCTTTTCTTCCCTCCATTCCTTTCCAGCTACCCTCCCTTTAGTCCTTTCCACACCCTGCCCCATTCTCAAGTTGATAACCTCTTTTTCTTTATTATTGTTACATACATATGCATACATGAGTATGCACAGACATATATAGGTACAACCTGCTGAGTTTGTTTTGTTGTTTGTGTGTGTATGGTTTCAAGGCTGACCACTCTGCTTAGGACAACTAATAAGGGAGCTCATCCCTAAGAGAAGCTTCCCTCCTTTGGCAGCTTACATAGATTTTTCTGGTACCATGGAAACTAGACCACAGGAAGGAAGCTGTCAAGTCAGATGGAGATTGATTAATCCCTGTATTGTAACTGTATAGTGTCTTCAACAATGGGGACCCACCTTTAAACCAAGGGCTACATCAATAATCTATATTGTTTAGGGAGTCACCTGACCAACCCATTTGGAAGGAGGTTTCTCATGACTGGTATGGGGGCTTTGTTAGTCTATGGTTCACTTGGGAAGCATTGTCAGCCCAAGTATTTTGTGTGTGTGTGTGTGTGTGTGTGTGTGTGTGTGTGTGTGTGTGTGTGTTGTATATAATTTTAGAGTCTTTATCCGACAACCTTGGTGTTATTTGTCTCTTGTCCTTCCTACTCATTCTGCATTGACCTCTTTCTCTCTCCCCCAGTTGGAGCTCCCTCCCTATCACTGGATTTCCCACTTCATTTCACCGGAAGCCTGCTATTGCCCTCTTAGGGCACACCCCCCATGGTCCCTGTTTCTCTGGCAACTGAAAACAAATGCTGTCATGGTTATGGAGAAAGAGGAACCTTCACTTATCACTGGTGGGAATGCAAATTGGTGCAGCCACTCTGGAAATCAGTATGGAGAAAAAAAAAAAAACTAAAAATAAATCTACCATACAACCCAGATATACCATTCCTTGGCATTTTACCCAAAGGAGTTGGCAGCCTACCACAGACACATTCCCAGCAGTGTTCACAGCTGCCCTAGTCACAATCTCCAGGAAATGGGAACAACCGAAGTGACCTTCAACAGATGAATATATAATGTAAATGTGACCCATATACACGAGGGAATACTATTCAGCTCTAATGAAAAGTGAAATCATAAAATTTGCAAGTAAGTGGATGAACTTAGAAAAGATTATATACTGGATGAAGTAGCCCAGACCCAGAAGGACAAACACTGCATGTTCTTTGTTATCTGTGGGTCCTCGTTCTGAATGCTCAGATGTGGGGATACAACGTGGAATAACTACTGAATGCAGGTAGGATTTTGTGCTTATTTTGACTTAGCTTTGTGCTTTGTTGTTGTTGTTTAAAACAAGGTTTCTCTATGTAGCACAGGCTGTCCTCAGACTCTTGAAACTCCTACTTCAGCCTCCAGGGAACTGAGAATTCAGATGTGTGTCACTATACCTGACTCTTACTTCCTAACTTCTTGCTGTAAGTTAGCTTCCTTTTACTTTCCTAAGTTTCTGAAGGTGAAAATTTAGCTATAAATGAGAAAGATTTTTAATTTGGTTTTGTTTCTGTTTTCTTTCTCTCTTTTTTTCAACACAGGGTTTCTCTCTATAGTCCTGGCTGTCCTGGAACTCACTCTGTAGACCAGGCTACCCCCAAGCTCATAAATTTGCCCACCCACTTCTGCCTCCCCAATGTTGAGATTAAGAATGTGCACACCACCAGCAACTTGATTTCTTTATAATGAAGGGACTGCAGCTGCCATTTCTCTATAAGCACTACTTTAAGTTCATTTATCACTCTTACCCATGTCTTCCTTCAATTCTGTCAGCTTTTGCTTTGTATGTCTTTGAATTACGTTAAGTGACCATAGTATATGGTTATATTTTCCTAAGGAAGTGCTTTTTTTTTAACATTGTAAAATTCCCTTTTGTTTCTAGTAACAGTTTCTGTCTTAAGAGTCTACATTGTCAAATATTAGTATCATAGTAATATGCAAATTATTTTTGTGTGTATGTATATGCATCTATGTGTATGTGTGGGTGTTCCATAGGCACATATGTATATGTTGGAGACCAGAGAAGGATGCCAAGTTTCCTCTGTTACTCTCCTCTAATTCCTTTGAGACAAGGTCTTGCCAAGGACCTGGAGCTCATGTTTGATTTTTATTTTTCTCCAGCTAGGCTGAATACCAATAAACCCTAGTGATTCTCTTCTCTCTGCCCCTTACCTCAGTGCTGGGGTTACAGACTTGTGAGGGATGCTCAGCTTGCTGTGTAGGTACTGGAATCAGAACTCAATTCCTCAGTCTGTCCTGCCTCCTTTTCCCTCATTCATTCATTCATTCATTTATTTATTTATTTATTTATTCATTCATTCATTCATTCATCCACTTATTTATTATTTTTTTTTATTTTCTTGAGCTAGGTTCTTGTAATGAAGGCATCCCAATCATGCCTGAAACTCTCACTTCTTCTTTATTTGATGATATATATTCTCCTTTGGTTTTAAAAATGTGGTTTCCTTTAGCTGCTTGCATGTATGTAAAATAGCTGATTTAAATTATTTGTCTTTTAGTTGGTATCCTTCCCCTCTTCTACACCTATTATTCTTAGGTTTGGTCTTCTCATTGTGTCCTAGATCTCCTGAACATTTTGGGCCAGGAGCTTTTTGATTTTTGCATCTTTTCTGACTGTTGTGTCAGTGTTTTCTATGTTGTCTTTGGCCCTGAGATCCTCTCTTCCATCTCTTGTAGTCTTTTGGTGATGCTTGCATCTGTGACTCCTGATTTCTTTCTTAGGTTTTCTATCTCCAGAGGTGTGTCTTTTTGTGATTTCTTTATTGTTTCTATTTCCATTATCAATTTCTTCACCTGTTTGGTTGTGTTTTCCTGTAGTTCTTGGAGTGATTTCTCCTGGTTCTCCTGTAATTGTTTAAGGGAGTTATTCATGCGCTTCTCAAAGATCTCCATCATCATCATGAAGTAGGATTTTAAGTCTAAATCTTTCCTGGTGTGTTGGGAAATTCACTACTTGCTGTGGTGGGAGAGCTGGGTTCTGATGTTGCCAGGTTGTCTTGGTTTCCATTACTTGGGTTCTTGCACTTGCCTCTTGCCATCCTGTTGTCTGTGATTATAGGTGATCTTCTTGTCTCTGACTGGTGCTTGTCTCTCCTGTGGGTCTGAGGGCTCAGGAGGGAGGTTGCTCATGAGTGTTTGGCTCTTTGCAGGCAGGCAGTAAGAGAACCACCTAAAGAAATGCTCAACATCCCTAGTCATCAGGGAAATGCAAATCAAAACAAACCTCATACTACATGTCACACTAGTCAGAATGGCTAAGATCAAAAACTCAGATGACAGCAGATGCTGGCGAGGAGGTGGAGAAAGAGGAACACTCCTCCACTGTTGATGAGGTTGTAAACTGGTACAACTGCTCTGGAAATCAGTCTGGAGGTTCCTCAGAAAATTGAACATAGTACTACCTGAGGACCCAGCTATTCCATTCCTGAGCATATACCCAAAAGAAGCTACAACATATAACAAGGACATATGTTCCACCACGTTCATACCATATTATAATAGCCAGAAGTTGGAAAGAACCTAGATGTCCTTCAGTAGAAAAATGGATACAGAAAGTGTGGTGCATTTATACCATGGAGTACTACTCAGCAATTAGAAACAATGACTTTATGAAATTCCTAGGCAAATGGATGGAACTAGAGAATATCATCCTGAGTGAGGTAACCCAGTCACAAAAGAACACACATGGCATGCACTCACTGATACGTGGGTACTAGCCCCAGAAAGCTCTGAATACCCAAGAAACAATTCATAGACCTTATGAAGCTCAAAAAGAAGGAAGGCCAAAATGTGGAAGCCCCAGTCCTTCTTAAAAGGGAGAACAAAACACGCACGGGAGGAGGTATAGATAGGATCAAGTGGAAGAGCACTGATTGAAGAGGGGATCCTTCAGGGGCTGCCTCACCTACTTGCAGCCACAGGACCCAAGCACTATAGCTGATGCTGGGAGGTGCTTGCTGGCAGGAACCAGATAGGGGTGCCTCCTCAGGGACTCTGCTAGAGTCATGCAGCTGAGCATGCTTGCAGCTAACCATCAGACTGAGCACAGGGACCCCAGTGAGGGTGCTGGGGGGGATGAAAGAGCTGAAGGGGTTGGGGCCCTAAGAGAACAACAACATTGTCGACTAACCAAATCCTCCACAGCTCCCATGGACTAGAACACCAACCATTGAGCACACACTGAGAGACCCATGGCTCCAGTTCCATATGTAGCAGAGGATGGCAGTGTCTGGCATCAATGGGAGAAGAGGCCTTTGGTCCAGGGAGGGCATGTTTTCCCAGTGTAGGTGAATGCCTAGGCACTGAGGTGGAAAGGGTGATTGGGAACTAGTGCACCTTTGTGAAGACAAGTAGAGGGGGAGGAGGGAGGGGAGCAGGGTAGGCAAAGGGGATAACGTTTCAAATGCAAATACAGAGAGTGTATAATTAAAAAATTTTCAAAAAAATAAAAACACAGTGCACAAGAATTTGAATGGCCATGTGGCAGTCAGTGTTCTCTCTGTAACAAGGAATAAAAGCAAAGAATAAATACATTATGCTAATATGAAAAAATATTTGTCCAATAAATTTAACCTCATGTTTCTATTTGTTACTTTACTCTTGTATATGTGTCATACATTTGTGGCTTTGTGTGTTTTGTATATTTTCTTTTACACTACACATTCGATGGTCCTGCGATAAACCTAAGCCTTCTATATCCCAGGCAAGTCCTCAGCCCTTGAACTGAACACTTTATATAACACTATACAAGTCTGGAAACCAGGTTCCTCCTTGGGAATTTTTTTTTTTTGCTTATTGTTGCTCTTAGTGACATTCTCAAACAAATTACGTAAAGTAAGTATTCTTTGTGGCCACTGTTCGTTGTCAGCTAATGATTAACAGACATGTTCTTCCATGACCTGAAGCAGTAAGCCCCCGAGTCTTCTTTGGGCCTCCATTTGCATGTTAGAACATTCAGTCAACCTGAAGCAGCTCACTGATTTTCATCTACATTCAGCCATTCCTCTTAAGTTGTTATAAACCATTGGTTAATTTACAGAACAAATTTAGAACTCTGTCTCAGCCTCCCTTTTATGTTTGTGCCACAACCAAAGCTGGCCAGAATGAATTTAAGATATTCTTGGTTCTTTTTGAGTCTGTATGTACTCCTGACCATGAACTCGGACCTGCATATTTGGCTAGCCTTCTAGAACTCTAAGAATATGCCACATGCTTTTCAATGCTCCTATAAACAACTTATACTCCCCCTTCCCCATTCCCATTTTGTACTTAGCTTGTTTTATGTCCTAGCCTTTACCACTGCCTCAGGCAACTGTGGTATTAAACAATTGCTCCTGATTGGTTTTGACAAATAGCCTTGAGGAGAAGGCTTTTCATGCTGCTTGAGTTCTGAGTCAAGTCAAATAAGGACAAGTCTTGAGTGGGGGATTTTCTAAGGAACTATAAAATGGATCAAATAATAACAATTCTCTGAAAATGGGGCTTGGGAAGACCCCCAACTCTCTTCTAACTCATCTGCAGCTGTTAGGTTGCTGGTGTCACAGCAAGTAGTTTCCAAGGCTACCACAGAACTGAAGAGAAAAAGATGGAACAAGGGAAGATAAAAGGCTGTTATTACTGATATTTAGTCATTAAAAAAATTCCTCCAGATTGTTTTAAGCTTTTGGTTGATCTTTAGAGCTCTAAACAGTTTGTTTGAACCATAATTGCTACATCCTTTACCCTTTTATGGAAAAGAGAATTTCCAGCATTTCCAATGACATTACTCTCATACAGTTTGTGCCTCCTCTTGGGCAGGAATAAGATGGATCCGTTACTGGTGTGTATGCATATGGCATTTGCTTCTCAGTAGGTATTGAACTATTGTTTCCAACTAATCACTCATCCTCTTAGCCATGCCTTCTGTCTTGTGGCATCAGAGTTCTTCCATACTGAAGTGAAGTGGACAACTTCCCTAGTCCACTGGAGACATTTATTGGCCGAGTGACTTTCTTTGACAAGGACAGTGCGAAAAAAATGAGTGTGTCAGTTCTGAACTTGAACCTTAAAGCAGTTGGTATGTCTGCAAATCTCTTATGCCACTGACATGAGAACATAGCTAGATAGTCTACAGTTTCAAAAGGGGAGAGAGTCATAAGGGGCCTATCTAGTCCCAACATACAGTTTGCAGCCAAGTTTAGCTAATGCCAAGTTATATCATCCAAATGTCTGCCAAACTTTGGGCGTGGAAGGTATATAAAAATGATTTAAACAACTGGATTTTGAGATCGTTTCTCACAGGACATTACTGTTGTGATAGATGAATGATACAACACATGGTATTTGATTATTCTTACAGAGTCTGCCTTTTCTAAGACCGAACACTTGAATGATTTTACCATGCATTTGTCTTATACCTACCTACTACCCTCTCTCCCTCTTAACAAATGAAAGATTTGACCTCTCTTTCTCTGGACTTTAGAATGTCACATTAGAATTTCATCAGTGATAGAAAGAATAGCCAATACACAAAGTAGCAAACTACACATATCAAGTCAAATATATCCAAGCCAGTGTCTCCCTTTTGAGCATCTGGCAGATCATAATTAAGACAGTAGAAATTCAAGGTCAAAAGACTAGGTTCTTTTCCTTCAAAAGAAAAATGATCAATCTTTTCCTGGATAAAACAGTTTATAACATGATAAGCTGTAATGGAAATTGTGATTGTTTTTCATCTTAAGGGTTTTCCTTCAGAACGCCAAGTGTTTCTTTCCAAGTGGTTTGAGATCACAACTCTCCTGATTTTATGACTTTATTTGTAGGGAGTATTTATGCTCAATACCGTTCTGGTAGAAATTCTCTCAAGGGTCCATAGGTTCTTGGAATTGAAAATGGTAGAGTCTGAGTAAGCTATTTGAGAGAGTAGATGTGGAGAGTAGATGAGAGCCAAAGTTATGGTTTAAGTTTTAGTTACTGTGCCTAAGAGATCCATGAAACCAAAGGGCCTCTAACCTGAAAGCCCCTTGCCCAAGGACAAATGCTTTCTGAAATAGTGGAGGTGACTGTTTTATGGGAGAAAATAAGCCACATGTTCTCACTCCCCCAAACAAGGTTGTTTGACTCAACTGCACCAATATGCTTGATCATATGTTGGCAGAATGTATGTGCACAGGATGTCAGTATATATACATGTCCCTGATTGCATCTGATGGAAAATATAGTGGTTGAATGGGTGTGCCTTTATAAGCTTTGGCAAAAAGTGGCTTGTTGCTATTTCCTGGTAACTCTGGAATGGTCCTGGCCAGAGCCCACCCTCCTGGCCAGAGCCCATCCTCTGGGCCAGTATTTAATTAAAACTTGCTTCAAATTTGGCTCAAAATTGTGGTAGTGGTTTATCCTCAACTGGTGGAAGTAACAGTTACTTGGTAAAGTTTATGGATATTTTAAAGTAGCTCTGATTTACCACATGGGCATTCCTATGCTTCAGCCCCATCTTCTGGTTATCACTGAGGCTTTAAAGTGCACGAAGACTTTAGACCCACCCTACATTGCTCCACAAGGAAAGGAAGTTAGATAAGAACCTATCCCCATACCCAGTCCCCTCCAAGCTCTTCACTCCCCTCTTCTACTCTTATTTATATAATACCCAAAGGCCAATTCCATCTCTAATTGCTCAAGTCTCCTTCCCCCCTCTTATCTCCATATCCTATCATTCTTCTCCCTCTCCAAAAGAACATGGGCTGCTCTGGTTTACAGTCTCCATGACTCATCCTCCTGAAAGAAGAGACTGTTCTTTATTATTTCAGTGTGTGCTTTACCCTTCTTTTCAATTCATCATTTACTAAAATTCCCATATACCCCCCATACCTCCTTCTATGCATGTCCCCATTCTCTACTTCTTGTCTAGGAACCTAATACTTATTCCTAATTTTCTCCACTTAAATGCACAACAACTAATATACTACTACATATAATCATATTACTGTTACATTACCACCATCACCACAAAACAATTGTGTTTTAAGTTATGGCTGTTTTGTAGTCAACTGATATTCTATTTTCCCAGTGGGTTTACTGCTGGGTAATGACTATAGTTGAAGACAGTGTTTCATTTGCAGTGAAGGTCTGAATAGAAGGTGATGCCCTGAACAACAGTCAAAAAGAGAAAAACATCACTTCACCCCTAATTCGATCTAGTCTTTCCTAAACACTACAGACACTTCCACTGAAAGGAGAAAGGTGACCTGAATTCTAAGACTACAAACAACTCCACCAACAATCTAATCCCAATTCAATGGTTCCCAGTGCAAAACCACCAGGAGCATGAAGAAACGAAGACAATGTATCTCCTTCCAAAATTACCAATTCTGTAGTAATAGCCCCCAGTGAAAATTACCTAAACAAAATTCTAGGCAGACAACTCAAAAGAATAACTACAAATATGCTTAAACCACTCAAAGAGGACACAGATATATTTATTAGAAGAGAATAAAAACAGCTCGAGTAAGATATGAGGAACCCAGTTTAAGATATGAAAATAGAATTCAAAGAGAAGAAATACCAAAGGAAAAAATCCAACTGAAATGATGATGTTAATGAGAAATATAATGAGTTAAATTAAAAATTCCATGTAAAGTCCACCAAAAGGGTGGATTATGTGGAAGGGGTGTCACTTTCTTCAGTGGTGTGGGCATTGATAAGCTGCCCTTGCTTCAGTGTGAGAAGAATTGATTGAAGAGGTTTCCAGTAGAAAATGGAGGGGCATGACAGGAAAAAACTGGGAGTGAAGACATGAAAATTCACTCTACAAATGTATGAAACTGGCAAAATAATTTTTAACTGTACTTTATCTGCTGGCTATGGTTTCACTAGATTAACTGTAATTTACTGGTGAAGTTAATCATGCTTTATGACATGGACTGAAGTCAGCATTCTAGATTATTTCATTCTTTTCTAGGTGTAAGGGTTGTGACAGGAGTTGCTGAAGGGATGCACATGTGTGAAGAAAGCACAAGCCTGCAACTTCCCTGTTTGATGCCCGGGTCTTCAATCTTGAAACATATATCACTTATATGGATCTCTTCAAATGAGGCTTAGGCACATCAAAGTGTTGCTGATTCTCTAGTGAAAGAGGAGCGTGCCTTTTTAGGTACTAAAGAGTAAAGCAAGCACAAATGTTTGCTTCGTAAACAAAATCAGATGTCATGTTCACCTTTTATAGCATGTAATACTTTACTGCATTTGCTGTTGTTTTTGTTATTTGTCACAGTTCCCATTAATATAACATAACCTCAATTTTATTCAGTATAACAACGTTTTAGCCTAAAGATGACTACAGTCATTTGAATAAGACACATCCTATATTGACCACCATCTTTGAGAACTCAGTCCCCAGTTGATGGTCCTGTTTGGTCAGGTTTATGATACCTTTAAGAAATGGAGCCTTACCCCTTGGCAATGACCAAACAGACACCTGTTGATGGCAGTGTTCTTATATCAGTCAGAGGCAGAACTGATAGCAATCCTATATTCTAGCTTGATGCTTGGCTTGGTCGATGTGATGGTTTGTGTGTGCTTGGTCCAGAAAGTGGCACTATTTGGAGGTGTGCCCTTGCTGGGGTAGGTGTGGCCTTGTTGGAAGAAGTGTGTCACTGTGGGTGTGGGCTTTAAGACCCTACTCTTAGCTGCCTGAAAGCTAGTATTCTGCTTGCAGCCTCCAGATAAGATGGATGCTGCCATGTGCCTGCCTTGAGGATACTGAACTGAACCTCTGAACCTGTAAGCCAGCCCACCCCAATTCAATGTTGTTCTTATAAGAGTTGCCTTGGTCATGGTGTCTCTTCACAGCAGTAAAACCCTAACTAAGATAGTGGAGAAAGCTATTTTATACCTAGGACTCATAAAAATCCAATCAAGTCAAATAGAATCCAGTATCCAGCACAAGAGGAAGAAGACATAGACCTGGGGACCACCATGCCACCCACAGACCTGTTCTTCCACAGGCAGGCCACAGAAACCTGCCTGGTGCCATGCCTCACAGATCTGATGTAGAACGTCACCCAGGGGGCTTCCAGCCATGTGGCCAGCCTGCAGTGGGAGTCACCACAATGTGTGAGTGTGTTGTGGTCAGAAGAAACAGAGAGAAGAGCATCTTGAGCATTATAAAGAGATGGGACTGCAGACTCTGCACAGAAGAGTTGTAAGTGGCCAGCCCTACCACCTGGGGCCATGGTGAAGTCCCAGTCCCAGCTGCCACTGGGGGCCATGTCTGAGTTCTTGACTGTGCAATGGCAGGGGCAGGTGTTGATGCCCATGGCTCATTTCACCACTAGAGAACATGAAGGCTCTCTGGTCAGGGAGCTGTTGGATACCACGTGGATGTCCAGGGACTGTGCATAACTGGCCCTGCCCTCACTGGATGCAGCACTCTGGAGAGTTGGTCCATTCTAGCATCATTCCAGAGAGCTAGCCCTGCACCTCACCCAGGCAGCACAGTGGAGCTGGCCCTGATGACAGGGGTGCAAGTGAGCCAGCCCCAACAGCATGAGTGTGGGAGAGCTGACCACATCACTTGTCTGCCATAGAGTGGCACAAGTGCAGAGGTGACTCCCCCTTGAGTCATAAACTTGGGAGCGCTAGCCCTGAGGCAGTCGGGAAAGCTGACCTCAGGGTCATGAGCACAGGTGAGATATCTCTGGCCCTCACTGGCTGCACTTGGGAGAGTGGGCTCTATACCTCACCTGGGCAGCACAGAAGGAAAACCTGTTCTCAGACTTATAGTTGAGGTATAGTCAATGTATATGCTATAGTTACATAGTCAAGGGAACTATAGCATCTTTTGTCAGTAGTCTTTCCTTATACCCAACTATGTCCACTTTAGGTGCTAGCTCTACTTCCCTCAGATGCCAACTGTATTTGCCTGAGAGATTTCTTTAATTGCTAAAGCCTATGTTACCCATGCATTTTCCAGGCAACAAGTACCAGAGGATTGGTGTCCCTAGAATTGCTATCAACCAGGGGATGAGGGCAGTTGACTGGTGAATAAACATCCCAGGTTCTCCCCAATTTGTTCGAGTAACTCTGAAACATGTGCTCTATACTCTTTCCAACAGGATTATGCACTTAGTTGTCCTCTGATCTAATGAGGCTGAGAATGTGCTTATTGCTGGTTGATCTGGCACCCTCTTCACATGGCTTTCCTGGTATTTCCATTTCTTTAAAATACACTGCTTGCACTTGACTCATTGCCTCAGATTTGGCTTCTGGGGAACTAACCCTAAGACAGATAAATAATGGGTAATTTTGGTAAATAAAATGAGCATCTTTTAGAAAATCTGTTGTTAAGAATCATAGTTTCCTCACATAGGAAATGACCAAGAATGGAAATAAAACCAAGCATCTGTCTCTTAAGCCTCTATTCTTTAACACCACTGGCAACAAAACCACTAGCCCATACAAATATGCAAGAGGGGCTGGAGAGAGTGTTCAGTGCTTAAGAGTGCTTCCTTCTCTTCCAGGTAACCTGGGTTTGGTTGCCAACACCAATATCCCCAGGCTCACAACTGCCTGTAACTACAGATCTAAGAGATCTGGTATGCTTCCTGGTCTCTGCAGCCACCTGCAGACACACGCCATATACCCACCCGTCACATAAATAAAAAGAAACATGGGATGAAGAATATGACTCAGCAGTTAAGAGCACTTGCTCTTGCAGAGGACCTAGGTTTGGTTCCTAACACCCACATGATGACTCACAATCATCAGCAACTCCAGTTCCAGGCGATCTAATGCCTTTGGATCCCTGTGAACACCAAGAACATAATTGGTACCTAGACATACATGTAGACCAAATGCTCATACACATAAAATTTGAAAATCTAAACATGCAAAACTCAATAAGTGAGCAACAATATATGCAACTGACTTGGAAGTGACATTTCTGATGGGCAGTTCAGGCAGACTCTGTCCTGACTCAGTTTACTCTCAGTCTATCTGTCAGTGTTCAGCAACTTCCTACCCCTGGGGTTTGGGATTTTGCTACCCCTTCTTTGTCTTCATACCTGAAAAGAATGGCAAGATCACTGCACAAAACAGCAGCTTTGCTAGGTAAATATTTGTTCTAATGAGAGGGGATGCCAAGCTCAAGGTTTGACTCCAATAAGCTGATCATGAACAATTTGTGTCACATAAACACAGCAATTAAAAGCTCTAAGAAATCAAGATATTGGAAATGAAATGGCTCTGAAAATAACATTAGTTGAGATGGGTACTTATCACCTCTGTGAAAGGTGTTAGTGTAGTAGATTGTACAAACCAGCACAATTCCTTACTCCTCCCTGTAACCACAACCCACCTACCAGGCAGCTTTTCAGTATCTTTTGGCTGCCCTGGGCTCATCCATGTGGCTTGTTTTAGGACCAAGAGTCACAGAAGATAACAAACACAGAAGTTCGAGAGGTATTTCTGTGATTACACTGGATCACGCTCACCCTCCGCTCTCCTCATAAAAAACACAGATTTAGAGTGGTCTGATGGGAGAAAAGAGCCTTGTGAAGCAGAACCAAGTCGCCCCACTTATTTTAGCCAATGGTATCCTGATCAGCTGACATGGATAGGCAACCACCAGATGTGCGAATGAGCTTGGGAAAGTGGGGGGCAGATTTCTGTCCAGCTGGGCTCCGCTTAAATCATCACTGCCTAGACACATTAGCTAATTTTACACTTACTATCTTAAGCCACTGAGTGTTGCAGTTGTTGGCCGCACAACATTCTGGTGGAGTCAAATAAAATCAGGAATGCTGCAGAATAGGACATTTCTATGGATAGGGATGGGTCCTCAAGAAATCACAGACACTGGTAAATGCAGTAGTTTAATCTTGGTTTGTTTCTTCAGTGTCCTGTACTGATCCTGAACTCAGATAAGTATGACACAGATGAAAACCAGGAACAATTGGGACCCGGTGCAAGTTGGAACTTGAGTTGTCCTCCCATCTTCTAACCTCCAACTCTGCTGCTTTGGAGGATTTGGAAGAGATGGCACTGTTGTCAGAAATCCACATTCGCACTTGGTCTAGAATTTGGAGGTAAAGAAATAAATCTTGCATGAACTCAAACTGTAACCTTTCTGGTAGTCTACTAAAAAGAATTACCAGAAGAACCATAAAATGTGTACATGATATAGCAAGGGCAGACCTACTCTGACCTCTTGAGAGCAATCCTGTTCTCCCCTGCTTTAATCCTAACTCAATCTCCTGCGCCTCTCTCCTGTGACCAACCCAACAGAGGGACAGGAACTGTGGGAAACATACCAGCTGACACACTGCAAGCCACTTTATCTTGGCATTTATTTGAATACCAAAACACTTAGATGGGAATTGGGAAGTAGTTCTCATGTACTAAACTTTAAGTTTCTGAATGAAAACTTTCTGAGATGGCAGCACAAAAAGTCACCCACGTTGAGGAATTGCAGCTCTAATTCAAAATAACAGGCTGTATATGGAGGCAAGACAAGTCTCCCCTTGGCATCCTCAAAGGTATTTTGAATAAGAATTCAGTCAATATTGCCTGGTTTAAGTTGTATTCAGCTCGTATTTCCAGCTATGAGTTAATCAATGCTGCACGCTCGGCTCCTTCTGGACAGCAGGTATGGCTGCTCACATGGGACTCCTGGCTCTCAATCATGGATCAAATGTTCCCAGGGATTTGTACCACTGTCATAGCTTGGTGTGGCAAGCTGCTTTTCTGCCTCTTTCTCATATCCACGAAGGTAGTTTTCCTGGTAGTTTCCTATCAGAGAAGGCTGAGGTACAAATTATGTTAAGTAATTTAGGGCATTAGACTTCTAAATGATTTTTACCATTAAAAAACAAAGATATATGGATCATAGATAAGATGTGGAAAGAGTTCTTTCTTCTCCTGTTCATTTATGGAAGACCTAGAATATAACATTGGGAATGGTACTTGTCTATTCTCTGCTAAGAAGGTAGGAGTGGATTTTGCTGTTATTGTTGCTATTGTTTTGTATTTTAATTTTTCTTTATTTAATTTTATTGTAATTTTAACTGAGAACAGATTCTTCTCTTTTATAATACACTCCAACCTGTTTTCCATTTCCACCCCTCCAAGCTTTTCCCACTACTCCTCTCTCCCCTAGATCCACTCTCTTTCCATTTCCCTTTAGAAAAGAACAGGCCTCCAAGATATGCCAGCCAAACAGGACAAAGCAAGATACAATAAGATGAGGCAAAGCCCTTATATTGAGGCTGGACAAGGCAATCCAGTACACTTGGAGGGACCCATGGCTCCAGCCATACATGTAGCAGAAGATGGCATTGTCTGGCATCAAGAGGAGAAGCCCTTGGTCCTGTGAAGGCTCATTTCCCCAGGGTACAGGAATGCCAGGGCATTGAGGTGTGAGTGGGTGGGTATGAATGGGAGCATCTTCATAGAAGGGGGAAGGGGAATGGAGAGGGAGGATAATATTTTAAATGTAAATACATAAAATATCCATTAAAATATTTTTAAAAAGATTCTCAAGAGCAGACAAAGGAGACAGAGATGCACCTGATCCTACTGTTAGGAGTCCCATAAACAACAAACTGGCAGCCATAACATATATGCAGGACCTGGTGCAGATCCCTGAAGGTCCAGTGCTTGCTAGTTCAGTCTCTGTGGGCCCATGAGAGCCTTGCTTAGTTGATTTAGTGGTGTTTTCTCCTGGTGTCCTCCATCCCTTCTGACTGGTAGAAGTACTTTTAAAGGTTATGGAATCTGAACATTTTTAGGAGACTATCTGGAATCATTGAAAGAAATTTGCAGAAGACCAGGAACTTCCAAGAAGTAAATATCAATAAAAAAGAAAATAGAAAAGCATTTGAAAAACCATCTTTCTCTAAGGCTTCTTAATAAGATTTTTACTACCCCACAAATGAAACAGGACTGGAAGTGGGCTAGCTCAGTGGTGGAGGAGGTAGCTTAGCACGCGCAAGGCCTTGGGGTTCATCTTAACAACAACAAAAACCTTATAAAGAAAAGGCGAAGTTGAGAGGAACAATGTTCCCAGAGCCACAGCTTAGACAGCAGCACGCAGGACTGAGGTTCAGGCCTTCTCAGCCCAGATCGCTTGCTCTCTTATCTTTCTGTTCTGCTTGTGGCCATCTGGGACCCAGCTGGCAGCACTTAGCGACCCTGCTCCTCCTCTAAAGGACTCTCTACTCCACCCCCACGCTCAAAGTCCCGTCTGTCTCTCTCATATTTGTAACCTCATCAGTATAGCATCTCTCTGTAACTGTTCTACAAAGGTTGCTTTCATGACCAGACTCATAAACTGGGGAAGAAATAATTGCTTTGCAGGATGGGAATAGTGAAAAACAGAGCAGCCTCCACACACCCACCAGAAACATTCACTGTACCTCTTTGACTTTTTTTTTTCATTTTGCAAAAGACAATCTTTCATGAAAACCACGAATGAATGCTCAGAGAGGTCAGGAGAGAGGTCTCGTCTCCTTTGGTCTTTCCCTTACCCCTTCCTACTCCCACCCCAGCAAATTCTCAATAGACATAATATTGGAAACAGAAACCAAAGTTCCTATTAGTTGATTAGTTTTCTGTTTCTGTTATAACAAACTGTCAAAACAGAGAGACTTTTACAAAATGTAGTGTCTTAATGGTTTCATGTGTGAAACATGGCTCAAGTGAGTCCCTTCTTCGGGGTTTCTCACAATAAAACAAAACCAAACATATGAGCAAATAAAAGCAAAGACCGAGATGTTAGCAAGTATACAACCCTTTCCGGAGGCTTTGGGATGAACTGGCTTCCATGCAGCCAGCAATCAAGTGATTGACGGAACTCAGTTCTTTGTGGCTATGGGGCTCACCTCTTCTTTCCTTTCTGTCTGCTAGGATATTCTCTCAGTTCTTTATGACTGGCAAGCACTCCTTGCACCACCAGCCCATCTTTTCAGGTTTCCATCCTTCCCATCTCTTTTCCTCAGGGGCTCCTATGATTATACTCAGAACCCAGGATAATCTCCCAATTGTAAGGTTAACTGAGAATTACTTCAATTCTCTCTGCAAAGTCCTGTTGCCATAGAACATAATATAACTGCGAGTGGAGATTAGCAGAGCACAAATTCTACTTGCCACAGTCTATCCCCTAGTACACCCTATGATTCCAATCCATTCCATGCATAAAACATATTTGCCAAATCCTAAGGTACTTGGAGATCTCATCTCTTTATACCAAAGAACCCAGAAGTCTCTTCTGAATCTCAGCTCAAAAGTGCCACATCATATCATTTGTGTCATCTGAATCAGACACAGATTCAGCTCAACTTCGGGACATGGTGTCTTCCCCTCTGTGAATCTGAAGAACTAAAGAAGCACATCCATCCCATTTTCAATACATGATGGAAAGACAGGAAAAGCATAAAATCTGCAGACAATTAGGCTTCAATAATACATAAGTGAACAGGGAAAAAGTGAAGCATCGTTCCAAAACATTTTCAAATCCAGCCAAATTCCACTGTTCAAGGATTTGAAAGAGGCCTCTGCTGGCTTTCAACTTCCCTTCCAGGCTCCTAGCCATGCTCTCTGAACTCTTCATATGGCATCCTTCCTCTTTCATGAACACTGGTCTATGTTTATGCCTGAGCATCAGCTTGATTCCTGGCTATGGAATTTGAAGAATCTAACAGCCTCTTTCCTTTCAGTGCTTCTTCTGATGTAAAATCCTCAAGAATTTTATGATATCTCCTGGGAATGTCATGGGTCACACTCTTAGAAGCCAGGTCTGAAACCATATTATTTTATCTAGTCTCTTTTCCTTTGTCAGCTTCTGCAAAATGACTGAAAACAGCGCCCTTCTTCATTCTGAAAGGTCTCTGGGAATCACAGCTTTCATCTCTCTGAGGGAAGGGAATGTCCTTTGTGGTCTAGAAGGGCTAAGAATTTCCTGGGCAATCGGGTTCTTTTATCTTTAGTGATCCTTTCCTCAATTTCTACCTGTCCTCTCATATTTTACTATTTAAAAGGAAGAAATCAAGTTCAATATTTAATTTGTACATATCCAAGAACACTTTTCAGAAGGCCTGATTTCCACAACATCCCAGGACAGTCCTTCCAACTGTTTACCACCACTGCAGCCCCCTTTACTCACTTCTGAAAATGGGTTTCACACTTTCTAGCAGCAATTCCCAAGAATAGATCTCTACTGTTTCTTTGTGGAATTCCGACTTTCTCTGAGGTGCTTTATAATTCTATATCACCAAAGTTTTTAATGACTTTTTTTATACTGTCATACCATGAGTAAATTAGTTCACTTCTTGAGAATCAAGCTTTTCTCATATACAACTATAATTCTAGCTTCAACTTTTAAGAGAACATATCCCACCCCCCCAAATGATCTTAATTTTCAGGGTGGTTTTGGATTTTAGCCATGACCATGTTCCATCAAAATGGAATGTCATCAAAAGAGCCAGCAGCCCAGTGTTAGCCAGTTCAAGGAAAATGGAGGGTTATTTTGGTAAAGTTCCTTGCCTCTCTTGAAATCAAGAGTGGGCTGGTGGTCTCTGGAACAATGGCCCATTTGTATTCTGCTTCCCAAGGTTTGGCACAATAACAAGACCTGACAGACAACCAGCCAACAGTCAATTTTCACTTTAGTGAACACGTTTAGCTATTGCTTGGCGCCCTTGCAACTGATACACATACACTATTATTAGTGACTTATAGATGAGGGTTTGAGACAGAGGGAAGTAAAGAATTTGCCCAAGACTGCAAAACAGTATAGGCAGGATTTAAATCCATGGGGTTTAACTCAAGCTCCTATACGTTTAACTAATATGTAAGGATAGCAGCACATCATCCACCAGGCTTACCTTGTCTTACTCAATGGTGTTGGAAATCACCCCCTACCTCACTAACCTTTAACTATAATAAAATTATGAAAGAGTAGTGCTGAAAAAAGAAATAGGAAGAATGACAATTATGATTTGGAGTGTAGAAAATAAGGAACTTGGATTAATGGGCTCAGAATGCTCAAAGTTCAGCCGTCATCTACTGCATCTTTTCTGTCTCACTGAAGGATGAAGCTGACTTTCCAGGTCTCTAGACTATAATGCATGGATGGTGAGCATTCTAGAATGTGAGAAAGTAAGGAGACAGGGAAATCTGCTTTAATCTCCACAATGCTAATGGGGGAAAAGGGAGCTGATTGGGTGATGGTTTTGTTTTTAATCTGTGTCTATCAGCAGAAAGGTGCCATTTTTTTTTTTTCAAACTGAAACTACCTCTAACAGTCATTCTGCCCTCCAATGGGAAATGCGTGTTGCTGAGAAGTAGATGTCTGTGTTGTTTCTTCCCCTTCGGAGAGGCTACTCATGGAAAGCATAAGAAAACCGTGGAAATGTTAAAGCAGCTTTATTCTCCAGGAATGTGCGAGCTGATGCTGCAAACTGGCCATGTGTGGCCAGAGCTGCCTAGGAGGCTTGCTTTGTTTGGCCTGCATGTCGGCCTGCACAGAGCTTTCTCTTCCCTCAGTGTTTAAAATAAGAAATAGTTGCCAACACACACACACACACACACACACACACACACACACACACACATACACAAACACACAAATAAGCAAGTATGTTTGACAAATGTATTGCAAAGAAGTTCTACTGTTTTGCAGCTTGCCAAAACATTCTTAGTCACAGATTCTGATCAACAAAAGTTCTTAGCTTTAATGATTTCTTATTTATCAGTCTTTTTCTTCATGGATAATATACTTTGTACATTTTGTTTTTAAAGACTCTTTACAAAATTCATGAAAATATTATCTTGTACTTTCTTCTGGAGTTTTTGTTTTTTGGCCTTTTATATTCAGACCCATATTATATACTGAATAAAACTGCATGGCACAGTGTTCGTATGGATCTGCACTGGGTCCTCTGCATATTTCATATGGCTTCCAGTTTAGTGTTTCTATGGGACTCCTGAGTGAGAATGAGCGGGTCTCTGACTCTTGTGCCTTCTCTTAGGCTCTTTTCCTTCTGTTGGTTTGTCCTGCCCAATATAATGTGGTAGTTTTTCTTTTATCTTAATATATTTATTTTGTTCTAATTTTTAAAAATGAATGAATGAATAAATGAATAAAAACTTAGCCACTAGGGCAAAGGTTAACAACTGACCTGTCACTTATACCTGTTGAGGAGAGAAAATCAGATTCCTCCAGTGCAGCAACCGGTCCGGGTCAGGCCTCATGCTCAGAAGTAGTTAACTAACACAGAAGGGACTCCACGAGTCTTTGTGTGCTTTTATTTAGTTACAGTTTGGTGAGGTTGTTTGGTTTTCAGAGGGTGTGTATATTTTAGTTTGGATTCTTGGTTGGGGGGGGTGTAGTTGTACTGGTTTTTTTGTGTTTTGACAAAGAACTTAAAGTTGGGTGGGTAAGGAGTGGTGAGGATCTGGAAGGGTGTTTTCAAGAATAAAAAATAAAGTGTGTGCATTGTAGGGATCCAAGGTTTATTGTTTTTCCCTCCTGGGGATGCTCAGTTGTTACACCACCATTTATTGAAAAGATAATCTTTTCCATCACTGAATTATGATGGCTTTTTCAAAATTATAAATCAAGGAACTGCACTATGTGGAGGTCTGTATTCTTGCCATTAATCTGCTCATGGTTCCTTGTGTGTATGTGTGTGTGTGTGTGTGTATGTGTGTGTGTGTGTGTGTGTGTGTGTGTGTGTGTACCTTTTTTGGTATGGTTTATAGTAAATATTAAAGTCAGATAACCTAAGTCCTTCAGTAGTCAGTCTTCCATGTTACCCTGATTCATTGGGCTGGACACTTAAAATCGATGCATGTAAGTTACAAGTCATGGAGAATGTAAACAACATAAAAGGACTTGCTAGGGGACAAAGGAGATGAGACATTGACTCTCTTCAGGAATCAGAAATGTAGGGACATGGCAACCTGTATGGTGCATCACACTGGCACTGTCCTTATAGACGGCCACATGAGCACTATCCCCACCACTTCTTCTTGTTTCCTATCACTGAAATGGATGGACCAGTGCTGCTGTTTATTTTATCCAATTCACTTCACTGGTTTACATTTGAATTAATGAGCTAATTTAACATAGCCTTTCAATGTAGCCAAGGCTATTTGAGGAAGTCTCTGTGGCTGTAGTGCAAATGGGGGTAAATTGCTGTAGATAATAGAGGAAAATGGAAAGACACTTAATGGACTCCTCTGAATGGGATTTCTCAATTTGCTGATATTTGGGGACTGGATCATTTTTTTGTTTTCAGAGGGTTATCCTGTATATTGTAGGATAGCCACTCTATATCTACTATATGCCAATATTATCCCTTAATTATGGCAATTAAAACCATCTCTAAGCATTGCCAAATGTCTCCTGGGGGAGCCAGAGGCAGAATTATCCCAGCTAAGAACTAGTAAGCTAGATTCAATGTAGAAACAAGGTGGTGAAGGAGGGTAGAGGGGCACTAGGTTACAAGTGCTGGCAGGACCACCAAAGTTCCCACCTCCCCTCAGCCAGCAGCATCAGATATGAAGAGGAAGGGGGTACATTTTGTTAAGGCGAAGAGTGAACTTCACAGCACAGGGATTTGGAGAAGCCCACTGCATTTAAATGGTATCTTTCATACAGAATACAACATGAACAATGTCCTCTGGAGTTGTACAATGTGATCAGCCTGTACACAAACTAGTTCAAAGTTCTTATTACCCTAAATATTCTATAAATACTTTCTTTGCTACTTAGCTTTGTTCTCCACATACACATAAATGCCTAGTGTTTATAAACTGTGAGGTAAAGGTTGATAATCTATGAAACTAATTCCTAGGATACCTCTTAGATACAGAACCAACAGGGACAAAAATAGTAATCTCTCCACCATCACCTGTGTCACAGAAACTCCAGGGAGACCAGGATAAAGGCATTCAACACAAGTGGGTTGAAGTTCAAGCCAATTTCATTTGAATATCAAAGAGTCTGCATCACAGTTCTCTATGTCTGCATTTAATTTGTTTGCTTGCTTTTATCCCATTCCACAAGCATTATCTTTCTTCCCCTTGGCTTTCCTTTAGCCTTGTAGTTTTGATTAAGTCCAATACAGGAGTGAAGGCATGCAGTCTGTTCTATAATGCTGTACCAAAAATGGAAGTAGTCATCTCAAGATATAGGAATAGGAGGTACATTCTCTTTAGAAAACTTAAAAGCAACGATACAGACTAAAAGCCAGCTGTTCTTATCAAAGTGAAATCTTCCAAACAGCAGTGATCACATTCCCTGCTTTCCAAACCATTCTTGCCAGTCTATGCTGCAAACAACTACTCTACTCTGGTTGTTTCCATGTGTGTGTGTGTGTGTGTGTGTGTGTGTGTGTGTGTGTGTACATTCTACTGATGATGCCATAGAATCCTCACAGCTGAATTTTCAATTTTTTCAGTTTCTGTGCCAATCTCTTCTACCAAATCTGCTAAGGGAAGTTCAGGGAAAGCAAAAGAAGGTCTGTGTAGAGTAAAATCTAATCCCAATACAATCTAATAGGAAAATGCTATGAAAGAAACACTCTAACAGATGCCTATAAAATACCACTGTCCACAATCCCAGAACATATCACCACTGAAAAACAAAATGACAGGGTTCTTGGACCATGGATACATTCTACTCAGATCATTTGCTGGGCCAGGTTTAGGAATTTCTTCAAATTGTTAAATAAAATCACTATGTAGTTTTATTCACAAGTAACAATATTTCCCAACACTTTATTTCTGAACTTTGATAATATTCTTGACAAAAAAAGAGCTCTATAATCCTTAATTATCACAGGATCCCTAATACCACACCACCTTTGAGAAGGGACTGAGTGTGGAACAAAAGAAACTTTCACATTGTCCTATAAAATATCTGCCTGCAAAAGGTTCATTCTCTTGCTGTGGTGGTTTGAATGAAAATGGCCTCCTTAGACCCATAAGGAGTAGCACTATTAGGATGTGTGGCCTTGTTGGAATAGGACTGGTCATGTTGGAGGAAGTGTGTCACTGTGGGGGTAGGCTTTGAGATTTCAGATGCTCAAACCAGGCCCACTGTGTCACTGTTTCTTTCTGCCACCTACTGATTCAGACATAGAACTCTGGGTTACCTCTCCAGCACCATGACTACCTGCATACCACCCTGCTTTCTTCCATGATGATAATGGACTAAACCTGCCGCAATTCAATGTTTTCCTAGTGTCTCTTCACATCAATAAATCCCCAACTAAGACACAAGTGTCTTAGATTCTGGTATATTACCTGAACACATACTAGAATATATAAAATAAATTAAGCTAGCAGGTTTAGATCACATTAAAAAACACTATTTTGCCATCTTTGAGTAACATAATTTCTTTATAGAGGGTAGAAAATGGAGAAATCACAAACCAGTGCCTGAATGTTGGCACTATGAAGAATTACATATATTTTCTCTTAAATATTGAAAATAGCTTCAATCCCAACTGAAGGTAGTTTATGTCTTCACAGTTTGTACAATTAGCCGACCCTAGCACAACCTATTCTGCTCTGTCTCATCTAGAGTTTTCCATCCTAATGACCAGTAAGTCTCTTGAAGCAACATCTTGCTCTCATTTCCAGCTCCTGAGCTAGCATTTGGCTGTGCAGTACATCATCTATAGCCAGCTGGTCAGCATACGGAACAAACTCATGGACAATGTAGTAGACTCTCATCACTATGGCAAAATGCCTTAAACAGAAAATACATTTAAAAAATATATAAAAGGAAGAACATGACTGCTCCTAGGATTAGTGGAGGAGAAGGTTTATTGTAGATAAAAGGTGGAGCATATTCAGAGGCGGGGACATTTGAGAGAGTCCAGAGTGAATTTAACCCAGAGGAGGGCTATGTGAGGGGGAGAAACTGGTGACAAAGAGGGGCAGCCTTGGCCAAGAGAATGACAGCCAAAAAAATAGCTGAGTTATACAGGGGTCAGAGGAACTGGCAGGGGAGTGAAGCCCAGCCAATACCTGGGCTGGTGAGTTCAGGGTAGGGGGCAGGGTGTGCTAATCAGAAGGACCATATACCAGGTAAAGGCTAAGAGATGCTGGGAGAACCTGGTGGCCAGGTCTGCTTTGATATATTGATGAAACCTCAGTTAGCCATTTGTCTGGGGGTTTGTGACCTAACAATGGTTATGGCTATTTCAGTGCTTTGTGGAAGAGAACCGCTTCCATTAGAACAAGCAGAAAATGTGGAGACAGAGAGAGGCCTAGTACAAGTTACAGCTGTCAAGGATGTGATCCTTCCTAAAGTCCTCAGAATCTTCCAAACTAATACCAATGGCTGAGAATCAAGCCTTTAATCCATATCCAAACCATAATAGAAGAACACTATGGCACGGCAGAAAGTCCAGGCAATAGGAGACTTGTGCTTTGAAGGTAAAGGTAAGAAGTTGCAACTGTTCCTCATTATTCTTTATCAGTTCCTGTGATGGTTAAGTTTGTTAAGTATTGTTAAGTTGACAGAACCTAGAATTACCTGAGTAACAGACCTCTGTCTGGGCATGCCTGAGAGAATTATCTTGATTATATTCATTGGAGCAGGAAAAGCCCTCTCAGTGGATGGCACTCTTCCTTGGATGAGATCGTGAACTGTATCCATGGAGAAAGGGAACTGAACAGCAGCATCTATGGATGCAATGGAACCAATATCTCCAGGCTCCCGACACCCTGATTTCTCAGCTATGATGGATTGTGAACTGTTTCTGTCAAGGTATTTTGTAACAGCCAAAAAAAAAAAAAAAAAAAAAAACAGTCTAAGACAATCCCTTTCCAGCTAAGGACACAATAATGGGTGTCATCATTTTATTGTTTGGGCTTTGAGACATGGCTTTGGTATTTAGCCTAAGCTGTCCTTTAACATACTATATAACTCAGGCTGGTCAATAACTTTTGATCTCCCTGCCTTAGCCCTTAAAGTGATGAGATTACAGAAATATACACAGTTTAGGAATATTCACAAGCCAAAAGAACACTGAGGAAATACAACAAATAATCTGGCCCCATATTAAGTCAGTAGTTTTTTTAATGTGAGTCTGCTCGGCTGTCCTACGACTGCTAAGTGTTTACTGTTTATGGGTATTGAAGAACCTCTCTTGCCAGGAGATAAATTAACCAAACCTCAAACTTTGATTTGAATGAAATAGACCCTCCAATTCCTTTCTCAATGCCTGTTTTAAGACCAAATAGAAACCAGAAAATACTGACACCAAGACACCACAAAGCCCATGAGTTATCATATGTTTATTTTTAACATAGCACCCCAGTTTCACATCATGTACATTTTTCCAAGTTGGAAATCCTTAACTTACTATGTTCTTCACAGATTTTTCAACAAGTGTGAAAAAGAGGCAGTAAAGTTAACATGAGTCTACAAATCACACTCCAAATATAGGACACTCTCAGGAATTTATTTATGTTTAAGGTAAATACACAGAATGTTCCCAATGCTTAGCAAATGAGTGAGACTCGGGTTGAGTTAAATATTAGCACAACTTGTTAGCACAATATAATGAAAAGACAGAAAGCATCAAATATATACTTTGCTGTTACACATTTTACTGTTACATGTACCTGCAGTGAAAAAATATAATATACATTTTTTTAACCTTCGAGTTTAAAATAGACAATCAGCTCATTATCTCTCTTGGCAGATGACTATGAAGACTAAAATGGCTCTTTGTCTCTGGCTCACTTAATACCTTATTTGTGCTGAAGATGAAAAGAATGGCAGCTCTAGTTCTACAGAAGACAGTACCCCTGCTTCTCAAGATAGGTTCAGTGGAACTTATCACGTAAGTTGACTTGAAACAAAACTACAACTTAGTTGGTCAAAATGGCATATGATAGATATACTGTGTTCAGTCTCATGGCAGAACTCCCTGAAGAACTTTAGGATCTAGTCCTGTCATCCTGGACTGCTATGAACCTGGTACCTGAGGGTTTCCTTACTGTAGTCCTCTAATCCCAATTTAAGCCCTCTTAAAGCCTGTTGTCCCCTGGTCCTCAGAGTCATAAACATAGTGTTACTAACTTCCCACAGCCATGAAATTAGGTAGGAGCAAGGAGGAAAAATTCCAAGACATGCAAACTAAGCATTCTCCAATAGTTGCCAGCAAAGCAAGGCTGCAAAGCAGACAGAGTGGGTCAACTGCAACCTGCAGTGCTTTCAACGTGTCCTTTACCCCATGTTGTGGGTAGAAAAACTAGGAAATAATCCTACAAGCCTAAAACTAACTATACCTGGGCTGTCCAGCTCAAAATTACACAATGGCTGCTTCAGGGCATATTTATAAGGCTTCTGCTGGGCAGCAGCTCTCAAAATCTACATGAATAGCTTTTAAAGTCTGGTCTTCTTTGTCTACAATTCTTCAGAAGTTCAAACAATTAGTTACATTTCTTTTCACAAACAAGCAAAGCAAAATGGACCACAGAAATATTTATTAAAATGCTCATCAGTAGCCAACCTGACTCTGTTGGTGGGATGTCTCCATCAGCCAAGCTGAAAGGAGAGGAAGGGGTACAGACTTAGGACTGCACGCATCCAAATCTCTGCTTCTTATAAAGAACTTGAACCACACTGAGTCATGACATAAAAAAACTGTAACACCCATAACTATAGTAGAAACTCAACTGATGTGTTGAAGTCTGAGTTTTAAGGGAACACTTGAAATCAGCTGGAAAGAGAAAGCCACTAGTGTTGTATTTAGTGAGGGGAGAAGATTTCTTTAGCCACTGCTAAATCATTTTCTTCACACCCTCGATGTTCAAACCACAACCCAATGAGCCTCCTTGTCACTCACATGAGGCAATCTGCTTGTAAGAGATGGTAAATTCTTTCTTTTACTTTGTGAATCCATATTCTCTTGATGATACTTAGTCAGAGGTGTGATGGTAGTTTGTGTTGAGCAAATGTTTTGGCTTTAAGGTGTTAAGACTATAATGAGCTCTTTATAACTACTGCTTAGAAAAAAAAGACTGGCTGTCCTGTAAGTGTCTGTCCTGATTGCAAGAATCACATCAATTCCAGATATTGTCTAAGTGATCTTCTAATTGTATATCTATTATGACCATAGTTATAAGACCACCCAGGACACAGAGACATATTTAGAAATACTATACAATCAAAACACAGCTAAAGAAACATACTATTTTACAATAGTTCAGACATTGGTGAGAAATCAAAATAAAAGTTCATGTTTTTTTATCACTTATCCCTAAAATGTGTTAAAATGAACCATTTGTGAGTGACCAACAATATATTAGAGAAAACTATAAGCTACTACATATTGAGCTCATTTTATCTACTTATATCATTTTATACAGTCATCTACTCGAGACAGCAAATGCCCATGGGAATATGGGACTGGAGTCTATTGAAAGCAGTAGCTTTTGAAAGTCCTGCCAAGATTTAAAGGAGCATAATGCATTATCAAAGGTGAAGCATTAGAAGAATAGTTTAATAGCATTATTTCCCCTCAAATTTTATTTTTTTTTTACTTAAAATCTGAGAGAAATGTCTAGATCTAAAACTCTTTCGAGAATGCTTTCATATCTAAAAAACCAATTAGGTCAATAAAATTCAAGATGATAAATAGAAAAGGCTTTCTAATCTATTTTTAGGATTGATAGAGGACTACCTTGGAATCTGTAAAATCAGGCTACATCCCAACTCTACCACCAGCTATTTATTGTTGTGGATTCCTGGGCTGAGTCCACAATTTTTAGGGATGTGATTTTTCCCATGCTAGCTATAAAAGAGGAACGCCGGTCCTGCCTAGTTCTAATATTCACATAGCACAGCTTCCATAGCTGCTTCTGCTTCAGTTCTCATTTAGTCCCAAACACTTGTCTGATGCTTATAAACTGCTTAGATCTTTCTAACTATAGCAAATATCTGCCTTGATTGTCACATTACACTTCCATTCTTACTATTTGTAATTTGGGCTCTGCTTTAGGTCCATGGATAGAAAGCCAGCCAAAGCTGTATGCTATTTTCTAGAGATGCTAAAAGCTCCAATAAGCCTATGATCATTTCCTACTGTGCTTTCCTTTGTAGGACTGGAGGATTCCCATGCAGGAAGACCTGAGCAACAAGACAATTAAAACCCCGTGAATGGAGACCAGGTTAACCTTCATTTTGTAGAATTCTGCAAAACAAGCAAATCTTCATCTCTCATCCTTCATCAAAGAATCTTTTCTTGTGTGTTAAACAAAGATAAATTCCAAAGTAGTTCTACAAGTGATCTCAATGTGTTTTCCTTTCTATATCATACTAAAGGCTCTCAAAAAATATTATCAGGCACTGTAACCCTAAAAGTGCACATCCTAAGAAAACACAGAGTGAAAGATAAATACTAGTTGTATCACATGTACTTAATAATATATATTCAATAGAAGCACAAGCACTTCCCTTTAAGAATCTATTTGTAAGTAACTAATAAACTGATAAAAATTGAGCCCGCCCCCCGTGTGTGTGTGTGTGTGTGTGTGTGTGTGTGTGTGTGTGTGTGTGTGTGTGTTTGGTGCATGGTTTAATGCAATGCCTCAGTTAAAATATTGGTGATGGGCTGAAGGTATGGCCCAGAATTTTCCTAGAATAAATGATGTCCTGGTGTTTGATCCCAGGACCACAATAAATATGTTGGTGAGGCTGTAAAAATCAGAGGGCCTTGATTGTCCAATGCAAGTTTATCCTTTAAGGAAAACAAAGCCAATTAAATAAAATTCCAATGTCTTCACCCAGTTCCCTGTGTCGTCTATTTCATGAGGGAGACAGTATACCAGTGTTTTAAATGCTCCGTAGACTAGCATTCCTTAGGTTGTGTCTTGGGGTGGATAGCAAGTGCTATCCCACGTGGGTACATAGGCACCGGAAGAGTTTGAGATAAAGTGAATATGTTAGTCTTTCCTGCACTGGATGTACAAAATCCCAAACATGCTGTGAAACATCTGCAATCAGAACACTGTTGAGAATTTGTCACAGCCCCCCCCCTCCCAGCATATGGAAAAAAGAAGTCACCTAGGAATTTGCACTGACCCAACCATAATCTTAGGGGGGGGGGTTAAACTCATTCCTGAGCCCTCGACACAAGAACAACAAGGACCAAAAAAGTCAAAGGGGAAAGAAAAATGCAGAAATAGTTCAAGTTTCATAACTTTCCAAATCAAATTGGATTCAAATCCTTAAATATGCATGGAAGAGAGTCAACAATTTGTTTTTCTTTGGAAAAACATCATTTGTTTGAACTCTTCTCTTCTGTTGTTAAGCTACTGATAAAGTTTGCCAAAAAAACAGAGTAGTAGTAAATAACTGTGTATTTTTACTAAACACTCTCAGCTCTACTGAAATGAACAGCTTAACCTTACATACTAGAAATCTATCTAAAACCATGTCAAAAGTACTCTGTGCACACTAATGCTAACATTGCAATGCCCTGCTGAAAATCAGTGATTTAGAGACCCTGTAACCCTACAGGTCAGTCATTTCCTACTTTCAACTGGGCTGTGCTACTACATTTCTATGGGATACTTGCTTCTGCAATTTAAGCTTGCTTTATATCACTTCCACTAGAGTTAGCTGAACTCCCCTGAACTGTATATAAAGTTAATACTTCTCAAGAGTATACTTTACAGAGAAAAAGTAGTCATGTAGCTGGTGGGAAGATTGCATTCTTTCATTGTGTCTTCAGAAGTAACACGTTTGAAATCCAGGCTAAAATAAAGACAATGACAACAGCCAAGGATTGTTGCAGAGTTGGTGGCTATTTCTCTTCCCTTCTCAGCTTGGATACCTGGATTCAACAACAAATATGTAGCTATCCAGCTACTAATATTTGATGGGTGGTTTCCAAGCTCATGCATTTACAAAGATGTTATCCCATGCAGGATAAATGCAGAGATCTGGCAACTATTTATTTAATTTGATCAGTCAAGGCAGTTAAAGTAGATTGTGCTTGCGCAAAAATTTATATGAAAAGAAGTAAGCTATCTAGGCTGATGGCCTACATTGGCCAAGTTAAACAGTCCATTGCCAAAAATTCCTACTTCATGGAGGTGTAAAGACCCAGTATGGTTCTGATATTTAATAGAAAACAGTAGTCATATATTATGTATAACTGACATACTATCAAAATGGTACCACAGAAGCAGTTTTTGGCATATAGTGATAGAGGGCACAGTGCCAGTGTAAATCTGATACTTTAATTGTATTCCAGCTTTTGTTTATATTACCATCATGCCTAAGACTATCCAGCTGGAATGCACACTATTCAAGAACCCAACATACTGTATATAGCATACATATAAGAATAAAATGAGCATCCTGGTAGAACAACATTAATAGGTTCTGTAAAATTATAAATTCTTTAAATAAATAACTGCTAAAAGAATAATTTAAATAAGGAGCAGTATCTAAATGTGGTTAAAATGGGAGATAAATTCCAAAGATAAGTATAATTTTTAAATGGGACTTAGGATTTAACTGGAGCTTCCTGTGTATCAGGCAAGTACTCTCCCACTGATCTATATACATACCTCTCTTTTTACTTTTTATTTGAGATGGTGTCTCAACAAGCTTCTCAAAATGGCCTTGAGATTATCACCCTCCTATTTTAGCCTCCCAAGTAGCGGATAATTAATATTTGAAGTGTGATAATCAGTTGAAGACATATTTTACCACCACTGTAAAATACACAAGTGAAGTGCACAAGAGAAAGTCATATATATTATGTTGTGCTGCTCACAGCTTTTGACATTCAGACATATATGATAAGTAGTTGGGCTCAAACTCAAAAGAAAAATCTTGGCAGACAAGGTCACCTGGTGTTACTCAAGCCTTGAGGATGTCACAACACTGTGACTGGGCGAAGTTGTTCCAATTGGTTTTCCAATGCAATTCGTTCTTGATGAACCTCCTAAATTATACAAAACAGGAGAAAGAAAAAGAAGAAAAGGCATCATCTTGTGGGTTTATCTCTATTTATTTACACATTCAAAGGAAATATAGAACCGACCCTCAAACACTTGGAGACAAGTGGCCCGAAAGGCACTGATTTCAATGCTGGGGATTAGACAATGGCGGATTCTCAGTCACTAAGCTCAGGTATGGCATCATGAGTGCTTTGCAGCCACTGTACTACTCGGCACTGGTATGTGTTAACATAGAGTGGTAGCCTTGAAACAGCCATGGCAGACACAGGAATGCACAGCTAAGATCCAGCAAGAGCATGAGGTACAATTAACATACTTCATAGCACCTGACAAAATTTTCTCTGCAATCCTGCCTTAGCCTCACTCTGCTTTGATGGGCTCAGAAGGCAGTAGAAAAATGGCATTAAATATTATAAAGTCAACAGGAGAGAGCTAAAAGAAAAAGCAGACTCCCAATACAGAACTATGAGTCACCTAAACTAAATTTCGGGGTTGTAATCTCTGGCTTCTTTTCTGGCAGGGTACTTAGCTGGAGATGAAGGATAAAAAGATAGACTGGTTATCCTTCCACCAAAGTCTTGAGTTCAGGCTCTTGCATATAATGCAGCTTAACATAATTTCTGGGTGTCTTTGTTCAGGTTTTATTGTTGTGAAGAGACACCATGATTAAGGCAACTCTTCTACAGGGAAATCTTTAATTGTGGCTGGCTTAAACTTTAAGAGTTATAGTTCATTACCAGCACAGTGGGAAGCATGGCAGAATCCAGGCAGATATGGTTCTAGAGGAACCAAGGGTTCTACATTTTGATCTGCAGGCAGCAGAAAGAGACTGACTGTGTGCCACACTATACATAGCTTGAGCAAAGGAGACCTCAAAACTAACCCCCACAGAGACACGGATCCTTCAATAAGAACATACCTACTCTAATCAGGCCATGCCTCCTAATAGTGCCACTATGGTCAAGCATTCAAACATATGAATCTATGTGGGTCCTACCTATTCAAACCACCACACTGAGTGAAAAGAGAGGAACACCAATATGCTATTTGGAAACAGAAACATTCAGTCTTAAAACAGAGTTTTGCAGAGACAAAGAGGACACATAAAGTACTCTTAAGTACAGTTGCTCAATGTGGAAAAGAATTCTTATATAAAGGCTAACTTCTGAAGTGTTCCAGAGAGCCAACACACATTGGAAAACCAATGTATAAAACCAAATGTTCATTCATTCATACTTCTGGCAAACTATCTTCTATATCTATTAGCTCTAGGTCAGATGCTGCTCTAGCTATGGTATCAGCAAAATCCAAGAAAAAATAGGCAAGGGCCTACTTTTGGCTTATATTCAAATGAATGGACAGACAATAAAATGGGCAAAGAAGACAGCTCTGAAAGTAAATAAATAAAGATGATGCATTAGAGAACCACAGAGTTAGAAGACCAGAAGAAAACAGAAAGGATGATCAAAAGGAGTCGAAGGCTGAAGTACATTAGTCATTCTGACATCAGCCTGAGCTACATAAGACTCTATATCAATAAGACAAAACTGAAAAGAAACAAGAACAATGAATAAAGCTAATCTAGCAAAAGGAGAAAGGAAAGGATAAAGCTGAATTAAATGGAAAATGAGAAGTAAAAATGAAATGAAAACAGATATCACTTCAAAAGATTACTGAATGACTTTCAAGGGTGAGGATAGCACTCTGCAGTCCCACCATCAATGGTGTCCCAGTTGCATGATGTCCCAGTTGCTGCCCATTGACAGTGCCATTTTTGTTTCAGCAGTTCTAATATGTGCATAGTAGTATGCCATGCTAGCTTAAATTGTCATTTTGTAAGTGGCTAATGACATAGATATCATCTTATGTGCATATATGCCATCCTTATATCCTCTTTGATGAAATATCTGTTCCAGTCCTTTGCCAATTTTTAGATTGAGATATTTGGTTTCTTAAAGTTCTTAATCTTTTAAAAATGTATTCACATTTTTCATTCAACGTATTTTGATCATATATTTTACACTCCAACTTGTTCCAGGTCCTCCCTATTTCCCTACCCATCCAATGTCATGTTCTCAGTTTCTCAGAGAGAAAAAAAAATCAAAATCTAAACAGACAAACAAGCTGAAAGAAAGAAAATCAATAAAACAAATAACAAAGGAGACACATGAAATTCACTTTGTGTTGGGCAACTATTTCTGGACATGTGGCCCTCCCTGAAGTATGGTCAATATACTCAGTGAGGCTCCACTAGAAAGAGCTGATTTTTACTTTCCCAGAAGGTGTCAATTGAAAATAGCTTCTTAATTAGGGGTAGAACTTTGTGTCCACTTCCCCTTTTGCATGCTAGGATTTTATCTGGCTTGACATATGCATACTGCCACAATCTCTGTGAGTTCGTGTGAGTATCAGTCTTGTGTCTGGAAGATGCTGTTTCTTTGGAGTCATCCTCTACCTCTAGCTCTTATAATCGTTCCACTTCCTCTTCCATATAGATACTGCCCTGGAAGGCAGGATTCTGATGAAGATATCCCATTTAGGATGGTGTTCCCATTCTTTTTCTTTCTATACATTGTCTAGTTGTAAGTCTCTGTGTTGGCTCCTATCTAGTGCAAAAAGAAGCTTCTCTGATCAGGGCTGAGTGAGATATTGATCTGTGGGTATAGTAATATGTCACTAGGAGTCATTTTATTGTTGTGTTCATTTGGCATGCTGACAGTAGTAGGTCTTCCCAAAGACTTATTTTTGAGTTTTAAAATTACTTTTTAATCAGAACAAAAGTTCTATGTCAAATATGTAGTTTGAAAATATTTTCTCCCCATCCATAACTTGTAATTTTCTAGTGTCTTTGGCAGAACAAAGTTATATTCTTATAGATTATGCTTTTAATCATTTCTTTATATTGGGGTCATGTCTAATCTCAAATCATGAACTTCTTTGCCTTGATTTTCTCCTAAAATTTTCATAGTTTTGTTTTCCATTTATATGGACAAGCCCTTTTAAGATAATCTTTGTACATGGGGTGAAACTTAGGGCAAGATTCCCTATTTGTTACCTATGGATGACCAATTATTAAACTTGTTGGAAGACTCACTGTCTTTGAGTTGATTTGGCATCACTGTCTTTTCATCAAATGTCTTCATTTATAGGATCTCTTTCAGGATTCTGATCTATGCCCCATTCTCGGAACTCTACTGTCTTGATTACTGCAGCTTGACAGTGATTTCTTCATCTGTTCTACTTTCCAATTGGAGGTTTGCCATTTCAAGTTCCTCAGCCCACAATATAAATTTTTGGATCAGCTTGTTTGTATTCATTTTTGAAATCCTGCTGGGATCTTAATTGGTACTGTCATGAATCTAAAGATCACTGGTGAGAAAAATGACATCTCTATTCTATTGCATCTTCCAAATATATAAGAAAATATATGTGTTTCTTTAGGTCTCCCTGGATTTCTCTCAGCAGCATTTTTAGTTTCCAGTGTACAAATCTTAGGTGTATTCTAATAGATTTGTACGGGAGTACTTCATTTGAGGAAGAAGCCCAGCTACTGTCAAGTCATACTTTAAAAGAAAACTCCATTGCCAATTATTATGACTTATCCACAGGAATATGACTGATTATTTTGTGTATTGATCCTATGTCCTGGGACCTTCACAAATTCAACTGAACAACAGAATTGTTTTTTAAATCTAATTTGTAACAGTATCACAAAGATTTTGAACAAAATTTCAAAAGATTCTATACTAAAATCTCAGAACCCCTCAGGGAAATTTCAGATGGCTGAAATAGTTGTAGAGACTCCTCTGCTTTCAGATTAGCAAGATCAACATTGTTTACCTGTCAATTCCTCTTAAACTACTTGATAGATTCAATGCAAATCTATCCATAATCCTAACAGTTCTTATTTTGTCGCATTTTCCTACCAATCCTCAACTTTGCATGAGAGAAACAGCTTACTATATCTAATGGAATCATGAAAAAGGACATGTTGAAAATTTTATATTACCACATTCCAAGACAGAATGAGGCAGCAACAATCAAGACTGTAACACAAAGATCCATAAAAAGATTAATGGAACGGAGCAAGAAGTCAGAACTGAACCCATAGTTAGGGGTCATTAGATTTATAATAATGGCACCAAAGTAATCAATCCATGGGATGAAAACTCTTTTTATCAAATAGTGCTAGAATAAGGAAATACTAACATGGGTAGAAATGAAACTTGACCCTAATGTCACATCATATACAAATTTAACATAAAAATGTAAAAGAAAAGAAACAATAAAGCTGTTAGAATAAAATATATTAAAACTATTTTATAATCTATAGATATATAGTTTCCTTACATTGAAAGTAATAAACTTATGAAAAAATGACAAAGTTGGATTCTATAAAACTTTGAAGAATCTGTTCATAAAAGTATATAGTTAACAAATAAATAGGTGATACAAACACTAGAAGGACATATTGACAACACTGGTGAGACTGCTTGTGAAAGATTACAAGGTGTGGCCTTGTTAGAGGAGACATAACACTGAAGGTAGGTTCTGAGTTTTCAAAGGTCCACCCAGACCCAATCCCTCTCTCTGTCTGCTTCTTACAGATAATATGTAAGCTCTCAGCTACTGCTCCAGTACCATACCAGTTTGCATGTGGCTATGCTCCCCACCATGATGGTCATGAACTCATCCTCTGAAACTTAATGCTGCCTTTTACAAGTTGTCTTGGTCATGGTGTCTCTTCACAGCAATAGAAAAGTAACTAAGGCCTCCCCCCTCTCTCTTTGTGTGAAGACAGGGATTTTTTTCTCTATGCAGTCCTGGATGTTCTAGAACTCACTCTGTAGACCAGGCCTCTACCTCTGAAGTCCTGAGATTACTACTCTCTGACTTAACCAAATATCAGTGGATCCTGGTTGTCTAGGGAATCTACGTACTCTAGAATATATGAGAATATATTTCTAAAAGAAAAAAAACAAAACATGTCTAGAACAGCGGAGATTCAGGGACGCAGGCCTGGTGAGACTGCGCTGCAAGTAGCTGGAGCACAGAGAGGTCTGGGCCGAGCGCGTGGAATGCGCCCCCCCCCATTGGTTTGGGGGAGCAGGAATTCTGCCATAGGGACTTAGTTTCCACCCGGAGGGCCCTTGCATACAGAACAAACGTTCAGGTCATCTGCCACCAGGAACAGCGGAAATCCAGGGACACAGGCCAGGTACATGGGAGAGACAGGAACCAATCACTGACAACAAGACCACGTATAATCACAGACAACAAGATGGCAAGAGGAAAGCAAAAGAACTTACCCAATGGAAACCAAGACAACCTGGCAACGCCAGAACCCAGATCTCCCATCACAGCAAACAGCAGAAGGCCAAACAATCCAGAAAAAGAAAACTCAGACCTGAAATCATACCTTAAGATGATGATAGACATCCTTAAAGAACAGGAGGAAAAGCATAAAGAAATAGAAACTTTTAAAAAGGAAACAAGAAAAACAATCAAAGAAATCAAAGAACTAGAGGAAAACAGAACCAAATAGATGAAGGAATTGAAACAGGAATTTTAAATGGAAATGGAAACAACAAAGAAAACACTAAAAGAGACAACCCTGGAGGTAGAAAACCTAAAAAAGAAATGAGGAGTCACAGATGCAAGCATCTCCAAAAGACTACAAGAGATGGAAGAGAGAATCTCAGGGGCCAAAGACAACATTGAAAACATAGACAAAACAGTCAGAGAAGATGCAAAAGCCAGAAAGTTCCTAACCCAAAATACCCAGGAGATCCAGGACACAATGAGAAGACCAAACCTAAGGATAATAGGTATAGAAGAGGGCGAAGAATATCAACTAAGAGGCACAGTAAATATCTTCAACAAAATCATAGAAGAAACTTCCCTACCCTTAAGAATGAGAAGACCATGTGCATAAAAGAAGCCTACAGAACTCCAAATAGGTTGGACCAGAAAAGAAATTTTTCCTGACACATAATAGTCAAAACACCAAGTGCCCAAAGCAAAGAAAAAATACTAAAAGCAGTAAGGGAAAACGGCCATGTAACTTATAAAGGCGGACCAATCAGAATCACACCCGACTTCTCAACAGAGACCATGAAAGCTAGAAGAGCCTGGACAGACATCATACACACCCTAAGAGAGCACAGGTACCAGCCAAAGCTGCTATACCCAGCAAAACTATCGATCACCATAGATGGAGAGACCAAGATATTCCAGGACAAAACTCAATTTACACAATATCTGACCACAAACCCAGCACTACAATGAATTATAGGTGGAAAACCTAATACAAGGAGGGAAACTACATCCTAGTAAAACCAAGAAAACTCCTAAGCAAGAAAACCAAAAGAAGAAAGACACACAGGCACAATTCTACCTATAAAAGCAAAAATAGCAGGAAAGAGCAACCACTATTTCTTAATATCTGTTAACATAAATGAACTCAATTCCCCAATAAACAATATAGGCTATCAGACTGGATACATAAACAGACCCAGCATTTTGCTGCATACAGGAAACTCATCTCAGAGACAGAAACAGACACTACCTCACAGTAAAAGGTTGGGAAAAAATCTTCCAAGCAAACGGCCCCAAGAAGCAAGCTGGAGTGGCCATTCTAATAACGAATAAAGTAGATTTTCAACCAAAAGTTATCAAAAAAGATAAGGAAGGACACGTTTTACTCAGTACATGGAAAGTTTGTCAGGAGGAACTTTCAATCCTTGTTTTAGGTGGCAAATGGCTTGAGCGTTTGATCCGCACCCACGCAAGGGCCTTCCAGGTGGACTCTACGGCAGAGGTCCTGCTCCCCTAGACCAACTGGAGGGGCACACCTACCAAGTGCTAGGCCTAGCCCTCTCTGCGTGCCGGCTACTCGCAACACAGTGTTGCCAGGCCTGTGTCCCAGGATCTCTGCTTTTCCAGGTGGCAAATGGCCTGAGCATTTGGTCTGCATGCAAGGGCCTTCTGGGTGGAAACCGAGTCCCTATGGCAGAGTTCCTGCTCCCCTGAACCAATGGAGGGGAGGGCCGTGCTTTCCACATGCTCTGCCCAGACCTCTCTGCATCCCCAGCTACTCGAAGCACAGTCTCACCAGGCCTGTGTCCCTGGATCTACGCTGTTCCCAGTGGTAAATGGCCTGAGTGTTTTGTCCGCACGCAAGGGCCTTCTGGGTGGAAACCAAGTCCCTACGGCAGAGTTCCTGCTCCCCTGAACCAATCAGGGGGCCATGCTTTCCACGCACCAGGCCTAGCCCTCTCTGTGCCCTGGCTACTCGAAGCACAGTCTTACCAGGCCTGCATCTCCGCTGTTCCTGGTGGCAAATGGCCGCAGATAAACAAATTAACATGTGCATAATAAGACAAGTATAAGTAATGGTTAACAGCAGAGCTGAAGCAGTGGCTATACAAATATTCACAGTGCAACTATTCCAAATTTTCTGTGTATTTAAAAGTTCTGGAATAAAATATCTTAGTAGAAGTGAGAAGCACATAAATGAGAAGTCGGGAATGGGAAGAGAGTAGAATGCTAAAGCAGTAACTTGGAGTAGAGGGCCAAGGAGGAAAAGCACTGTATCTCAGTCGCAAGTACTGTTTCCATATCGGCATGGTGGCGCATACATATCATCTCATAGCTCAGGAGGTTGGGGCAGGAGGATTTTGTGTTCCAGGCCAGCCTGGGCTATAAATCAAGGCTCTGTCTTTAAAAAAAAATAAACAAAAAACTAAAAAGTAATTTTAGAGGAGAAGATGGTCATTTATATAGATTCTTCTAAAAACTAGAGAGATAGATAGATAGATAGTCAGACAGACAGACAGACAGATAGACAGACAGACAAATAGATGAAGCAGAGCCCATTAGAGGAATAAGAGAAAGACAGTGATTGAGAGTAATCCCTTAGATTATTCTGCTGGAGTATATTTACATGTTGGTTGAGAATGACCCCACAAAATCATATCCCACCAAAATATCTTCAAGTCCTAACTCCCAGGACCTATAAATATGATTTTTATATAGTCATATGCAGATGGCATCATGTTAGATTAAGTTGGCCCCTAATCCAATAATTGGCGCCCTTAGTCAGAAAGGTACAGTAAGAACAAGACACAAAAAGAACGTCATGTGACAGTGGAGACAGAGATTGGACTTTTATGTATAGGTCAAGTAATAGCAAGGATTGCCAGAAAATACCTGGAGCTGGGAAGCAGTAAACATCATGTCACCTCTGAAGCTTTCAAATACAGCAGGGCTCTGATGACACATTGGCTTCAAACTCCAGAGCCAGAACAGAATAACTTAATATTGTATGACATCGCCACATTTGTGTTATATGGCTAGAGTAGCCTGAGAAACTAGCTGATTCAGAGAAGTAACAGAGAGAAACAGGTGAGAAAACCAGGGCTGACGTCCTTGAGAAAGTGAAATGGAACCATTTCCAAGGTACCAGAAAAGGGGTTTACCCAGGCTGCCTACTTCCACGAAAGTGAGCATCATCCATACATGGCCTATATATTTATGAACTTACCCAGAAGCTTTAAACAAAGACCAAGTTTGTCAGCAGCTTTGTTTCCTTTTAACTCATACATGGTATGCAGCCTTTATGTTGAAGATATTATTAGTCTTAATCTAAACATTCAAGAACCAATCCCTGAAACACGAGTACACTTGTTCTCCAGCCAAAAGAGCTTTGAGAACAAAGGCCAGTCTTCATGAAAGGAACAGGGAGCTGATGGTCAAAACGAATCAGAAGAAAAGCTAGAGTAAAGTGAGGGGATCCAAATGTGAGAGGTACTCCTTACCTTCAGCTGCTGCTGAAGCTCACTGTTCAGGCGGGCCAGTACTGCATTGGCCTCCTTATTTTTGCGAATGGCAGTCTGAATAGCTTTCTTCTGCTTGGAAGACTGCCTACAAAATAATGCAAACACATCTATGAAAAGAAATGCAGAGGTCTGGACCCTTTCTTGCAAGTCAGAACTCACATTCATGAGAGGAGCAAAACTGACAAAGGTTAATATCCCAGGGCTCTAAAAATAACATCTCATGTTCTTAGGCCAGCAAGCCAGCAGGCAGGCAGGCCCATGCCAAAATGAAACAAATTTGTCAGGATGAATTATTTATACCTGAAGCCATTCCCCCATTTTACAACTTGAATAGAGACTGTGAATTGAGCGTTTTCAAACATTTGTGTTCCAGTTATTCCTAGACATTTTCATAAGCATTTTTCTGATAAGTCTTATTAGCCAAATGACCCTTTTTGTATAGGCATTAATGGAATCTACTTCAGTGGACAAGACTGCTGGAAAGGAGGGGAGCATTCTCTTAAGCAGAAATTTAGCAAGATTTCCCAATTCTCCTTTATTTCTTTATGAGAGAGACTGTGTGAATTTTAATATATACTAGAACATAGCTGCAGCACTTGAAGAAAATGAAGAATGTTTGTGCACCAGCACACCTTAGCTAAGTCAGTGCTAAATTTAAAGAACAGGTATAACAAGGGAGATCATGTGTTCAACTTGGGCCTATTAAAGTATCCGCTTACACTGTTTGGCCATTAAGTCTTCTTAGTACGGTCTTGATCTTTTACAACTGTCCATGGTGGGAATGATAAATCAACATGGTCACCACAAGTATAACTTAAAAACTCTTATTCCCACAGCAAGAAACACAACAAAAAGGTGAATCGAACTCTCCTGGAAAGACAGCCATATTTTTAATCACTGGGAATGGATTTTAGTACTGATCTACACTACAGATAGAACAACTATCTTCTTGGGGATACACTAGCTAGCCACCCTGCTAATCTGTAGATTAGTTCCTTCTGCAGAAAGTGTAAAGGCTAATTGTTTCACCCATATAAAGGCAGGGAAGAAGCTTCAGAAATCTACTGTTTGCAAAGCAGAGACTGCATTTACAGTTGTGTTCTGGAATTTAAACTCAGGTTCTCATGCTTGTACAACCAAGTGCTTTACCCACTGAGCCATCTCCCCCACTTTTAAAAAAATAATTTCAGTAGCATATATTCACTAAGCAAAGTGAAAGGCTTCATAATGACATTTCACTCAAATACATATGCACTTTGACCAATATTCAATACTCAATACCCTTTTTTGTCCTGCTTCCTATTCATTAGGTTCCATCTTCTTCACAAATGTCTCCTTTGTATTCTCATGTTACACATGTATGCAAACATGTATGATTGTGTGTGTGTGTATGTGTGGGGGGGGTTATCCAGGTTCAACATATGAGTAAACTTTTATTTATAACTTCTTTACTAAATGAATAATATATGCAAGAATACAATAAAAATAAATATTACAAAGTAAAATGTTGAGAACAACACCAACATAACAGAAACAAAATATACATAGCATAAAAAGAATGCTTTAATTTTGATACATGCTATGTTCTTTTGCTTTACAACAAACTTAAAATTAAATGTCTACTAGAGAATAACTATACCTTAGTCCAATATTAGTGCTTTTTTCAAAAGAACAACATTATAGAAGACTTTTTCTTTTACTTTGAGATGTTTAATATTCAGATATTTGGTCAAGTTCATAGATTTGGTTCTAATGTCACATCCACAAATCTTGCTATTCTGGTAGCATCTTGAATCACATCTACCTCTGAGCAAGAACTGTGTCAAGTTCTCAAACCATTGATCCTTGAAATGAAATTTATTTCAGCTGTGCATTTTTAATAAATTAAGATGAAGAAAACTCACCCTTTCTTCCCTGCAGGAACAAAGAGATATTGTTAAAGTTTAGAAACTCAACTATGTCTTTCTACTCCAAAGAACATTAATTACTAGCATTTCTGGTAAGGCAATAAATGTTCCAGGATAATATTCAATATATGTACAAATATCATACTGAATATCATCAACAACTAAAAGAACACAAGAAAAAGAAAAGGAAACAAAAACAGAATGGCCTGTGAGAAGGATGAAGAGAGGAGTTTCATCATGGGACAAAATAAGTGAAAACAACAAATCTAACCATGGATTTTGATTCGGAGTGCAGAAAGCTCTCAAGCCTCAGGGTACTAGCATTCGTCTCTGTTTTTTTACTATCTACCTGCCAGTGCAACATAAGCAGCCAGTCCATGTGCTTGATGCTATGCCTCCTCCCACCATGATAGACTATAGCTCTTCAAACCATGAGCCAAAATTAATCCTTCTTTCAGAAACCTTCTTTCCTGAGAGAAAGAAAGGAAGGAAGGAAGGGAGGGAGGGAGGGAGGGAGGGAGGGAGGGAGGGAGGGAGAAGAGAAGGAAGGAAGGAGAAGAGAAGGGAAGGGAAGGGAAGGGAAGGGAAGGGAAGGGAAGGGAAGGGAAGGGAAGGGAAGGGAAGGGAAGGGAAGGGAAGGGAAGGGAAGGGAAGGGAAGGGAAGGGAAGGGAAGGGAAGGGAAGGGAAGGGAAGGGAAGAGAAGAGAAGAGAAGAGAAGAGAAGAGAAGAGAAGAGAAGAGAAGAGAAGAGAAGAGAAGAGAAGAGAAGGGGATACAAATGCAACATTAAAAAAATAATAGGGCTGGAGAGATGGCTGAGTGGTTAAGAGCACTGACAGCTCTTCCAGAGGTCCTGAGTTCAATTCCCAGCAACCATCTGTAATGGGATCTGATGCCCTACTCTGGTGTGAAATACATAAATAAATCTTTAAAACCAAAAGAATTAGAAAATCATCAAAGGATAGGAAGGGATATACCACCAAGAAGATTGTGGTGACAAATACACACACAAAAAGGTTTTCAACATCATTAGCCTTCAGAGAAATACAAATTAAGATCACAGTGACATAGACTTACATACCTACTAAGCAGCTAAAATTAAAATGGAACACCACTAAATTCTGGCAAGGAATTGGAGAAATTCAATGTCTCATACATTGCTGGTGGGAATGTAACATGGAACCTCCATCTGGAAGAAAACTTGGTAGTGTCTTTTCAATCTACATACACTCAGCAGGTAATCAAAAAAAAAATCACAGTTCAGGATGCTTATCCCAAAGAAAGGACAATTTGTGTACAAATAAAAACTTATGCAAGGTTGCTTCAAGCAACTTCATTTGTGATATTCACCAAGTACACACAGCCAAAGTATCACTAATAGAGGAAATTATCTAAACAGCTATATGCATGCTCTAGGACACTGTCTTAGTGCTTGCTGATACACACATCTACCACATTTGGATGGATGTTAAAGGATTTATGTTTTCCTTTCTTTGGGATAAGTGTTCTGAACTGTTTTGTTTCTTTGATTGTTTGGTTAGTTGGTCCTGTTTTATTTTGTTTCAATGTGCTGAATATGCTGAGGAAAAAAATGTCAAATCCATTTATATAGCATTCTTAAAATGACAAAATTGTAAGAATAGAAAATTAGGCAATTGTTTGCTAGGAGCTATGAATTATTGGATAATAGGAAGTAGGTATGTGTACTGGCTGGTTTTGTGTCAACGTGACACAAGCTGGAGTTATCACAGAGAAAGGAGACTCAGTTGAGGAAATACCTCCATGAGATCCAGCTGTAAGGCATTTTCTCAACTAGTGATCAAGGGGGGAGGACCCAGCCCATTGTGGGTGGTGCCATCCCTGGGCTGGTAGACCTGGGTTCTATAAGAAAGCAGGCTGAGCAAGCCAGGGGAAGCAAGCCAGTAATTAACATCCCTCCATGGCCTCTGCATCAGCTCCTGCTTCCTGACCCGCTAGAGTTCCAGTCCTGACTGCCTCTGGTGATAAACAGCAATGTGGAAGTGTAAACTGAATAAACTCTTTTCTCCCCAACTTGCTTCTTGGTCATGATATTTGTGCAGGAATAGAAACCCTGACTAAGACAGTATGACTCCAGCATATTGATTATAGTGACTGTTCCACAAATCTACATAATATGACAATATGTTTGAAAATGGTATAGAATCATCCTAGCTATAGTTAAGTAAAATGTTATTATCATTGGGACAAACTGTAAGAGATAAACAGGTGTGCTTGGTATTACTTTTTGTTAGTTTCCATGAATTTATATAGTTCAAAATTTAAAGTTTACAGAAAGAGATCTATCAGAACCAGATGTCTCTCCATCCATAAATTACTACCATGCTATGTGAGTCAGCTCAGAACTGTTGTCTCTATTGCTGCCCTCCACCTGCATGGGCAGATGCCTTGTATTCATGCTTGTGTGATGAAACCCTCACTTCCAGTTTCACACTTGAATTAACACTAGGGCATTCTTATCTAAGCAGCTTCTCTCTCCGAGATATGTGGGTGATAGTTATAAGTCCAGTTCAACCATGGTCCTTCATAGCAAGGCAATTGATATATGGAGCAGAAAGACTTTTCTGTACAGATAAAAGTGACAGAGACCCTTTAGAAGACTAGAAATTTTTCAGGAGTCCAAAGGTTTGCAGTCCCCCTTTATGATCGTTTCTGTCACTATCCTCACAATGAATATGGTGCCTTAAAGTTCTTTATGAGTCAAGAAAGAATATGCTAACATATTCCAAGTTGTTGTGCTGCTGTTATTGTTGTTTTGATTTTGATTTTTTTTTCTCATTTGTAACCAAAGGAGCCCTAAGTAAAGCAAATAACAGGTCCAGGGCATCTGTTAACAGTTCAGGAAAGGTGTTTATCTTGACTCTTAATTGCTTCTGAAGTTTTCCCCTACCAACTCCCCTAATGTTTCCCTCTGTATTCCAATCTGGACTACTACTGTCTCAGTTTGAAAGGCATAAGACCATCCATAGATCGTAGTTGTGTTTCATGCCATGCTATGACCTGGGAGAAGCACTGTGCAACACTGTCAGCATGAGAGTCTGTGGCAGGGCACTCTCAAAAGAGTTTTCATGGTCTCAGGGGTTCAACTCAGGGTCATGTGCATGCTAGGCAAGCTCTCTGCCACTGAGCTCTCCCTATGTCCTCGTGTCCCATATGATATCACCCTTCTATTTCAACTGGCTATGTGGCCACCTGCCCTACTCTCATTGTTTCATACTGTGGCTGTGATAAACTACCCTGACAAAGGCAATCTAGATAAGAAAGGGTTTATTTAGTTACAATTCCACATTAGAGACCACCATAGCAAAGAAGTCCCAGTGGCAGGAGCTCAAGGCAGCAAGTCACATGATATCCACAGTCAAGAGCATGGAAAATACCTACTTACATTCTAAGTACTGTGGGCCTAGGTAATGGTGGCGGGCACAGTGGGCTGGATCTTCTTACATAAATTAAAAATCAAGACAATCCCCTCACAGACATGCCCATAGGCCAACCTGATCCAGACAAGTCCTTACTTAAGACCCTCTTCCCTCTTCCTAGGTGATTCTAGGCTGGGTCAAGTTGACAGGTAATACTGATCATAATACTATCCAACCATAAATTGTATTATTCTGTCGCCTTGGTAGGTGAGTAAGAATATGTGACTAAGTTTTAAGCCAGTGAGATCAGAAAGATCTTTGAAATAAGCTGGGTTTTTTTTTTTTTCTCCATGTGTTCCTTCTCCCTTTCTATGTGACATATAAATATGTTGGTGACAAGTCATCATTAGCATATGAATAAAGACAAATCCCAACAAAATCTAGAAGAGAAGACATGATACCTGGCTTCCTGACAGAGCAATCCTACTACCCTTCTGAAGTGTATTTTCTGCTCAAGTAGCAAATCTAAATTTTGGAAATATATATTTTGTTTTACTTATTCTTTGAGAATCTGAAACATATATACAAAAAATTTTATTATTTTAAAGGATATAAGCTAGACATAGTAGCTCACACCTATGACACTAGCATTCAGAAGCTAAGTCAAGAAGATTTCCAGAAGTTTAAGGCCAGCCTGAGCTTATAAGGAGTCCAGCCAAGACTATGAGGTAGCCAGCCCAAGCTACAGTGTAAGACCCTATCTCAAAACAAATCCTTCCCAGAAAGAATATAAACAGGATTCTCTGACCCTGTATATTTTGGCTTATATCTATCATACAAACATTTGGGCAGTGACAAGAGGTTGATGGGGAGTTCATCATCCTTATCTACACAGAGAGCCAGCCATAACTACATGAGATCCTGCCTTTAAGAAAAGGATGGATCTTAGCCTTATCCCTGGGCCTTGATTTCTCCCAAGGAAACTGGATGCATCTTCTAAGTCTCAAACTTGTATTACATTTTCTACTGTTGGAAATGGAGGACTTCCATCATGTATTCAAGCCATCAACCCCATAGACAATCCCAATATATCAAGCATAAGGAGGGAAAGAAAAAACTCCAACCACACTGAGAACATCATGCAGGTAAGCAAACAGTTTATACTAGCTGCTAGAACACACTTTGGGGTTATAGGGAAGAATACAGACTACAAAATCTGCCACAGAGCCATTGTACTGTTATATGGTGTCCTCTGTCTCCTCACTGCATGAATAATTCTATTTTCCAAAAGTTAATCTTTAATAGACAAGAAAGATAGGGCAAAGAACAATTAAGCCAAACTGCTTCTAAGCCAAATTCGTGTTTGACATTATTAATGATGACACATAACCTGGACTCCGAAGTTTACTTGGACAAACTCAGTAATTTCTTTGTGTGGGCAATGTAATACCAAAACCTGAATTTGTTTCCGACAATGATTCATTTTTATGTTAATTTCTATAAAAGCTGATGACAGTTTTACAACTAATTCTACTTTATTTTTAGCCTTTCTTTGTGTTGTAGTGGAGAATTAGGGCTTACAGAAAATGTTTGGGATTCTTTTTCTCATTTTCCCCAAAGATAGTACCTAGCAACTAACACTGTGAATGAGAAAGAAGTGGGGGAGTGGTGACTTAACTACACACACATCACATGTCTAAGGGAATATGAGCTTACATCCCTCTCAAAACTCTGGCTTGGGAAAAACCTGTAGGCCAAACATTTTGTATATTTTGTCTTTTTCTCCCAGACTTGAAAAATTATGAACATTAAATTCCTTCCTAGCATGCCAAAATGAACTGGTCTTGGAACTAAAATAAGAAGCTGTATGAAATCCTCTCATGAAAACTTAGGTTCTGACTATTCACTGTTACTTGTGCACTAGTCTCTTCTCTAAACACTACATGATCCCGGACTAGCATGCTGACAGACATTCACAGAACATATGTATAGAAGAAAACACCATTTAAATAAATACTGCAGGGACAACTGAATAATTACCACGTCAAATAATAAATTTGAACCTCATCTTCACATGAGATACAAAATGAACTCAAAATGAACTATAGGAGTCAGAATTGACTATAAAGTGACAAGACTTTTCTAGGTAAATAATCTTTGTGAACTCTGACTAGCAACAGTTTCTTAAATATGACAATAAAAATATAAGTGCCAAGTCAGTCATAGAGCACACCTTCAATCCCAGAACTTGGGAGGCAGAGGCAGGCAGATCTTTATGAGTTTGTGACCAGACTGATCTACAAATTGAGTTACAGGTCAATCAGGGTAACAGAGTGAGAGCCTGTCTCAAACACACACACACACACACACACACACACACACACACACACAATGTAAACTTGGTACTTCAAGCTATACAAACAGAAAGAGTGAAAAAACAAACAGAATAGGAGAAAATAATGTATCTGTCTTATATAGTCTATATAAGTTTGTCTACATATGTTTGTTTTATATAGACTATATAAAAGAACCCATAACTCAACTATAAATGGGCAAAGGGTATGAGTAGATATTTATCCAAAACTATATTTAAATGGCCAATAAGTACAAGGAAAGATGCTCAACAATATTAATCATTAAGAAAATGCAAATCAAAACCACAGTGAGATGCCACATTATAGACAGTAGGATGGGTGGCTGCCTAAACATGACCTGAAAAAAAGAAGATAGAAACAGACATTCTAATGTGGACAGGGAAAAGATTACAAGGCCTCAACCCTACACAGGCAACTAAGGAATGCTGAGAGCAAGAGAGACAGTCTTCCTCAGGGAAGAGCACACCAACTGGTTATCCGATACCAAATGATCATCCCTAAAAATATACCAGTAACATCATACAGATTGAGCAGGTTGTGGTTATGTATTTAGGAATGTTATATGAATATAACAATAGTTAATGAAAAAAAGAGGCCATGAATCTGAAAGAGAGCAAAGTGAGGGCACATGGAAGGGTTTGAAGAGAGGAAAGGAAAAGAAGGACTAATGTAATTATATTATAATCTTAAAAAATAAAAAAACTATTTTACAGAAATTCGATAAATATTGATGAAGAAAGTAGAGAACTAGAACCCTCATACATTGCTAAAGATGTAAAATAAAGTGGTCACTGTGAAAAAGAATCTGGCACTTCTTCAATGTGTTAAACATAGTGTTACCATGTAAGTCCAAATTTTACCCATATATGTATTCCCAAGAAAATGAAAACATAAAGTCCACACAGAAACATGAACACACATAACACTACAGCATTGTTTAAAATATGTAAAAAGGTTTAACAACCCAAAAGTCTGATTGATGAATCATTGAACAACTTGTGAAACATTAATAGAGTAGAATAGTATTTCACATAAAAAATTAAGTTTTAGTCCATGCTACAACATGGATGAACCTTGCAAACACTAACAAAAGTAAAAGGTCAAGCACAAAGGACATGATGCATGACTACATCAGTGTAAAATGTAACCAAAGTAGAGACAGAGGATAAAGTAGTGGTTTCCAGGAGCTGGGCAGGGAAGGGAACTTAGAGAGCAACTTCCAGTGGGTATAGAGAATCTTTTGGGGGATAACAGAAAAAAAAGGTTGCAAAATTATACTGTGGTGATTGTTGAGATTCTGTAAACCCCACCCCTCAATTACCTGGCAGTAGCTAGGTATGCTCCACCCCAGTGACCTGACACTATAAAAGGCGCTGCTTGCCCCCATTCTCTTTCTCTTGGCCTCTCTTGCCTCCTGGCTCTCTTGCTCTCTGCCCTATCCCTCCCTCTTTCCCTTCCCCCTCTCCCTCCACGTGCTCATGGCCAGCCTCTACTCCTCTATTCCTCTCTCTCTCTCTCTCTCTCTCTCTCTCTCTCTCTGCCTCTACCACCCTCTTAACTCTCCCATGACCTGAACAAACTTTATTCTGTACTATACCGTTGTGTGGTTGGTCCCTCAGGGGGAGGAGATTTCCAACATGGGCCCCCCAGAGGCATCTCCCTTGCCCCCAGGCCTCGCTGCACCTCCATGGACCATATGCCCCCCACTCTCTTCATCCTTCTCCTAACATTGGTGCCGAAACCTGGGATGTCATCTTTTCACAACACTGGTGCCCTGTGACTTTTCCTTTCAGTGACTTTTCCTTACAGTGATGATCACGTGACTTTTGTGAATATACTAAAAAACCACTTAAGTGTACGCTATACAAAATATATTCCAAGAAAGCTGATTTAAAAAATAAAAAAGCAAAGCACCATTTCTCTGTGTGATGTTCACCAGATGCCCTGTTGTCTATCTAGGAAGGCAATGTGGCTACCAGTTACTGTCTGGAATTAACAAGAAGCTGAAATGAAGAAGGGAAACACAACTGACTTTGTGCCTGACAGAACTCTATCCTGGTTAGGAAGGTAATGATGATGAAGAAAATCACTTCCTCTACTGCTTGATAGCTTCAGGGAACTATCCCTTTGGGAAAAGAAAACTCCTTTCAAGGATACAAAGAACCCAGCAGGACCCAGCTTCCACTGAACCTGTTGCTATTCTTTCCACAATAGTGTAGCAGAAGGAAAGCTACAGAGATCTGAAAGGCCTCTACGGAAATATCACAAAGGAGCTCTAGTATTTGCCATACTGACCAGCAAGGATCACTTCAAGTCAAGTGACAGCAGCAAAGATGCTGTCACCAAAGTATAAATGTCTCAATCCTTGATCCTGTCCATGGTGTCTCCACAATTCCCCCAGTATCTGTTCTAAATGGTAAGGCAGGTATTATGGAAGATCTACCTGCACGATTCAGTAAGGAGGTGACTAATAACAGGAACTGTACATGAAGATGTTTTAAAATTGTACCCTACTTCTGCTGGGAACTGGGTCTATGATCACTGAACTGGCCATGTGCCCTAAAAAAACATAATATCGGGCATGAGATGAGAGAAAATGACCCTTGCCATATTGACTCCTTTATAGGAAAATCTGGACCAACACAAAAAGGGTTAGGAAGGAAAGTAAAGAGAGAAAGATGGGGAAATTAAACCAAACACTTGCCTAGGACTTGCCTGCTCCTTTGGGTCAGGTTAACAGAAGTATGAAGTCTACTATCAGCGGAAGCCTTTAATGCCATCACCATTGCTGTCATCACAGAGATGACTATGACAACCATTAAACCCTGTGGCTAGGAATATGCAAACAGATTAACAAATACATATGCGTGCAGATGGAAGAGGAAGTTCCCCACATTCTTCACTCATCTTTTTGCCACTTACTTTTGTACTGTTGGATGGGGTTTCACCGTTGCTGCAGAAGCTGCCTCTCCAACTGCAGCAGCAGGCTCTTGGCCTTCTGTAGTTTGATTTTCAGGTCTGAATTTCCTACGGATAGGCTTTGATGGAGGCTGAGCATGTGGTACATCCTGTAGATTAAAATATCAACCCAAAATGCTCAAAAGGTTTTTTTTTAATGATCCTGCTATCTTCCATGCCACTATCCACAGTTCTGTGCCCAAGATCAAAAGGCTTCTCTATTCAAACTGCACACCACAGACCTGTAGCTAATACTTGGCTCATCAGTAAGTGCTGGAGGGCTGCTGGCAGTGAGTTCCAGCAAACAACCTACCTTTCTGTCTTTTTAAAATACACTGGGAATACTACCCTTGCTAAGAACTCCAAAATAAGATTCTAGTAACATTGCTCTTGTCCTTTTTATTTCACTCTCCAGATTTGATTCTCTTCCTTGTCCAGTTCACCCTCTGAGTGTTCCACATCCCATACCTCCTCCCCATGCCTACTGCCCTTCCCCTGCCCCCCGCCTACCCCCCATTGTCTCCAGGAGGATGTCCTAACCCTACTAGACCTCTAACCTCCCTGGGGCCTCCAGTCTCTTGAGGGTTAGGTACATCTTCTCTGACTGAACCCAGATCCAAGAGTCTTCTACTGTGTATTTGTTGGGGGCTTCATATCAGCTGGTGTATGCTGCCTGATTGGTGGCTCAGTGACTGATAGATGCCGGGGGTCGGGGTTAGTTAAGACTGCTGGTCCTCCTACAGGGTCGCCCTCCTCCTCAGCTTCTTCTAGCCTTTCACTAATTCAATCACAGGTGTCAGCAGTTTCTGTCCATTGGTTGGGTGCAAATATCTGCATCTGACTCAGCTGCTTGTTGGGTCTTTCAGAGGGCAGTCATAATAGGTCCTTTTCTGTGAGCACTCCATAACCTCAATAATAGTGTCAGGCCTTGGAGCCTCCCCTTGAGCTGGATCCCACTTTGGGCCTGTCGTTGGACCTTCTTTTCCTCAGGCCCCTCTCCATTTCCATCCCCGCAGTTCTGTTGTCCACATGAAGCAGCTCACAACTACTCTTGTCCTTTTGTAATGTTGTAAACAATCTATACTTTCTTGTCATTTAAAGTCACATAGACTTTATATAATAGCAGTTCTTATCCTCTGGCTTGTGGCCCATTTGGAGGTTACATATCAGATATTCAACACCTCAAATATTTATATTACATTTCTTAACAGTAGCAAAATTACAGTTATAAAGTAGCAATGGAATAATTTTATGGTTGAGGGTCACTGCAACACAAGGAACTGTATTAAAGGGTCGCAGCATTAGGATGATTGAGAATTCCTCTCTTATAACCACAAGGTCTTTTCTAATTGAAGACAGAACTGACTCTTGCCTCACTCTGGGCCTTTTAATCACATGCTCGTCGTTCTCCTTCCTGATCCCTGTATGAAGTCAAACAAAGAGCCAGTGTGCTCAAGGAAACAGTTGATCTGCTTCCTTAGGGGACCCCATGTCACCTTCCAAGCCCAAGGTTCACTCTCTTTGCTTAGAGAATGGCCTGAGGGATAATACAGAAGAACAAAAAGAGGGTAAGGGAGTAAATGGGGAGCTCAATAGTGAGTAGTGCTAGCTGTAGAGGAGGAAAAGTCCCAGCACAGGTGGGGACAAAGAGGGGAAAACCAACACAGACAAATGAATACAAATGAAATGTGATGGAGAGGCATACTGTTCTGCGTGCGAAATTTAAAAACAATCAAACAGCAACCACAAAACAAGAAAAGAAAGACATCGTGGTACCAAGAAGGGGAGACTGTCCTACTCACAGGGGGTACTAATAGGGTCTTAGTTTTACCTGGGGTCACTGTCTAACACTAGATGGTTTCCGATTCTTGCTGTCTTATTCAAAGAATTTGAAAATGAGCATATGATTGGCAAAGCAGCAAGAAACTTGATTTAAACAGACCATACAATCTGCCTCACTGATGGATAATACTGGATACACTTCAGAAATCAGTGGGCTATTTGAATTATATAAGCCTTTTCCTCGCTATGCATGTCCTTTCCTATGAAATATCTGATTTTAATCACATGCACACCCAACCATGTACAGACATAAGATGGCAAACAGAAGGTTTTCCTTAAAACTTCTTGCAGAAGATACAGTTTATCTTAATGCACATGCATCCAAAACTAGTTCAGGCCAGATGGGCTGCTCTGTGTTTCATCCCTGGTGTTCTGGGACAATTTTCAAAGAAAATTGACCAGAAATGTGTAACAACAAAATGGTTACTAAAATGCAGAAGTAGTTTGTCCCATTGTTCAAAGTGGGGTATGCAAGAAATGTGATGCAGGTAAGGGTCCTAGGCTGCTGACTACACTGTTAGGAGAGCAATGTGTGCATATCTGAAACCAAGTGGAGTCCAAAGTAGCAAAGGTACAGCACCAACACTCGTCTGCTTCATTAACAGATGTATGGAGGCTTACTAAAGTCACCCAGCTCTCCCCACATTTTATATTTGATTTTATATGTTGTGTGTATGTGCGCCATTTGTGTACAATGAGCACAGAGGTCAGAAAGCAATGTGCTTCCACATGGGTACTGGAAACTGAATCCAGGCTCTAGCTATGTAAGAGCAGTAAGCACTCTTAAAATGCAAAGCCATCTCTCCTGCTCTTCCAAAAAAAAATTTTTGATCTTGCCAAAAGCAAGGCAGTCATGCTTAGTTGTAACATTGTTGAAGAAATACAAAGCACCATGGCCCAGTCCCCGAACCTTCAGGATCCTAATCTTCAGAAAGAATTCTCACTTCAGAACTGTGGATTGGTTACATTCATCTTGGTGGAAACTTATAAGTAAGTTTCTGTAAGAAGTCCATGGATCTTTATGTTACCATGGCAGCATCTTTCTGCTCTCTTACCTTCTTTGTTGGACTGCTTTCTGCAGCTTGGGAAGGAGCTCTGTTTAGTTGAGGGTATAAGTCAGCTTCAGACACTGGTTCAGACTGTAACAAGATCAAAGAAAAGGTATTTATACAAACCCAACTGTGCATACATATGACCAAGAACACTTTGGAAAAGTGTCACTCAGGGAGAACAAGTCACACTGGTCTAGACCAAGCTGCAGACATGCAGTTATCCTTGGGGAAATGTTCCACCAGAGACCTTGCTACTACATTCCATGTCTCCTTCCATTATCAAGAAAAAGAACCATGAATATCTCATATTTTTCACATGCAGATTTCTTAAAAACTAACACTCTACAAAAATTATTTTAAAAATACTAGACAAGAAACGGTTAGGAAAGGACTTAAGGAATACTGCAAAAAACAATCAGTACCATATAATACCCATAAGTTTTAATATTAAATGCCTAATAAAAAAACACTGTATGGGCTGGAGACATGGCTCAGCAGTTAAGAGTTGCATTTCCAGAGAACTGAAGTTCAATTCTCAGCACCCACACAAGGCAGTTAACAACCCAGCTCCAAAAGCTTGGATGTTCTCTTCTAGATTTGACAGACAGATACACACACACACACACACACACACAAATACACACATAAATCTTTTAAAAGCTGAAGCACTCTAATAAACATAGCCATTCCCCTTTCTAAGGGAAGGAGGTAATGACTGTAGTAATTAGAAAGGCTGTCTATTAGGTGCACAGACTGAAGAGTGATACTCCCAAGCACTTCATGACATACAACACAGCCAAGTGGAACACAGGGTAAATGGGACTTACATAAGGTTCCCTGTGTCCCCAAGGCTTTGTGCCTTCAGCTGTGGTAGAGCACTTTGCTTTCAGCTGCTATTAACCAGTGATGCAAAATACAGACATGATGAACAAAAACATCTACTTAGGAGCAAGCAAAGTGCCTTCCACATTTAGCTGGTATCAGTCCTTCATTTACATGAAAACTAAGTCACGCCGCAAAAAACTCAGATTGTAATGCAAACAACTGCCACTCTGCCCCTGCGTGGCCATCTCTAGCCTCCTACAGTAGTGTGCCTTCTTTCCCATGCTGCTACTGCTGAACAGACTAGCTCCCAGGTAGCTGAGGTTAGTAGACTCTGGCTGCCTCTAGTATTCTCCTCATTCACCTTCCTTCCAAAGTGGCACCGCTGGTGATCTCAGGTGGCAGAGAAGTGATAAGCTCTGCTCCCCATGTTATAATTCCTCCTCTCCCTTTTCTGCTCTGACTGTTCCTATTCCTGAAATGTAGACTTTCTTGGGATTCTCTGCCTTCAGTTCTCCTGACCCATTTTTCCTGTTTATTTTTTCCCAAGGTAATATCGTCTTACTTATTTTTCATTAATTAATATATTTCTTGTGTATGCCATGGTACATGTATGGAGGTCAAAGAGGACCTTCTGTGAGAACCGCTTCTCCTTTTTCATCATCTGGGTTCCAGGGATCCTGCTTAGGTTGTAAGGCTTGTCTGTCAACAATCACCTTTACCTACAAAGCCACCTCACTGGCCACATTATTTATTTATCCATTTTGCAGTACTGGAGATTGAACCTAAGGTTTCATATGTGTGAGGCAAGCACTCATGCAATATCCCCAGCCCTTGTTCCTACATTTTATCCTGAACAACTCCCTACCTCTTTTAACTCTATATACAAGCATCTGACATGCCTAGTTTCAAGTGCCATCTATTTCTCACAGCTTCCCCTTCCATTAGAGATGGCTGTGTTACTTATGCTGCTGCTGATGCTATGATTAGACTCTAGAACAAACTGAATTCTATGTATGTGTCATACAGACCTTGCTCAAGTGTTCTGCATAAAGTATTATATCACATCATCACAGCCTTAAGAAGTAGTGATTATCTCCAGTCTGCTGATGACAAACTTAGAGAAGTCAAGAAACTCATCCAAAGGTCATACAAATAGCAGGGTCTGAGGCCAGGTTTTGAGTTCCAAAGCTAGGCTTGTTACCATGGTTTCAAGTTCTGACGCTAGGCTTGTTACCATGGTGCAATACAGCCGCAGGCACTCAGAGGTCTCACTGTTGCTCCTGTAAGGCATTACTTATCAAACAGCAATTGCTGTCTGGCTATGCTGGCATTTAAAGATAAACAAGGATCAGCTCTACTTACAACCATCTGGCAGTCTAGTGGAAGAGGTAGATAAATAATCAGAAATATATGCTTCAATGTAGTGTGGTACAGAGAGTGGGGATTATTGGAGCACTCATCCTTGTAAGACAGTTAAGACTTAGGAGGTGACATTGCAGTTGAGGTCTGAGTGAGATGTAGTATATGGTGAGCTACAAGAGATATATAAGTGGAGAGAGGTAGGTCCAAAGTAATCTCACAAAGGTCTATTGTACTGGCCAGTCTAATTTCAACTTGACACACAAACTAGTTATCTGAAAGGAAGGAAACTCGATGGAGATGTCTCCATAAGATCCCGATGTAAGACAAGTCTTTTAATTAGTGATTGACAGGGCGGGGTCCAGCACATTGTGAAGACCATCTTGAATATGAGGTCCCTTCCTGCCTGTCACTTGCAATTTATTACTTGAAAGGTGTATGCTCTGGCACCAAGTCTATGCATGCAGGCCTCTGCAGGGACCACAGGTATAGAAGGACAAATCATAGCAGGCAGGCAGCAGAGGAGAAATTACTGGTCCAGGTACACTGCCTTTTGATTTGCCAGTTCTTTCCCATTACAAAGCAGGCAGAGTGGGGATCCACCCCATGTGCAGTCACCAAACCCAAACAATATGGCTGATGCCAGGACGTGCTTACTGGCAGGAACCAGATATGGATGCCTCCTCAGATGCTCTGCCAGAGCCATACTGATACAGTTGAGGGTGCTTGCAGCTAACCATCGTACTGAACACAGAGACCCCAATGAAAGAGCTAGAGAAAGGACTGAAATAGCCGAAAGGGTTTGCAACCTCACGAGAACAGCATTGTCAACCAACCAAACCTTTCGGAACTCCCAACCGATGAGCACACATGGAGAGACCCATGACTCCAGTTGCAAATACAGCAGAGGATAGCATTGTCTGGCATCAATGGGAGAAGAGGCCTTTGGTCCAGTGAAGGCTCATTTTCTCAGTGCCAAGGTGATGAGATTGAGAGGGGTGACTGGGAGAGGGAGCACCTTCATGAAAGCAAGTGGAGGGGGAGAGGGAATGGGGGTGGAAAGGGGATAACATTTGAAATGTAAATACAGAGAATATCCAATAACATTTTTAAATTAAAAATAAAACAAAGCAGGTTGTATCTTTCACTGATTCCCTGTGGAGATGAGTGAAGTCTCCTCATGGAAATACCAAGGGAGATGACAAACTGACCTTTTCAACATAAATGAGGATTAGGAGCCCAGCAAAATCAGTAGAATATCTTTGTTATTGATACCTAAAAATAAGCAGCAATCTGGTGGAAAGCTGAGGAGGTAGTGGGGAGGCTTGTCTAAGTTGATACTTTTCCATTTACAAAATGTACCTTCCTGAAATAATATGCAGTGGCCTGGGTCTTCTTGCTCTATGGCTGAAGACAGTTTAATATTAGCTCAGAGAGAATCTTGCCATTGGTGTCCTTCGGAAGTACCTCAGGACCTCCCTACCACCTTTTGTTACCCCAGGACTGACTTCAAATGAGTTAATATGCTGAGTATTCAAAGGAATGAATCCCACAAAGGATGGGATAGAGGAATTGGAGAGGGATATCAGAAGGTGGTACAGGGAAAGAAAACTAGTTTATGGTAGGAGAAATTGAAGATGAGATTTAGACATGCAGAACTGCTTCATCACAATAAGCTGTTCTGCTTCCCTTTATGAAAATAGCATATGCTTCACATTTCATGACAGGCTTAGCAGCTGGGTGGCAGCCTAAACTGAGAGGTTCCTTTGCTATTTCTTTACACATCTGTAAATCATCAGTTTTAGAAGAATGATAATCCATAAAGGCAGGAGGGCCTCAGTAGCTGGCTTCTTCCTCGGTGGACTTAAGAAAGTGGTGGTGGGAAAAACTCTACTATGTCAACAGTATAACCTTGTGCAAAAGTCTTGATTATATAAACTGAAGCCCAACTTTTAACTCCAATGAAAGAAGCACACGTTTGGCTTATAACTGATTTTACAAACAGCAGTCTTGCCTTCATGGTACCATGAGATACAATGTATGCTCAGTCAGGATTCAGAGAGCCAGTTCACTAACGTTTGAAATATTTATTTATAGATATTTATAGATAATACATATAACATGTTTATTTTGCCACCTGTTAGTTTATATGAATTATACATACAGGTTTCATTATGAAATTTACATACATATATGTGTATATAAGTTTGATCATATTTACCCTGCCATACTCTCTTGTCCCACTCACGTTCCCACTGTTTCTTTCCTCTGCCTTATGAGTTCCCTATTATTTCATTTTAATTTTTGTGTGGTTGTCTTTTACTTTTTGGTAAGCCAATGAGTTCCATTAGGGTTGCTTGCCAATAAACAGGCAGGAGAGTTGTTTACAGGAATGTGGGCACCCTACTAGTGGCTATAACACTGAAGAAAATAACTTCCTCCTCTAGTTACTATTAATTGGCTATAGATGCAAAGGGAGGAGTGGATCTTCACGAACTCCTCTCCCTTCCGTGACAGATTTTGTTGGGACTAATTGTGTACTGAACTTGTGCAGATAATTACAAATTCAGATTCTGAGTTCAGAAGGACAATGAGCATGTCATGTCTGGAAGTCCACATCTCACACCAGTCCTCCACTTCTTCCAGCTCTTATAGTCTTCCCACCCTCTCTTCTGTGATCTTTCATAAGCCTGGTAGGGGCTGATAACCATGTCCCATTTAGGGCTGCACATTCAACAGTCACTTATTTTCAGTACTTTGAACACTTATAAGCCTCTGTATTAACCATCCCTCCACGTAAGATGAAGATTCGTTGACAAAAGCTGACAGCAGCACTAATCTATGGCCATAAGCATGGTGTCTTATCGGGAAGTACAACAGACACATCATGTTCATTTAACAAAACAACTGCAACAAAGCTGGTGAGATGGTTCAGTGGCCAAGAAAGACCGATCACTTACTATTCCTGTAGAGGACCCAGATTTTCTTTGGTGAAGGTGCTCTAATGTCCCAGAATTTGGGATCTAGCTTGGGTAGAGTAAAGGGACAATATGGGGAGAAGAATGCTGGCAGGGATGGAACAGACCTTGCACTGCCTAAAGAATATTTGACACTATTTCCCACTTTTATGCTTTTCCCTACCTTGCAGCAGATAGAAGCATAGAAATAGCTAATCTTTTTTGGTACATTCCCAATCCCTTATATTACATCTCTTCCGTTAAGAAATAGTATGGTCTCCTATTTTCCTGACCAGACTTTAGCCAGAAATATGTGAATGTTAAGAATTTGAAGCTTAGCCTGCGGGCATTAGATCTACTGACAGACTTTATGTAGAGAGTGACCTGATTTGCTGTGCACTTTCAAAAAATTGTTCTGGATCCAGTGAGTGGAAAGGACTAGATATAACCCACACTGAGTAAAGGGAATGCTGTTATAATGCAGAAGAAGAAAACAAGACAAGCAGTGATTATGATGTAAACCATGTATAACCAGGCATGGTAATACACACCTGAGTTAGGGAAACTGCAAGGTCAGAGACCGTCTAAGCTATCTGTCTATCAAGACCCTATCTTAAGAGACTAAAATAAACAATAAAATCACCAGGTGAACAAGAACGGGAACAGGCAGTCATGAGAGCTATTTAGACTAGAAACTGAATATATATGCTTGGTAACTGATGAAATATAGTTAGGTGAAACAAAAAACAAAGATAAGGATCCCCAGCTTTGACCTGGAATGATGGGTAAATATCTGAGAAATAAAATAGCTCCAAGCAAGAGAGAAAAATTATTGGCATACAGAAACTGAATATAATTAAGCAGGTACAGAGTGCGAGAAAATACAAAAATAATTCCCTATGGCAGCATCTCTCTAATACAGCTATGCAGAGAAGAATAATCCATGAACTATCTAGAGCAGAGACATACAAGCTTTTTCCATAAAGGGACACACAGTAAATATTTTAGGTTTAGGAAATAGGCAGCCTCTATTAGCCACAGAAAATGCAAGGAATGGGAATAGACTGTGTTCTAAGAAATCTTATTAGAAAAAAATGATGGAGGATAAACTTGTCTATAAACAATAGTTGCCAGTCCTTGATATAGAAAGAAAATATACAAAGATCAGCTTGGAAAGCAACACCTCATCCATCTCTTCCTTGAAGCCTCATGGAACATAATCTGCATTCTGTGCTCTGACATGATACAAGGAAAAGGAAACTGCTTGCCTTTGCTTGACCACAGCACTTCCTAGACTCACTGGCTTCATTTTCTTCCCAACAGCATCCAGCAGAAGTAATATTGTATGGATTTTAGAACGCCAAATATGGACTATTGGAATGAAGAACATGCCATTTGACTTCAATATGCTGGCCTATGTACTGGCTAGTTTTATGTCAACTTGACACAAGCTAGAGTGACCTGAGAGGAAGGAGCCCCAATTGAAAAAAATACCTTGGTAAGATGGGTCTGTAGTTAACCCTTTAGGGTATTTTCTTAATTAGTGATTGGTGTGGGAGAACCCAGCCCATTGTGAGTGGTGCCAAACATGGGCTAGTATTCTTGATTTCACTTGAAAGGAGGCCAAGAAATCCAGAAAGAGCAAGCCAAAAAGCAGCACTCCTTTATGGTTTCTGAATTAGCTCCTGCCTCCAGGTTCCTGCTCTGATTTCCATCAATAATGAACAGTACTTAGTTACTTTTCTACTGCTGTGAAGAGATATCATGAACAAGAACAACATATAAAAGAAAGTATTTAATTGAATTTTTTACAGTTTCAGAGGGTGAATCCATGAGCATCATGACAGAAAGTAGAGAAGCAGAAAGGCAGGCATGTCACTGGAGCAATAACTGACAGCTTACATCCTGAACCACAAGTTGCAGAGAGGAAAAAGATGAGGTTTTCCCCACTTTCTCTTCTAATTGTTTCAGTGTACCTGGTTTTATGTGGAGATCTTTAATTCACTTGCACTTGAGCTTTGTACAAAGAGATAAGAAGGATCTATTTTCATTCTTTTGCATGCTGACTGCCAGTTGAGCCAACACCATTTGTTGAAGAGGTTGTCCTTTTTTCATCAATTGTTTTCAGCTCCTTTGCCAAAAAATCAAGTGTCCATGTTGTGAAAGTTCATTTCTGGATTTTCTATTCTGTTCCATTGATCTACCTGTCTATCTCTGTACCAGTACCATGCAGTTTTTAAAACAACTGCTTTGTAATATAGGTTGAATTCAGGAATGGTGATTCCCACAGAAGATTTCTTGTTCTTGAGAATAGATTTTGATATTAGGTTTTTTGTTATTCCAGATGAATTTGCAAGATTGCTCTTTTCAACTCTATGAAGAATTTAGTTGGAATTTTGATGGGGATTGCACTGAATCTGTAGATTGCTTTTAGTAAGATGGCTGTTTTTACATTGTTGATCCTTCCAAACCATGAGCATAGGAGATCTTTCCATCTTCTGAGATTTGAAGTTCTTGTCATACAGGTCCTTCACTTTCTTAGTGAGGGTCACACCAAGGTATTTCATATTGTTTGTGACTATTGTGAAAGGCATCTTTTCCCTAATTTCTTTCTCAGCATGTTTGTCCTTTGAATATACGAAGGCTACTAATTTGTTTGAGTTAATTTTATATCCAGCCACTTTGCTGAACTTGTTTATCAGCTGTAGGAGTTCTCTGGTGGAATTTGTGGGGTCGCTTAAGTACACTATCAAGTCATCGGCAAAGAGTGATATTTTTACTTATTCCTTTCCAATTTGTATCCCTTTGATTTCCTTTTGTTGTTTAATTGCTCTGGCCAGGACTCCCAGCACTATGTTAAATAGGTAGAGAGAGAGTGGGCAGCCTTGTCGAGTCCCTGATTTTAGTGGAATTGCTTCAAGTTTCTCACCGTTAAGTTTGATGTTGGCTATTGGTTCGCGGTATATTGATTTTATTATGTATAGGTATGGGCCTTAGATTCCTGCTCTTTCCAAGACTTTTAACATGAAGGGGTGGTGAATTTTGTCAAATGCTTTCTCAGTATTTAGTGAGATGACCATGTGGTTTTTTACTTTGAGTTTGTTTATATGGTAGATTACATTGATAGATTTCTTTATATTGAACCATCCCTGCATCCCAGGCATGAAGCCTACTTGGTCATGGAGAATAATCGTTTTGATGTGTTCTTGGATTCAGTTTGCAAGAATTTTATTGAGTATTTTTGCATCAATGTTCATAAGGAAGATTGGTCTGAAGTTATCTTTCCTTGTAGGGTCTTTGTGTGGTTTAGGAATGAGGGTTATTGTGGCTTCAAAGAATGAGTTGGATAGTGTTCCAGCTGACTCTATTTTGTGGAATAGTTTGGAGTGTATTAGTATTAGGTCGTCAATAAATGTCTCATAGAATTCTGCATTGAACCCATCTGGTCCTGAGCTTTTTTTGTTTGGGAGAATTTTAGGGCTTCTTCTATTTCTTTAGGTGTTATGGAATGGTTTAGATGATTTATCTGGTCCTGATTTGACTTTGGTATCTGGTATCTGTCTAGAAATTTATGTCTCCCCTTTCATTTCTAATTTTGTTAATTTGGATATTCTCTCTTTGCCCTCTAGCTAGTCTGGCTAAGTGTTTATCAATCTTGTTAATTTTCTCAAAGAACCAATTCCTGGTTTTACTGATTCTTTGTATGGTACTTTTTGTTTATATTTAGTTGGTTTCTGCTCTGAGTTTGAGTATTCCTTGCCGTCTACTCCTCTTGGGTGTATCTGCTTCCTTTTGTTCTAGAGCTTTCAACTGTGCTGTCAAGTTGCTAGTGTATGTATGCTCTCTCCAGTTTATTTTTGGAGGCACCCAGAGCTATGAGTTTTCCTCTCAGTACTGCTTTCATTGTATCCCATAGGTTTGGGTATGTTGTGCTTTCATTTTCATTATATTCTAGAAAATCTTTACTTTCTTTATTTCTTCTTTGACAATGCTATTGTTTAGTAGAGCATTGTTCAGCTTCCATGTGTATGTGGGTTTTTTGTCTTTGTTGTTATTAAAGATCACCCTTAGTCCATGGTGATCTGATAGGACGCATGGGAGTATTTCAATCTTCTTATATCTATTCAGGCTTGTTTTATGACCGACTATATATGGTCAATTTTGGAAAAGGTGCCATAAGTTGCTTAGAAGAAGGTGTATTCTTTTGTTTTAGAAAGACATGTTCTGTAGATGTATGGATCATGACCTCTGCTAGTTTCACTGTGTCTCTGTTCAGTTTCTGCTTCCATGATCTGTCCATTGATGAGAGTGGGCTGTTGAAGTCTCCCACTGTCATTGTGTTTGGTGCAATATATGCTTTGCGTTTTCTTTTATGAATGTGAGTACCCTTGTATTTGGAGCATATACGTTTAGGATTGTGAATTCATCCTGATAACTTTTTCCTGTAATGAGTAAAAAGTGTCCTTCCTTATCTTTTTTGATAACTTTTGGTTGGAAATTTACTTTATTCGATATTAGAATAGCAACTCTAGCTTGCTTCTTGGAGCTGTTTGCTTGGAAGTTTTTTTCCCACCCTTTTACTCTGAGATAGTGTCTGTCTCTGTCTCTGAGATGAATTTCCTGTATGCAGCAAAATGCTGGATTCTGTTTATGTATCTAGTCTGATAGTCTATGTCTCTTTATTGGGGAATTGAGTCCATTTATGTTAACAGATATTAAGGAATACTGATTGTTGTTTCCTGCTATTTTTGCTGCTAGAGGTAGAATTATGTTGGTGTTTCTTTCTTCTTTTGTTTTCTTGCTTAGTTATTTTCTTGCTTTTTCTAGGATGTATTTTCCTTCCTTGCGTTGGAGTTTTCCATCTATTATTATTCTTTGCCGGGCTGGATTTGTGTTCAGATATTGTGTAAATTTAGTTTTGTCCTGGTATATCTTAGTCTCGCCATCTATGGTAATTGAGAGTTTTGCTGGATATAGTAACCTGGGCTGACATTTGTGTTCTCTTAGAGTCTGTATCATGTCTGTCCAGGATCTTCTAGCTTTCACAGTCTCTGTTGAGAAGTCTGGTGTAATTCTGATAGGTCTGCCTTTATATGTTACATGTCCTTTTCCCCTTACTGCTTTTAGTATTCTTTGTTTTGAACACTTGGTGTTTTGACTATTAAGTGTGAGGAAAAATTTTCTTTTCTGGTCCAATCTGTTTGGGGTTCTGTAGGTTTCTTTTATGCTCGTGGTCATCTCATTCTTAAGGGTAGGGGAGTTTTCTTCTACGATTTTGTTGAAGATATTTACTGTGCCTTTTCGTTGATATTCTTCTTCCTCTTCTATTCCTATTATCCTTAGATTTGGTCTTCTCATTGTGTCCTGGATCTCCTGGACATTTGGGGTTAGGGTTTTTTTTTTTTTTTTTTTCTTTTTGCATCTTCTCTGTTTTGTCTATGTTTTTTGTGTTATCTTCGGCCAGTGAGATTCTCTCTTCCATCTCTTGTAGTCTGTTGGTGATGCTTGCATCCGTGACTCCTGATTTCTTTTTTAGATATTCTATCTCCAGGATTGACTATTTTCTTTAGTGTTTCTATTTCCATTTTCAATTCCTTCACCTGTTTGGTTCTGTTTTCCTGTAGTTCTTTGAGTGATTTTTTTGGGTTTTTTTAAAGAGCTTCTATTTGTTTATGTGTGCTCTCCTGTAATTGTTTAAGGGAATTATTCATGCACTTCTCCAAGATCTCCATCATCATGATGAAGTATGATTTCAAGTCTGAGTCTTCTTTTTCTGGAGTGTTTGGCATTCCACTTCTTGCTCTGGTGGGAGAGCTGGGTTCTGATGTTTCCAGGTTCTCTTGGTTTCCATTGCTTAAGTTCTTTTGTTTTCCTTTTGCCATCTTGTTATCTGTGATTATACTTGGAGTTGTTGTCAGTGACTGCTGCCTGTCTCTCTCGTGGATCTGAGGGCCTGTGGACTCAGGAAGAAAATTGCTTCTGAGTGTTCAGCTTTTTGTGAGCAAGCAGTGAGTTCTGGTGGCAGTGACTTAGCTCTGTCTTTGTAGGCTCATGTGTGGGAGCTTTTGTGAGTCTGTTCTGGGAGCTCAGCCCCTGCCCACAAGTCCTGAGTACTAATGGTGGGGACCTGGCTCATGCTCTAGGCTGATACAGACCCTTTTCCAGTGAGCACAGCACTCTGCTTACTGAGAACTCCTGGTGTGCTCTCCCTGGGCCTATTTGTCAGGCTCACCTCTGGTCCAGGTGTAAAAGAGCCTGTGGAGCTGATATTCTAGCACTGTCTTTCCTGGGCAAACCCTCGTTCCCTCTGACAAAGGCCCAGGCCTTACTGTGGGCTGAAAAGGAACCTTTTCTGAGAGCACCACTAAGCATTCTCTGCACTCTGGGTACTCAAGGTGCAACCTCACCAGGCCTGTGCCCCAGGTTCTCTCCAAATTCTTTATTTAAGAGATGAGAAAATCAGGTCTCTGAGATGTTGGTCAGGACTGAGCCACAGGTATTTACTCTTGAAAGGTTTGACTAGACTGTTTGCTCAGCTACTTATTTATAGAATGGGAGAGTAAGTCATAAAACTATAAATGCATATTAGCAAGATTTAGTTTAAAATTTGATTTTGAAACAAAAATATCCATTTTTTAAGTTTAACTGCAGAACTCTGCCAAGGTATGAATAATTGGTGACTTTGAAATTTTTGTAATATCCATACCCATATGGGTTAGAAAAAGAAACTCAGGGCTGGAAAAATGGCTCAGTGGTTAAGAGCACTGACTGCTCTTCCACAAGACCACCCAGGTTCAATTCCCAGCACCCACATGGCAGCTCATGTTTGTAACTCCAACATCTGACATCCTTACACAGATATACATGAAGGCAAAATATTAATGCACATAAAATGAAAATATTTTTTAAAAAGAAAAAAAGTCAAGCTTTGTTTAATCTTCTTGATTCCAGAAGCAACAGCTAAATTCTAGATAAATACAAGGACAATCCTGTAGCAAGTGTCTGGGGATTGCAGCATCATCTTGGCATCCTATATGTAAATGAATGTCTGATTTTTCACCTGACCACATCTGTGCTCAACAAGGTCCTTCCACAAAGCCATGTGACAAAACCTAGTCAGAAGATGTAGAATCAACAGCCAGCAGCATCCTAGCTACAGCAAACCCTGTTTTTCTTCAACCAGTGTCCAGAGCTTCCTAAGAAGTCTATTCTCTTCAAGACTGTTTACTACAATCCACAACCCAATCACATGCAAAATAGAGAAATATAAGTGAACTGTAATCTCCTTGAAAGCATAATATGTACCTTGTTTTGTTATCATTTACACAGTGCAAAACCTATGAGCCATCAAACAAGGGGTGTTGTAACCAACAAATGGAATGAGACAGCAACAAACTCAACACTGATCAAAAGGCAACTGGGATCACAGCAGGAACTTGGTATACACTATGCAGTCAAATCTAGTCTGTGGCCTTACTAGGTGCATACTTAACCTCTCTAGCTGTAATTCTTTTCATTAGCAAAATGAGGATAATCTATCTAATTCACAGCAGTATGAGGATTAAGGAGAATATCTGTCCAGAATGCTAAGCACAATTACATAATGACTGCTCAATAACAGCAGAAACTGCTATAATTAGGACTAGAGGTGTAATTGATTTCTTAGGCACAGTTTCTGTCATTGTAAACAGCAGCTAATTCAATGCAAGGGACATTTTCTCCCTTGTGGAACAGGTGGAAACCAACAGTGAGAACATGCTGGCTCCAGTTTAGAGTAAAAGTGATGAACTATCTGCAACCTAAATCTGTGCCACTGGATATTATTTCTATCAGTATAGGATGGGAGAAGTTACAAAAAATAACAATTGTTTTAAACCCAGCCAGTCTGCATTGAGCACCTCTGAAGAACCCCTTCCTTGCAGCACATCAATCCAACATGGGAGACACCAAGGACACAATGTCTAAAGCAGGCTTCTTCTGAGAGTTGAGTTCTCCATGAGTAAGTTGAATAAAGATACCTTATACAATCCTCTTGCATGCCCAAACAGGCCCCCAATTCAAAGGCATCTCATAATAAGGCCTTGAGAAAACCTCTTTGATTCTCCCCATGGCTGTCTCTGAGTATGGAGTAGTAGAATAGTATCTTCTCTAACTACATTTAGTTCACAGTCAAGCTATTACAAATATCCAAACTTGGGGTTAACAAAGCCCTTTCTGGATAAACTTGGTAAGCTATGAGAGAAATAGGACTTTAAAATATAAGTTAAAAATAGTTTGACAACAAGGAACTACAAAAAGAGAGGAAAATAAAGGAAAAGTGAAGAGAAAGAAAAAGGAAAAGAAGGGGGAAGGGAAGAGGGAAGGGAAGAGGGGAGGGAAGGGAAGAGGGGAGGGAAGGAAGACGGGAAGAGAAGGAAAGGGAGGGGAAGGGGAAAAGGAAAGGAAAGGAGAGGAAAGGAAAAGGAAAGGAAATTAAAGGAAAAGAAGAGAAAGAAAAACTAAAAATTGGGATACTGCCATAAAGTAAGTTAGCACCTATGACACTGCAAGTGAGGGGGTGGAGAGATAACTCAGCAATTAGGAACATTTGTTGCTCTTGCAGAGTATCTGAGTTAGATTCCTAGCACGTACATGAGAAGCTCACAACCATTTATAACTTTAGTTCCAGGGGACTCAGTATCTTCTTTTGACCTTTATAGGCACCAGGCACACATGTGGTGCACAGACATATATGCAAGAAACATCAATATACATAAAATAAAATAAATAAATGTGGCTAGGCATGCTGAAGCATGTCTTTAATCCTAGCACTCAAAAGATAAATGCAGGTGGATCTTTGTGAGTTCAAAGCCAACCTGATTTACATAGCAAGTTTCTGGCCACCCAGAGCTACATACTGAGACCCCATCTCAAAAAGTCGAAAATAAATAAATCTGGAAAAGGGGGAATGAACAAGTGGAAATGGAAGGACACTAATTAAGTATCCCTGTACTAACACCTTGTAAACTTGTTTATAGTATTTATGAAAGCTGAAGATATGTCTAGCTTACAATCTATAACATTCTATGCTTTAGTCCTAAAATAAATAAAAATATATCCACTCAACAGCTTAGACATGATGGTATAGAGTAGTATTACTTTTCATTGCCAAACTCTGAAAGATACCCAATATCTATCAACAAGAGCAAGCTAAAATATTTGTATATATAGTAGAATACTATACAGCAATGATCACATATTGTATTTCAAATATCACTTAAGCAATAACAGCCAGACAAAAATACACACTACACAACTCAACATACATACAAAGTAGAAACATAGAGGTAATCTATGCTATTAGAAGTCACAACAACGCCAATCCTAAAAATAAGAAATAAGTATAGAACAATACTTCTGAAGTGCTGATAACATTCCACTTCTTGATTTGTGCGCATATAACATGTACATATTCATTTGCCTTTTCAAAATTGATTGGTCTGTATAGTCAGTGTAGATCTTTCAATATATGTATATATATGTATATATATATATATCAATAAAAACTTTATTTATTTTTATTTTTATTGGATATTTTTCGATATTTACATTTCAGATGTTATCCCCTTTCCTACAATCCCAACTCCCTTTCCTCTCCCATTGCCTCAATGAAGGTGCTCCCTCTCCCAAATACTCTCTCCCAGATCAGCGCTTTTACTCAACTCCCTGCTCCTCTATTTTCCCTATTATTTCTTCCCATGAGTGTTTTGTTCTATATTCTAAGAAGAACTGAGGCATCCACCTTCTGGCCTTCCTTCTCTTTGACCTTCATAATACCTGTGAAATGTTTCTTGTGTATTCCGAGCTTTTTGGGCCAGTATCCGCTTATCAGGGAGTGTATACCATGAGTGTTTTGTGACTGTGTTACTTCATTCAGGATGATAGCTTCAAGTGTCATCCATTTGCCTAGGAATTTCATGAAGTCATTGTTTTAATAACTGAGTAGTACTCCATTGTGTAAATGTACCACAATTTCTGTATCCATTCATCTTCTGAAGGACATCTGGGTTCTTTCCAGCTTCTGGCTATTATAAATAAGGCTGCTATGAACATGGCGGAACATGTGTCCTTGTTAGATGTTGGAGCATCTTTTGGATATATGTCCAGGAGTGGTATAGCTGGGTCCTCAGGTAGTACTATGCCCAATTTTCTGAGGAACCACCAGACTGATTTCCAGAGTGGTTGTACCAGCTTACAACCCCACCAACAATAGAGGAGTGTTCCTCTTTCTCCACATCCTTGCCAGCATCTGCTGTCACCTGAGTTTTTGATATTAGCTATCCTGCCTGGTGTGAGGTAGAATCTGAGGGTTGTTTTGATTTACATTCCCTGATGACTAGGGATGTTGGGCATTTCTTTAGGTGCTTTTCAGCCATTTGATATTCCTCAGTTGAGAATTTGTTGTACCCCATTTTTAATAGGATTACTTGATTCTCTAGAGTCTAACTTCTTGAGTTCTCTGTATATATTGGATACCAGCCCTCTATCAAATGTAGGTGGCCTGTCTTTGTTGTTGAGATGAGTTTCCTGTATGCAGAAAAATGTGGGATCCTGTCAACGTATTGAGTCTGATAGTCTATGTCTTTTTATTGGGAAATTGAGTCCACTAATATTAACAGATATTATAGAATAATGATTGTTGTTTCCTGTTATTTTTGTTGTTAGAGGTAGATTTATGTTTGTGTGCCTTTTTTCTTTGGTGTTTGTTGCAAAAGCATTATTTCCTTGCTTTTCCTTGGGTGTAGTTTTCCTCCTTGTGTTGGAGTTTTCCATTCATTATCCTTTGTAGGGCTGGATTCATGGACAGATATTATGCAAATTTAGTCTAGTCCTGGATTTTCTTGGTTTCTCCATCTATAATAACTGAAAGTTTTGCTAGATATAGTAACCTAGGCTGGAATTTGTGCTCTCTTAGAGTCTGCGTGATGTCTGTCCAGGATCTTCTAGCTTTCAGTCTCTATTGATAAGTCTGGTATAATTCTGATTGGTTTGCCTTTATATGTTACTTGTCCTTTTCCCCTTACTGCTTCTGTATACTTTCTCTGTTTTGAACATTTAGTGTTTTGACTATTATGTGTCAGGAGGAGTTTCTTTTCTGGTCCAATCTATTTGGAGTTCTGTAGGCTTCTTTTATGCTCATGGTCATCTCATTCTTAAGGGTAGGGAAGGTTTCTTCGATGATTTTTTGAAGATATTTAGTGGGCCTTTCAGTTGGGAGTCTTTTATCCCTTCTACACCTATTATCCTTAGGTTTGGTCTTCTCATTGTGTCCTGGATTTCCTGGATGTTTTGGGTTAGGAGCTTTTTAATTTTTACATTTTCTGTGACTGTTGTATCAATATTTTCTATGGTATCTTCTGCCCCTGAGATTCTCTTTTCATCTCTTGTATTTTGTTGGTAATGCTTCTATCTATGACTCCTGATCTGTTTCCTAAGTTTTCTGTCTCCAGGGTTGTCTCCCTTTGTGTTTTCTTTATTGTTTCCGTGTCCATTTTTGGATCCCAGATGGTTTTGTTCAATTCCTTCATCTGTTTGCTTATGTTTTCCTGTGTTTTTCTAAGGGCTTATACTTGTTTATCTGTGTTCTCCTATATTTCTTTAAGGGAGTTATTCATGTGCTTCTTAAGGGCCTCAATAATCAACATGAAGCACGATTTTAAGTCCAACTCTTGTTTTTATGGTATGTTGGGATATACACTACTTGCTGTGGTGGGAGAGCTGGGTTTTGATGTTGCCAGGTTGTCTTGGTTTCTGTTGCTTAGATTCTTGTGCTTGCCTCTTGGCATCTTCTTATATTTGATGTTAGTTGATCTTGTCTCTGAATGGAGCTTTTCTCTACTGTGTGTCTGTGACCTGTGGGCTCAAGAAGATTAGTCCTGGGTGTTACATTCTCTATGGCAGGCTGTGAGTTCCAATGGTGATGGGCCAGCTCTAGCCCTGGGTGCAGATGGAGGCCTGTGGGCTCAGGAGGGTGAGTGCTCCTGTGTCTCCTCTGGGTGCTCAGCTCTCTGTGGGCAGGCCAAGATTCCTGATAGCTGTGTGCTGGCTCTGCCTGTGGCTCTAGGCCCAATAAAAACTTGAAAACATAAATCCTGTGGAGCCAATTTCCTGCAATGTCCCTAAAGTGCCACCTAGTGGCATAAGATAGTTTCACAGCAAGGAACTCCAAAGGTGCTGCTCCAGTTTAGCAGATGTACAGGACCATAAATTAAAATAGATAATGTGATCCCAATGGAGTGGATTCTTGTGTTTCCTCCTGTAAAGAACCCCTAGAAAGGATTCAGAGACAAATGAAGCTCCAGCACACATCAAGTTGCTACCAGAAAGCTGACAATGCACATTTCTTTCTCACTCTGCCTATGATCAGCATGATAGTAAAACTAGAGTATTACCAAGGCTAATAGCACTGAAGACCAAAAACTGAGGCATCTCTAGAATCCTTCAGAAACTGGGGGGTAGCAACATGTTACTGGTTTGACAGCAGAGTGAGGCACTTTGGGAGGAGTTGAGAAGAACACCTGTTTCATCCTGTGTTCTTCGGTTTACCTCTTTTTCAGGACAGCATGCCTTTGAAGCTGCCAGTTGAATAAAAGAATCAAGAGTTTTTCTGGTAAAGTTGGCAAGACGGTGCAAAAGAAATCTATGAATCATACACACAGAGATAATGATCACTGATTTGGGAGCCTGGAGGGTCAAATACTGAAAGGACAGGCAGGCTCCTACTCTGCACTCATTCATCTCATTTGCCTTAGTTTCACTTATGTTAGAATTCTCTTTGGATTTGTGTTCTTCCATGAAGGAAGCTTGCAGAAAGATGACCTATACATGCTTCTTGCCAAGAGATTCTCCTCCTTCCCATTTCTATTCTGAGTAGAAACTGGTACCTGGTGATGCTCTGGACCTGGGAATGGTACAGGCAGAAGAGGAGCTCATAGAAGATCACAGACATGAATAAGAAAGTGATTTAAATGTAGATGTGCTGCTAGCACCTGGAATCCCAGCACCAGGGAGACTGAGGCAGGAAGATCACAAGTTGGAGGTCTGCTTCAACTACATAATGAGGCTCTGCCTCAAAAAATAAGTAGAAACAAAACAAAAACAAGGGTAAATCACTGCTTTAGCATGTGTGAAGCCCTGGGTTTGACCCTACCAATTACCAACAAAAAAGAAAAAATAATAAACTAATTCTCTTACAAGTGGTCATATGCTCTATGCCAGCCCTCATTCTGGGCCTGTGGCCACTCTGGCTATCCTGAGTTTCCTGTGTTTTTCTACCAGATCTCATCCCTTCTGCTTCATTTTCATAGAGTGATACTAATTATAACACCTCTTATTGACTGTATAGATGGTCATATGTCAGACACTAAGTGACCTATAGATTTGTCACTATTTTAGTTCTAAAAATAGATACTCCTATTAATAGATACTCATTTCTAAGATGATGAAATTGAGGCAGGAAAACACTAAGTACCTACCTTGCCCAAAGTCTCAAAGCCAGTAAGACATCGATTCAAAGCCCATGTTCTTAGTTACTTTCTCTGACTGCATCCCTGAGCTCAAACCCTACTGTCCTCTACTATCAATACCCATTAAAACCAGAGTTCATCTGGGACTGCTTCCTGTTTTCTGTCACTATCTGGTGATAAAGAAGGCAAATGAATAAAAGAGAAACAAAGACTTCAGGAACCTAGATATCAACTATAACTCATCCCCCATGGGGAAAGGTAAGCTATCTTATTACTCAAAAAGAAAACAGTGGCTGCCTATAGTCCTTATCAGTGAAGCATGAGGAGATGGGTTTAAAAGAGGTACATAGGATAGAATAGTTACATAAAGGTACCATGTAAAACTACACATTAGATGGATTGGACCTGGCTGCCTTTTGAAAGCAATGAACTGTGAAGGAGCTACACGTAGCTTCCTGCTCCTATAATTCTTAGCGAAGTATGGTCCTATAGTCAGTCCATTCCATTAAAATTTGATGAAGTTACTATACAAACAGATGGGAGTAAAAAGGAAAAAAAAAGCATGCCAGAAAAGTAAGCTTTACATAACACAATATAAGAAGCATAATGGAGGGGGGGTAATAAAAAAGTCACTAGTAGTGGGATAGAGGTGCTTCAATTAAAAATGATTTTTAAAAATAAAATATATTCCTGATGTGCCTGGTTGGGTGTAAAAAAAAAAACAACAACAACTCTTGAGACATGGATTCATGAGTGGTTTGAATGAGAAATGCCTCACATAGGCTCAAGTATTTAAACACTTAGTCCCCAGTTGGAGTCTGTTTGGGAAGGTTCAGAAGGTCGAACCTTGCTAGAGGAAGTATGTCATTGGAGTGGGCTTTGAGGGTTTACAGCTTTGCCCCGCTTCCTGGTCTCTTTCTCTCTCCCTCCTTCCCTCCCTCCCTCTTACCATCCCTTTCCACTCCCTCTGCAAGGACAAAAATACAATCAGACAGCTTCCTGCTTTTGCCACTATGTCTTCCCCATGCCTTCCCCCACTATTACGGACCCTAACCCTCTAGAATCAGAAGCTAAAATTAACTCTTTTGTCCCTAGATGCTTCTGGTCAGGGTATTTTATCACAGCAACAGAAAAATAGCTAATGCACACTATATAGCATCACAACGAAAGCTGGTACTTGGGATAGGCAGCAGACTTAGAATCACAGCTTTGTGATAGCCCTGCTCTGGGTGACCTTGCACAAACTTCCTGAGTTCTCTGAGCCTTAGTTCACTTATCTTCAAAATGAAGCTAGCAATGGAGCCCATAGCACACCCATTAGAAGCATGGAATGGATTAGCATCTGTAAAGCACTAAGGAAGTTCACAGGTTCTCTATGGTGAGTAGACTTCTCAAATCAATTCTATGTGCACACAAACATCTCTTTATCATACAAAAGTTGTATCTTTTGTTCCCTTTTGAAAGCACAATAAAGGTTACATCTGACCTTTTGCTACCATAAATATGGACCACAGACCTGCATTAGAAGTTTTGGAGGGGCAGAATGGCACTGTAAGCATTTTAGATAAAGGTTAAAAAAAAAAAAAAAAAAACTTCACATTTGGAATATGATGGTAGCAACAGGTACTGGAAATTCTTTTTTTTTTTTTTTTTTTAATGACACAAAAGCTGAATTCTTTTTATTTTGGGAAAGTTCTAATTATGCATGGATGGGCTGGGATTACAAAAATGCAGCTTGTGGGTCAAGTCAAGCAGAAACAGGGACAGGAAGAGTTTGAATGTCTTGAAGATTTGAGATCCTGCTTGCTCTTGACCCATCTAAATCCCACTCATTTTCCTCTCTTTGTTTTTTTTTTTAATTGAACAACTTTATTTTTAAAAACAAAGATAAATATACAGATTTTAAAAGCATTTTTGCATAAAAGTATATGAATACATTTTTGTCAGTACTTGATTTTTTAAAGGTTTGATAGTGTGCATTAAAATCTTACTAGTTACAATGAGCATAAAGTACATGTAAAATAAGATGTAACCAGGAAATAGTCAAAGTTTTCCTGGTGTGTAAAGATTAAGCATAATGGTTTTTCATTTTCATTTTTTTTTTTTTTTTTGGCCTTTGTTTTTCTTGAACTTGATATAGTCTGTGAGTTATTTCTGGGTGTTCTGAACTTTCTGGAGTTAGTATCCAATTATCAGTGACTGCATATTATGTCTGTTCTTTTGTGACTGGGTTACTTCACTCAGGATGATATTCTCTAGATGCAGCCATTTTCTTAAGAATTTGGTTAAGTCATTGTTTCAGATGTACATTTATCTTTGTTTTTTAAAATAAAGTTAAAAAATAAATTGAATGTTTTTAGCTCCTTTGTCAAAGATCAAGTGACCATAAGTGTGTGGGTTCATTTCTGGGTCTTTGATTCTATTCCATTGATCTACCTGCCTGTCTCTGTACCATAACCTGTGCTTTTATTTTTCTTTCCCAAGTTACTTACTCTTATCTGGGAGTGTTGTAGGCAAAACTGTGCATTTTAAATTTGTTCTGTTTTAACTTTTATCACAAGTGAAATGTGCTTTGTGTTTTGCTAATCATCTTTGTGTTAATATTAGAATTTGTCTTTTCTGCTTTGGATTATGTCTTGAGGGTTTATTTTCAGTTTTGAGTTTAAATTTTCTTTAATTAGTTAAATTATTTTACATTCCAATTGCTCTTCACATTTCCAGTCACCCCCTCCCACCATCCTTTTCCCCTTTCCTCTTCTCTCCTTTTCCTCAGAGAGAATACGCCCCCCAGATATCCCCCAACCCTGCTGCATTAAGTCTCTGCCAGGTTAGGCACGTCCTCTCCCACTGAAGTCAGTCAAGGTAGCCCTGTTAAGAACAGATAACACAGACAGGCAACAGCTTTAGGGACAGCCCCTGTTCTAGTTGTTGGGGGACTCACGTGAAGACTGAGCTGCATGTCTGCTACATATGTACCAGGGAGCCTAAGTCTAGCTTGTGTATGGTATAGGGTTGGTGGTTCAGACTCTGAGAGTCCAGCCTAGTTGACTCTATTGGTGTTCCTGTGGAGTTCCTAACCCCTTCAGGGCCTTCAGTCCTTCCTTCTCTTTTTCCATAAGAGCCCCTGACCTCTGTCCAATGTTCTTAGTTCTCTGAGTGCTTTCTTTCTAGCACTGCAGAAGAAAAGAAGGCCACAGGTATAGGTTATCACAAACCCATACCTGTGGCCTTCAATGTGCACCCAGTTCTTAGACTTGAGGTATAACACCTTTATCTATCAAGAGTTCTCAAAGATGGTCCTAGATGGTGGCTTATCTAAATTCCATGCTGTGATATACAAATGTTCTTTCATTTATCACAAGACTTATATCCACATAAACTCATTCTAAGTTGAAAATAGTATAAATTAAAACTAAATTTAATACTTTTGACCTGTTTTGCATTATAACTTAGCCTAACCTATCTGATATATGTTCAGAACGCCTATATTAGGCTACAGGGGCTCCAACACATTTAGCACAAACCTGTTGAGTATCTCATATAATTTAGATTTTTGTACTGAAAGTGAAAAACAAAATGGTTGCTGGACTGTTTTTGAACACTTATAAACTTGACAATTCCTAACTTAAACCATCGTTAAGTCAGGGACTGTGTATTTGTTTACCATTGTACACCTAAGTGTACAGCTAGCATTTTCTCAGACTCTCTCCCAGTTTTGTAGCACTATTGGTAGTAAAGAACCATTGTAGTAGCCTCTTGCCTCAAGGGATGAACGTAGTATCATTTCCCTGCCATACGTGGAAATGTTTTTATTTATTTATTTACTATTATCATTATCATTATCATTATCATTATTATTATTATTATTATTATTATTATTATTATTATTATGTGTGAGTGTGGGTGCACATAAGCCATGGTGTGTGTGTCTGGGGGAGGGGGGTTAGTTCTGCTCTTCCACCATAGGTTTCACTGAGTAAATGAACTTAGGTCATCATACTTGTGAAGCAAGCATTTCTACCCACAGAACTTGTTGTCCATTCAAGGGATTTTAATCCATGTCATTGTGCTGTACACAAATGTGCAGCTGCCTATCCACATGAGAAACCTTAGTTTGGCTTACTAAGTTGTGACTTTTGCTTACTCCTGAGTTTATCCTAAGTACACTTAATGTGAACACCTTTATGTTTTGGCTTTTGTGTATCATTTCATTGTAACTTTATCATAAAGAAAGTTGAGGGTTAGCAGTTGGAAATGAGCTATTTATATCCTCATAGCTGGTAGGTGACAGAGACTTCTGTAGACAAGGAGAGCTTGACAAAGTGTCTAGAGAAAGTGTTAGAAATAAAATTTAGATGGAAAGAAAAGAATTTGCTTTACATCACCACTCAACTACAGGTCTGTTAATCAAAAGGTGATAAGAATGTCCACTATTAGAAGAGAAAGTAGGGAAAACCTTAGAACACATAGGCACAGGAGAAAATTTCCTAAACAGAACACCAATGGCTCAAGCTCTAATGTCAAAGATTGACAAATGGGACTTAATGAGATTGCAAAGTTTCTGTAAGGCTAAGGACACTGTCATGAAAACAAAACGGCAGCCAACAGAATGGGAAAAGATCTTTACCAACAGCACATCAGATAGAGGCCTAATATCCAAGGTGTACAAAGAACTCAAAGAGCTAGACACCAGAGAATCAAATAACCCTATTAAAAAATGGGGTACAGAGCTAAACAAAACGTTTTCAGTTGAGGAACACCGAATGGCCGCGAAACATCTGAGGAAGTGCTCCACATCCTTAGCCATCAGGGAAATGCAAATCAAAACAACCCTGAGATTCCACCTCACACCAATCAGATTGGCACAAAACTCAGATGACAGCAGATGCTGGCGAGGATGTGGAGAAAGAGGAACACTTCTCCACTGTTGGTGGGGCTGTAAACTGATACAACCACTCTGGAAATCAGTCTGGTGGTTCCTCAGAAAAATGGACATAGTACTACCTGAAGACCCAGCTGTTCCACTTCTGGGCATTTACCCCAGAGACACTTTAATACACAACAAAGATACATGCACCACAATGTTCATAGCAGCTCTATTCATAATAGCCAGAAGCTGGAAAGAGCCCAGATGTCCTTCAGAAGATGAATGAATACAAAAATCGTGGTATGTTTACACAATGGAGTACTACTCAGCTATCAGAGGCAATGGCCTAACAAAATTCTTAAGAAAATGGATGCATCTCGAAAACATTCAATTTAATTTGAAAAGCAAAACCCATGGACATACAGATTAGCGTGCTCTAAAATTAAACACATGATTTTTCTACATGAAAAATGTACACTGTCACCTGGCATAAATTTAAATCTATGACTAGTCATATCACAGTGACATTGAAACAGAACATGGAGACTACAGTTTTAAAAGCTCCTCCAGAGAAAAGGCAAAATCACTCCAAAGGAACCAAAACTAGATTGGAGGTGGACTCTTCAGTGATAAAAAGGAGTTGATGCATTCTAAGGATGAGAGAGAATAACCTACAGTCTATAATTCTGACCATAGGAAAAAAATAGCATTTAAGAGTGAGGGTGCTAAGTGTTTGCCTATCCAGAGAAGTGGATAACAACTAGGTAACCTGTTTTGGAAAACTGTTTATTTGAACCTGACAACTGCTAGAATTATTGCAATTAGGTGATCACACAATGTCTCCTTCCTGGGAGTGTGCTCTCTTAAAGCAGCATCCAACAGTCATTTCATTCTCCAAAGTTCCAAATGATGTTTTAAAATTCTAGATATCTTATCTAGATTACAAAATATATTTTTCCTAAAACTGCATTTTCCCTGCCACAACAACTACTTTAAGCTTCTACCAATTCCTATATGCTATACCACCAAATGCTTAACAGAACACAGATCTGTTTCTCTTACAGCATGTCCAGGGCCAAAGGTGCACAGAGCAGGTGAGAGCTTAAGCCATCCTGTCCTCCACTGTGCCTGATGACTTCTCATCTACATATTTAATGCAACACAGACTCAGAGGCCTCTATACTAGGACCCAACCTATTGAATCATCTCATTTTGCAGAAGAAGAAATATGTCCAAGGGCATAATTTATACAGTTCCTCCAAGGTCATGGAGTTACATAGTAGCCCTTTTAACAGTTATTCAGAATCATCCTGGATAAAGATAAATCTTTGGTTTACATCTTCTTTCCTTGATCACTGAAATACTCATTAACATACTGCTGGCCTACATTGGGGCACAAAACAGTCACACTTGGGAAGAAAATGAAAAGTGGCATCTTAGGTGACAAATTTTGTAAATTTGCTTCAGAATAATTTAAGTTTCTCATAAATAAAAGATCCATCTTTTAAATTTTTTAAAGTTTTATATGAAACGTTCTCTCTTCCTCTCCTCCTTCTAACTCCTCTCATGCCCACTCATTTTCAAACCCAGGGCCTCTTATTATCACAAATGCATGTACACACACACACACACACACACACACACACACACAGAGAGGCGGGGGGGGGTATAAATACAATGTGCTAAGTTCCTTTAGTATTGCTCATGTGTCCCTGTGTTTAGAGCCAAGCACTCAGGACTGAATAATCTATTAGGAGGATTATCACTGGAGAAGACTTAATCAATCAGTTCAATCAGTGACTATCTCTGTGTCTCTCTGTGTCTGTCTCTCTTTTTCTGACTTTCTGTATCTGTCTGTCTCCCCCTCTCCTCTTCCCCCCTTCCGACCTCCCTCTCTCTGCAGTGCTTCATCTAGGAATAGTCCCATGTGAGATTTCCCCCACCCATGACATCATGTTGGTACGTCTACTGGTGCTATTATTTTTCAGGTCTTGTTTAGGCAGACATATTGGTGAGATTTCAAGGGTATAGCTTCCCTGCTATATAAAGAAAATACTACCATGCAGCAGATATACTGGTCCTCTGGCTCTCACAATCTTCCTTCTCCCCATTCCTCACTCTTAACCCAACCTTAATTAGTGTGGGAAGTTGTACTGTAGATGTATCCATTAGGACTAGACATCACACAGTCAGAATCTGCATTTGACCAATGTGTCTCTCTGCTGTTAAAAAAAAAAAAAGGAGGAGGAGAAGGACGATGGGGAGAGTTTCTTTGAAGAGGGTGAAAATTATACTTATCTGTGGGTAAAGGGGTAAGTATTTAGAATGTAGTTAAAATTATGCTGGTTTAGAGAAGTGGCAATAGTAGGATCTCTAGGTTCTACAGCCTCATCCGCCACTGTCAGAAGGCTAGGTTGACAGTATAAGGCATGATTTTCCTTCTACCGAGAAAGCATTATATCAATTAGATGGCTGTTGGTTACCCCCAGGAAAAAATGCCACCACTGCATCATGCATTCTTGTCTTGGTTGTGGTCCACAGGCATTACAGATGGGTAAGACTAATGATCCCTTTTCTTCCTTGGCAGTTTCTATTACTCTGAAAGCTAGTCTTCAGGTAGGCGGCTTCTAGGTCAGACCCAGCTCAATTCTTCTAAGTCCTATATTCAAAATAAATAGTGTCTTCAGCAATAGAATTTAAGCTTCAATTTCTGGGAGGCAACCAAGAATAACAGCAATAGCCCATACTGCTTTGAGGGTCTATAAAACATCGTACTTAATGAGATAACCCAGATCAAAAGTCAAACACTATATATTCCCTCCTATTTGTGACTCTTAATTCCAAATTTTTGGATGTGAATATATAACATGCAGTAACTACAGATACAAAGAAAGTAAAAAAGAACAATGAGGTGGGGGAGAAGGAAATCTTTGGAGGGAATAGCAGAATACTAGTGCTAAGAAAGGGGAAATGAGAAAAAAGGTGAGGTAGGTGCCTTAACTGGGTAGGGAGGATGGAGGACTATACACAAGGAAGAGGAAGAGGGATAAATAACACTAAGAATGTTTTTAAAAGCCTTAAGGAATCATATAAGTTCATGTTTATTTTAAATCACCTATTTTATATGTAAGCATATGTCTGCACACACACAGTGTGTGTGTGTGTGTGTGTGTGTGTGTGTGTGTGTGTGTGTGTGGTTTAGAAGAAGCTATGTCACTTAGGATGACATTGCTCCCTTCAGAATCCATAAACCATCTAACAAAAATCCTAGTGATAAGCATGAAAAAAACCTCCTTTTTCATTGCTGAATAAAAGATAGCTATTAATACATATTAATTTATGTGTTGAGGAGTAAAAATTAAGCAGTAGAATGTACTTTTGAAAGCTGATAAATATGTCAGTTTGAAGAGCAGCGCAATGAAGGAGTAGGCGGTGGTGTTTTACTGTGTATCTGACTAGCCTTTTCTCTGTCTTGTTCCAGCTTCAGCAGGATTTGAAATGGCTAGTGGTAAGGCTGAGGAGGACTCTGGAAAACCCAGGACAAAGGTGGTTTCCTGCTTGTAGTCTGCCAGGCTGCAGCTCTCTGTGGGCGGGATTCAAGGACATCTGAAATTTCTGACAAGCACCCATGGATGCGTGGGTGCAACTGCTGCTGAGCAACACATAGCCATCCTGGAGGAACTCTTTACAAATGAAATCATACTGGCAGGAAATGTTACAAAAGGCTTAATGGTAAAGTGTATTACCACATATCACTCTTGACTTGCTGTTTGTGGGGATGAACAATTGGATTCTGTCATCAAGACTGTAATTGTTGGTGGTGGTGTCACCCCACATACAAACCACCACCACATAGCCACCAATCTCTGACTAGGAAGAAAAGACAAAATAAAATTGTCTAAGGATGCCTAGATTCCTTATATTATCTCAGGACTCCACCCATAACAGCCATTCAGTGCAGGTAAATTCCAGTGCACTGTATCACTATAAAATAGAGCTTTGTCTTTTACAATTGTAACTGAACAAGCTGAATGTTTACTTAGCTTTCTAACCAACCAAATGTCTATATTTCAATCTTAATCATGCTTAATGGTTACTGTGCCTTCGAAGATGCTACTGACTCTGAAACAGCAGCTTTGGACTAAGCAAACTAATTTTTATAACTGGATTTTATAGGCAAGAGAGATGAATGGCTCAGTGGTTAAGAGTGTGTACTATTGTTGCAGAGGACCCAGGTTCAGGTCCAAGTACACACATGGCAGCTCCCAATCTCCAGTAACTTCAGCTCTAGAGGACCCCACACCCTGCTTTTGACACTGTGAGTACCTATACAAACCCACATATATACACACAATTAATTAATAATAAAGTTTTCTAACTGGGTTTTCACTGTGATATAGAAGTCACAGTAACTAATACACAGACACACACATGTATGTATGGGTGTATGTATGTAGGTATGTATGTATGTATACAGCCCAAACTGAGAAAAGAAATACAGAAAGCTCATGCCTGTTGCACAGACACAGGCAGTATGAGTCAGTCTTCTGTGTACTATATAAAAGTTAAATGTGCTACATATTTAAATATGCTACAGCAAAAGGTCTCAAAACTTTTGTTTCACTAACTTTTTAATTTATAAAGAAAAATACATGAAAATTTAAAATTAGCAACATTCTGTGCTAACCATGCAAATGTTTTTTCTTGTTACTTCATCACAGATATTTGAAAGTTGCCAATGAGATAATACCTCATTTTTGTTTTTTAATGTTGTTGAAATGGAACCACATTTCTGTTTTTAATGTTGTTTGGATGGAACCGAGGACCTTGCACAGGGTAAACAAGTGCTTAAACCCCGACTCCATGTTATTCTCTTATAAACAAATCTAGCATTGCTAAAGATGGGTTCACTTAGCCAAAGTACAATAGTAGGCTCTCCCCTACTGTGCCCAGACAGGACTTTTCTGAGGGGACTTCTACTGCCTCAAATCTCTGTAAGCACTGGGGCAGCTCCTCACTACCCTCTCCAGAGTACCCACTTCAGCTCCTCCCTGAAATCTGTCCTCCTGAATCACAGGTAGTTCCTTGAATGTCTCAAGACATCCTGCACAGCTGTTCCTTACATTAGAGGCCTTTCCTGCACAGTAGAGCTCTGTATCACCGGTACTTAGCATAGGAGGAGCCCATAGCACCATATGCTGAAAAACTGTACTTCATCTCTCTCAAATGATAAAAGCGAAAGTACATTTGGTTTTCATTTTATTTTGTTTTATTGTTTTTTCAGTGCTGAGGACAAAATCTAGTAAGTCTGTATGTGCTAACCAAGTGTTCCACTCCTGAGCTCCAGCCCCATCCCTAGATATACTTTTGTTGTATGTAGAACATACTGAGAACATGGAAGCATTTCACTGGCTTGTTACAGTATTCCTTTGTATTCCTTTGTAGAAAATAAAATATTTTCCTGTTTACTACAATCTTGTCATACTCATATTACATAATATAGAATTTTAAATCCAAAAAAATAGCAATTTTTAAATCTTATTTAGAGCATAGAATCATTTAAATTATAGCAGGCTTGTTAGCTTCTCCTCTAAGTGCCTGGTGGTTCTACTACAGTCTAAACCTCATAAAAGCCCCCATGGATATATGTCCATAGTCAAGAATGTATTTCCAAGGTCAGATTGATGGTCCATATACAGCAAAAAAAAAAAAAAATCAAAACCACTTAATAAAGCAAAAGCAGGCTGCAGAAATGTTTAAGGTGTCCACAGTAAAATTGACTACACAGTGATGAAAATAACTTCATGAGAGAGTGAACAAAAAGGAACAGAGACATGAGAGGGAAATGAAACAGACTGAAATTGGGACAATTAGAAAGTCCTAGCCAAAGCACATGGGATCAGCCTTCACTTTCAATTCTTCAAGGGAGGCTATTCATGTAACATGTAGAATTTAACTTTAATAACATAATACACTAATGAGGTAGCAGATGAGAGCAATTTGCCAACATTCAAAGCAGGACTTTAAGGTAAGTGTTCTAGTGTTTTCTTACCACTAAGCCCTTGGAACAAAAATAAGTGCTTTTGAAATAAGAAATGGTTGGAAAAGCTAAGAAACTGTCAGGCTTTACAAAACTGACCTTTGTTTTGTGTTTAAGACTTTAAAGCCTTTGGTGGGTTTATGTGTACTGTCAATCTCCTAGAGGAGTTAGGTAAAGTGCCTTGCAAATTCATTTGACCACAAACCCCTATTAATATCTCCCAGATTGTTTCATCACAGGTAACTTTGGAAACACTCTGATGTCACATGGATATGGCTATTTAGCTGTTCGCAGTTGGGCATGGCACAAAACTAAATGCAAGCCCATGTTTATTATTCAGGACTTCATGTATTAGATAGATATGTCCAATTTACAGTGAACAAAGAAAAGTAAGAAGAGAAAAGTGGTCTGGGAATTTTCTGCCTACATTTCTTACACACCTGCTCCTGTAGTTTGAAAACTGGAAATTGAAGCTGAATGCCGAGCTCAGCACTTATGTCTTTCTGGGAATCTGGTAAATAACAGGGCAGACTTATTCATTAATATCAACTTGAGAATTCCCAGTTCTCCTTGTCAAATTCTCACTCACTAAACGCCAAGCATGCAAGATGCTCTGGGCAACCATCTCAGATAAGGGCAGCTAGGAGCAGCAGTGCTTTCTAGACTGGCATCCCAGAATGCCTGCTAATGCTATTGTGACCAAGTCCAGGTTTGCTGTAATACAAAGTGAGAGTGTCATTTTCTCTGTGCCTTCTGCAGGAGGGTGTGAAAAAAGTCTCAGGTACAAGTGAGCACAACAGATCTACCATCAGTCTTTATGTACATATAGAAATTTAAACTCCCAGGATTGAAAGAAAGATGGTGTAAACACCTCAGTTTGGGAAGGGCTCTACTATTTACTAGCTATGGTCCCTGAGTAACTTGCTTAAACCTGGCATGAACCAATTTCCTTGTAAATAAGAAAAAGAATAATACTAGTACCTACTTCATAAGAGTTTGGGGAGGCTGGACCAGCGGAGCCCCGGAGATAAAGGCCTGGTGAGAAGGTGATCCGAGTAGCCAGGGGGTAGAGAGATCTCTGCCGAGTGCTCACGGAAAGTGCGCCCCTGCCCTGCCTGATCCAGGGACCAGGAACCCAGCATTGGGACCTCTGTTCCCACCAGGCGGCTTTGGGGTGCAGAACAGGGCTTAGACCATCCACCACCTGGACCAGCTGAGATCCAGGGACACAGGCCAGGTACAAGGGAAAGGCAAGAAACAATAACTGACAACAAGATGGAAAGAGGAAAGGGAAAGAACGTACCCCAGGGAAACCAAGACAACCTGGCAACACTAGAACCCAGCTTTCCCATCACAGCAAACAGCGGAATGAAAAACACTCCAGGAAAAGAAGACTCAGAAATGAAATCCTGCCTCAAGATGATGATGGAGATCCTTAAACAAGTACAGGAAGAAAAGAATAAAGAATTAGAAGCTTTTAAAGAAGAAACAAGAAAAACACTCAAAGAACTCAAAGAACTAGAAGAAAACAGAGCCAAAGAGATGAAGGAATGGAAGAAGGAATTTAAAACAGAAATGGACGCAATAAAGAAAACAACCCAAGAAGTAGAAATCCTAAAAAAGAAATCAGGAGTCACAGATGCAAGCATTTCCAACAGACTACAAGAGATGGAAGAGAGAATCTCAGGAGCCAAAGACAACACTGAAAACATAGACAAAACAGTCAGAGAAGATGCAAAAACCAAAAAGCTCCTAACCCAAAATGTCCACGAGATCCAGGACACAATGAAAAGACCAAACCTAAGGATAATAGGAATAGAAGAGGGAGAAGAATATCAACTAAGAGGCACAGTAAATATCTTCAACAAAATCGTAGAAGAAAAATTCCCTACCCTTAAGAATGAGATGACCACAAGCATAAAAGAAGCCTTCAGAACTCCAAATAGGTTGGACCAGAAAAGAAATTCCTCCCGACACATAACAGTCACAACACCAAGTGCCCAAACCAAAGAAAGAATACTAAAAGCAGTAAGGGAAAAAGGTCAGGTAACATATAAAGGCAGACCAATCAAAATCACACCCGCTTTCTCAACAGAGACTATGAAAGCTAGAAGATCCTGGACAGACATCATGCACACCCTAAGAGAGCACAAGTGCCAGCCCAAGCTGCTATACCCAGCAAAACTATCAATCACCATAGATGGAGAGATGAAGATATTTCAAGACAAATCTAAATTTATACAATATCTGACCACAAACCCAGTACTACAATGAATTATAGGTGGAAAACCCAATACAATGAGGGGAACTACATCCTAGTAAAAACAAGAAATCTCCTAATCAAGAAAACCAAAAGAAGAAAGAGACACAGACACAACTCAAGCTACAAAGGCAATAATGACAGGAAACAGCAACCACTATTCCTTGATATCTATTAACCTAAATGGACTCAACTCCCCAATAAAAAAGACATAGGCTATCAGACTGGATACATAAACAAAATCCAGCATTTTGCTCCATATAGGAAACTCATCTCACAGACAAAGACAGACACTATCTCAGAGTAAAAGGGTGGGAAAAAAAACTTCCAAGCAAACAGCCCCAAGAAGCAAGCTGGAGTGGCTATTCTAATATCGAATAAAGTAAATTTGCAACCAAAAGTTATCAAAAAAGTTAAGGAAGGACACTTTTTACTCATTACAGGGGAAATCTGTCAGGAGGAACTCTCAATCCTTAACATATATGCTCCAAATACAAAAGCACCCACATTCATACAGGAAACCCTACTAAAGGTCAAAAAATACATTTCACCCCACACAATAATAGTGGGAAACATCAATACCCCACTCTCACCAATGGACATATCATGGAAACAGAAACTGAACAAGGACACTGCAAAACTAGCAGAGGTTATGAATCAATTGGAATTAATAGATATCTACAGAACATATCATCCTAAAAAAAAAAAAAAAAAAAAAAGAATACACCTTCTTCTCAGCACCTAATGGCACCTTCTCAAAAACTGACCACATAATTGGTCACAAAATGAGCCTCAATAGATATAAGAAGACTGAAATTCTCCCATGCATTCTCAGATAACCATGGTCTAAGGCTGGTCTTTAACAACAACAAAGACAACAAAAAGCCCACATACACATGGAAACTAAAAAATGCTCCGTTAAAGGATAGCAGGGTCAAAGAAGAAATAAAGAAAGAAATTAAGGATTTTCTAGAATTCAACGAAAACGAAAACACAACATACCCAAACCTATGGTATGCAATGAAAGCAGTATTGAGAGGAAAACTCATAGCCCTAAGTGCTTCCAAAAAGAAACTGGAGAGAGCTCACATCAGCAACCTGACAGCACAGCTAAAAGCCCTAGAACAAAAGGAAGCAGATATACCCAAAAAGAGTAGACGGCAAGAAATAATCAAAATTAGGGCAGAAATAGACCAAATAGAAACAAAAAGAACCATTGAAAAAATCAACAAAACCAAGAGTTGGTTCTTTGAGAAAATCAACAAGATTGATAAACCCCTAGCCAGACTAACTAGAGGGCAAAGAGAGAGTATTCAAATTAACAAAATCAGAAAGGAAAGTGGGGACTTAACAACTGAAACTGAGGAAATTCAAGAAATCATCAGATCCTACTACAAAAACTTATACTCCACAAAATTGGAAAATCTGGAGGAAATGGATGAATTCATAGATAGATACAAGGTCCCAAAGTTAAACCAGGACCAAGTAAACCATCTAAATAACCCTATAACACCTAAAGAAATAGAAGAAGTCATCAAAAGCCTCCCAACCAAAAAAAGCCCAGGTCCAGACTGGTTTAGTGCAGAATTTTATCAGACTTTTATTGAGGATATAACACCAATACTTGCCAAACTATTCCAAAAGATAGAATCAGATGGAATATTACCCAACTCATTTTTTGAGGCTACAATAACCCTCGTACCTAAACCACACAAAGACCCTACAAGGAAAGAGAACTTCAGACCAATCTCACTTATGAACATTGATGCAAAAATACTCAACAAAATCATTGCAAACAGAATCCAAGAACACATCAAAACGATCATTCATCATAACCAAGTAGGCTTCATCCCTGGGATGCAGGGATGGTTTTACATACAGAAATCCATCAACGTAATCCACCATATAAACAAACTCAAAGACCAAAATCACATGGTCATCTCACTAGACACTGAGAAAGCATTCGACAAAATCCAACACCCCTTAATGTTAAAAGTCCTGGAAAGAACAGGAATCCAAGGCCCATACTTAAACATAATAAAAGCAATATACAGCAAACCAACAGCCAACATCAAACTTAATGGCGAGAAACTTGAAGCAATCCCACTAAAATCAGGGACTCGACAGGGCTGCCCACTCTCCCCCTACCTATTCAACATAGTACTGGAAGTCCTGGCTGGAGCAATTAGACTGCAAAAGGAGATCAAGGGGATACAAATCGGAAAGGAAGAGATAAAAACATCACTCTTTGCCGATGACATGATAGTGTACTTGAGTGACCCCAAAAATTCCACCAGAGAACTCCTACAGCTGATAAACAAGTTCAGCAAAGTGGCTGGATACAAAATTAACTCAAACAAATCAGTAGCCTTCCTGTACTCAAAGGACAAACATGTGGAGAAAGAAATTAGGGAAAACGTACCCTTCACAATCGTCACAAAAACTATGAAATACCTTGGTGTGACTCTAACTAAGCAAATGAAGGACCTGTATGGCAAGAACTTCAAACCTCTAAAGAAAGAAATTGAGGAGGATCTCAGCAATTAGACAGCAAAAGGAAATCAAAGGGATACAAATTGGAAAGGATGAAGTAAAAACATCACTGTTTGCAGATGGCATGATAGTGTACTTAACCGACCCAACAAATTCCACCAGAGAACTCCTACAGCTGATAAACAAGTTGAGCAAAGTGTCCACATATAAAATTAACTCAAACAAATCAGTAGCCTTCCTATATTCAAAGTACAAACATGTGGAGAAAGAAATTAGGGAAAAGATACCCTTCACAATAGTCACAAAAACTATGAAATACCTTGGTGTGACTCTAACTAAGCAAATGAAGGACCTGTATGGCAAGAACTTCAAACCTCTAAAGAAGGAAATCGAGGAAGTTCTCAGAAAATGGAAAGATCTCCCATGCTCAAGAATTGAAAGGATCAACATTTTAAAAATGGCCATCTTACCAAAAGCAATCTACAGATTCAATGAAATCCCCATCAAAATTCCAACCCAGTTCTTCAAGGAATTGGAAAGAGCAATGTGCAATTTCATCTGTAATAACAAAAGACCTAGAATAGCGAAATCCATCCTCAACAACAAGAAAACATCTGCAGGAATCACTATCCCTGACCTCAAGCTATATTACAAGGCAATTGTGCTGAAAACTGCATGGTACTGATAGAGAAATAGGCACGTGGATCAATGGAATAGAATAGAAGATCCAGAAATGAGCCCTCACGTATATGGTCACCTGATTTTTGACAAAGGAGCTGTAAACATTCAATCGAAAAAGGACAGCCTATTCAACAAATGATATTGGTCCTACTGGCACTCAGCATGCAGAAAAATGAAAATAGACCCTTTCTTATCTCCTTGTACAAAGCTCAATTGTAAGTGGATCAAAGATCTCCACATTAAACCAGATACACTGAAACTATTAGATGAGAAAGTAGGGAAAACCTTAGAACACATAGGCACAGTAGAAACTGTCCTGAACAAAACTCCAATGGCTGATGCTCTAAGGTCAATGGGACTTAATGAGATTGCAAAGTTTCTGTAAGGCTAAAGACACTATCATAAAAACAAGATGGCAGCCAACAGAGTGCGAAAAGATATTTACCAACCCCACATCAGATAGAGGCCTAATATCCAAGGTATACAAAGAACTCAAAAAGCAAGATACCAGAGAAACAAACAACCCTATTAAAAAATGGGGTACAGACTTAAACAAAAAGTTCTCAATTGAGGAATATCGAATGGCTGAGAAGCATCTAAGGAAGTGCTCAACATCCTTAGTCATCAGGGAAATGCAAATCAAAACAACCCTGAGATTCCACCTCACACCAGTCAGATTGGCCAAGATCCAAACCTCAGATGAGAACAGATGCTGGCGAGGATGTGGAGAAAGAGGAACACTCCTCCACTGTTGGTGGGGTTGTAAACTGGTACAACCACTCTGGAAATAAGTCTGGTGGTTGGTTCCTCAGAAAAGTGGACATAGTACTACCTGAAGACCCAGTTATTCCACTTCTGGGCATTTACCCCAGAGACACTCCAACACACAACAAAGATACATGCACCACAATGTTCATAGCAGCTCTATTTATAATAGCCAGAAGCTGGAAAGAACCCAGATGTCCTTCAGTAGATGAATGGATACAAAAATTGTGATACATTTACACAATGTATCAGCTATCAGAAACAATGGCCTAACAAAATTCTCAAGAAAATGGATGCATCTAGAGAATATCATCCTGAGTGAGATAACCTAGTCACAAAAGAACAGACATAATATGCAATCACTGACAATTGGATACTAACCCCAGAAAGCTCTGAACACCCCAGAAAGAACCCACAGACTGTGAAGATCAAGAAAAAAAGGAAAAAAAGAATATATTTTAATTAAAATAGAACTGTGTCATATTCCCCTTTCCTCCCTACAGCCCCTCCCAGTTTCTCTCCTATCTCCTCAAATTAATAACCTCTTTTCCTATATTATTGTTACATATATATGTGTGTGTATGTATATGAACCCATAAATACTTAATTAAAACCTTATAAAAATGTATTTGTATTCTTTTATGCAAAAATGCTTAAAAATCTGTACATTTATCTTTGTTTTTTAAAATAAAGTTTTAAAAAAAGGCCTCCACATAAAATCAGGTACACTGAAACTATTAGAAGAGAAAGTAAGGAAGAGCTTAGAACACATAGGCAAAGGGGAAAACTTCCTGAACAGAACACCAATGGCTTATGCTCTAAGATCCAGAATTGAGAGATAGGACCTCATGAAATTGCAAAGCTTCTGTAAGGGACACTGTCAAATGGCAACCAACAGAATAAGAAAAGATCTTTGCCAATGAGGACTAAAATCCAATATATACAAAAATCTCAAATAATATATATCAAATAATCCTATTAAAAATGGAGTAGAGAGCTAAACAAAGAATTCTCAACTGAGGAATATCAATTGGCTGAGAAGCCCCTAAAGAAATGTTCAACATCCCCTAGTCATCAGGGAAATGCCAATCAAAACAACCCTGATATTCCACCTCACAACAGTCAGAATGGCAAAGATCAAAACTCAGTTGACAGCAGATGCTGGCGAGGATGTGGAGAAAGAAGAACACTAGTCCCAAAAAGCTCTGAATACCAAGAAACAATTCACAATCCTTATGAAACTCAAAAAGAAGGAAGGCCAGAATGTGGATGCCTCAATCCTTCTTAGAAAGGAGAAAAAACACTCATGGGAGGAAATAATAGGGCAAATAGAGGAGCAGGGATTGAAGAAAAAAAATCCAGAGACTACATCACCTGGGCATCCACCCCATATGCAGCAGCCAAACCCAGGCACTATTTATGATGCTAAGTGCTTAGTGTCAGGAGCCCGATATGGATGTCTCCTCAGAGGCTCTGCCAGAATCATACAGATACAGCTGAGGATGCTTGCAGCTAAACATCAGTTTGAGCTCGGGGATCCTAATGAGGGAGCTGGAGAAATGACTGAAAGAGTAGAAAGGGTTTGCAGCCCCATGGGAAGAACATTACCAACCAATCAAACCCTCCAGAACTCCCAGGGACTAAAACACCAACCACATGGAGAGACCCATGACTCCAGTTGCATATGTAGCAGAGGATGGCCATGTTGAGCATCAATGGCCTTGGGTCCACTGAAGGCTCATTTTCCCAGTGTAGGTGGAACGCCAGGGAGCTGAGGTGGGAGAGGGGGTTGGAAGAAGGTGCACCTTCGTGGAAGGAAGTGGAAAGGGAGGGGAGGTGGTAGTGGGGGGAAAGTGGATAATATTTGAAATGTAAATACAGATAATATCCAATAAAAAATCATATTCTATTCAGAACACTCATGTCCCCTGACTTCAATTTCAGATACACCCTTTCTACTTCTCTCTGTGTATAAAAACCACAGGCAACTCTCAGGAACTGAAACTGAAAGTTTAACTGTTAGCTTACTAAAGAATCTCCCTTTTCCATGTGAGACTATACCTGAATTGGGAGAAATGAATTGCAAGTTTCTTAATCCAGAAATTACTATAGACTTCAATGCAAAGTAGCATATTGGTAGGACAACAGTTTGCAAAAATCAAATATGTCACCTACCTGTGTTGGACATGGTCTCGGAGGAAGTGCCGGTGGTTGGGGTAACAATCCTGAGTTAGCAGCTAAAAAACCAAAAAACAAAAAGACAATTAAGAACAACCTTTCCATACAAAGACAAAAAAATGTATTCAACTAATAATACTGACAGCATTTGCATGTTTACATTTATTAACTCCCTTTGAAGGCTTAGTTTTTTTCCCTAGGTGTATGCTATTCACAATAACAAAATTATAAGCATAGGTATCCATCAGCAGCAGATAAATGCATAAAAAAAAACTGGTGTGCGTTTATATATTCTTATTCAACAATACAGAAAATGAAATGCTATCATGTGCTAGAAAATGGGTACAACTAAAAATCATTATATTAAGGGAATAAGTCAGATTCAGAAAGACAAATACCATCTGTTTTCTCTCATTTACAGATCCTAAACTACGGAAGTAGAAAGAAAACTAAAGGAAGAGACGAGACCTACCAGAAGGGATGAAAGGCAGGGAGACCAATAGGAACGAATAGGAGGGTGAACACAGTCAAAGCACAAGATATACTTGAAACACATTGTTACGCAACATACAACAAACATATTCCAGTAAAAAATAACACATACCATTTCCAATACCCTTTTCATCTTCATAATACCCAGAATTCAAATATTTATGATGGTGGCAAAGATTAGGAAAAACCAAGTACTAACAAAAATGTATTCATATACTTTTATGCAAACATGCTTAAAATCTGTACATTTATCTTTGTTTTTTAAAATAAAGTTGTTCAATTAAAAACATTTTAAAAATAAGGAAAACATTTTTTTTAGCAAGAGCCGACTTAGCATAGAAAATGTGGTTGAGTCCTTATTCTGATGTTAGTTATGCATATTTAAATCAACCAGGTCCAAATGAATCAGGCCGGATGGAATCTTCTTTGGGTTCTCATATTTCTCACTAGCTTTCAGTCATTATTTCTCATTAGTTTGGTGCGTAGGCTGCAGCAAAGGAGGGGCCTGGGCTCAGCAGCTCTACCACCAATGAAGAAATGGACTGACCAACAGGAGAAAAAGCCAAAAATGATGGCTTGGCTTTACTGATTTCAAATCTTTCTCTTTTTTTCCCTTTCTAATTGTTACTAGCAATGATAACTAAATATAATTCTAAAATAATCTGGCCACATCTGAATGATCTTTTGGGATAAAGTTGAAGTCTAACATTTTCTTTGATCTTATGAGATACAGAGAATATCTGAGGAAGCCAAGAATGTCTGAATTCTAACTTAACAATGTGAATAAACAACTGGTATGAAATTTTAATGAAATCACACAGAAAAGGTAAACTTATAACCATACAGTGTCAAGTTAAACCACATTGTTTACAAACTACTCTGAAAACACTGGATCTACATAACTGTACATAGTTTATTCACAAGTCTGTGATAACTGCACTAATATTAGACAATGCTCTGTACCTTAAAAACAAGAGCCCCTTTACAAGGCTCAGGCACCATCATGGAAGAAAGAACAGGAAAGATTGTAAGAGCCAGAGATTGGGAAGAGCTGAAGCAAAACAGCATCTTCTAGACACAACAGGGCCACTGCACTCATGAATGCACAGCTGCTCTGGTTGCTGCACAGGACTGCACAAGGCCAAGCCAGTCAACATTCCATCATGGAGGGGGAGGAACCTCATGAAGAACAACTGACAGTAGTATATGGCTTCTAGAGGGCACAGAGTCCATTTTCCTTAATATATGGCTGTTTGTAGGTCTGCCATGATCCAGTAGATGGCCCCATAGCCAGAAGCACATGGGCAATATATTAGACACCCCTGAGTTATTAAAAAGAGGGGGTACATGGAGTAGGGGGAGTGAGAAAGATCAGGCAGAAATGAGATTAAATTTGATCAAAACACATTGAATAGAATCACAGAATTAATAGAAGTATGACATTGTTAAAATAGAAATAATAGCTAGTATACCAAGAGCATATATATTCTTGTACTTTCAAATTAATTTGGCTTCTCTGGATCAGACAAGCCCAAAGATGGAACATGGTGCTTTCCATAGATCTAGCTCCGAATAATGTCACAGGAATGCTTATTCTTGGCTAGTGTATGGATAGAGTACCAACAAGTGTGTCAACCTGGGATATGCCCCTCATTATAATTTTTAAAACATATCAGTGGGTCATAACTCCACAGGCTGAACAGGCATCAGTAAGAGCATAGAGCAGAAGAGAATGTTTAGAGCTGTAAGGATAACCCATCTCAGAGCACCTAATGTCCTCACAGGTAAGGCCTTTCAATTGCTACCAGTTACTTTTAAAACAAAACAAATACACAAGCAAAATTTGTGCACTTTCTAAAGAAAATGCCAAGCAATAAACTGCAGTTATCAAAAAAGACTGCTTAAGAAATTATAAGCCATTTAAGTACATTGACTCAACTTCCAGCCAAGATGGAGTAATAAAGAACACATATCCTCACCCAGCTGAAGCAATCAAACACAGAAAAAAAAAACATATGAAACAACAATTTCCATAATACTGGAACAAAACATGTAAGAAGAGTTTTGGGACCACAAGAAAATTAGGCAACAAAGGAGGTTATCTCTGAGATACAGGAAACAAAAAAAGGGGAGGAGGGCCCCATGACTCGCTCCACCCTCTATCTTGAACTGCTAAAGAAATAACATAAATCCAGATCCAGATCTGATTATGTTCTTTTTTTAAAAAAATCATTATTCAATTTTATTGTTTGAAATTCACTGAAAATTGCCCCAAATTCTGACTTGTAAAGCATTGAGCTCATTTCAAATAGAATCCTAAAATGAGTATGGGTACATACTTGTAGTGCCACAAGTCTGAAGCCACTCTGGGATACGGATACCATATCACAGTTCCTTACAACTAAACTTCAAACAGTAAAATAGTACATTGGGCTTGTGTGCATTCTTCCTTCTGAATCTTTTAAGAAAATATAACAGTTTATGTTCCTTAATACTAAAATAGGGGGACACAAATATACTGCATCACAATATTATTAACAATTTCATTTCCTCACTTCAGTACCTTACTACTTTTTCCCACCCATCCATACCTATCTCACACAAATACTATAAAGCTGAATTTAATTTTTAAAGTATTTATTTTGTTTTTTATATATTGCTGGTTTTCCTACACATAGGCCTGTTTAGCACATGAATGCTGTGCCTGTGGAAGCCAGGAGACTCAATCCTCTGGTACTGAAATCAGGCTATTGTGAGCCATCATTTAAGTGCTGAAAATTGAACCCATGTCCTCTGCATAAAAGCCAGTGCTCACAAGCACTGGGCTATCTCTCCAACCCCAAGGCTGAATTTAAATGGTGATAATTAAAAGTGGAGGGTGCTGCCTCACAATTGCTATCTCAGTCCTGGGAAGGTTGATAGAGTGGGATCTTAAGTTCATGGCCACCTAAGATATACAACAAGACCCTGTCTCAAAAGCCAAAGAAATGATTTTTTTAAATGGTGACAATGGATATGCCAGTCTTTCCTTCAAAAAAAAAATATGCACAGGTTCACCTGATAGTGTTTTCTATAGTTTTAGTAGATATCCTCTAATAACTTACGAAAATTCCCACCTATTCTTCTTTTAAAAGATTTATTTATTTATTTATTTATTTATGTATTTATTATAAGTACGCTGTCACTATCTTCAGACACACCAGAAGAGGGCATTGGATCCCATTACAGATGGTTGTGAGCCACCATGTGGTTGCTGGTAATTGAACTCAGGACCTCTGGAAAAGCAGTTAGTGCCACTGAGCCATTTCTCCAGCCCCCCCCCCCCCCGCATCTATTCTTATTTAGATATTTTTTCCATGACAACCTGATGGTGTATGTTAACTAGCACTGCAACTGTATCCACTCATATAATAATACAATTTCTTATAATGAGATAATGGCATTATGGATTTTCTAACATGAAAGCAAGACCTAATTTATATTGCTGAGATTTTTCTATCTCTTGGGTAAGATTTTGCTTTTTTGCAACCATATTAATAGGTGGCACAAACAGTCATGATTTTTCTTTTTCATATAACCCTTGGTTATGCTTGATTTGACTGCAAAGCATCCTCCTATTCCTCATTTTTCTGCACCAGGTTGAACAGAGTAAGAAATGTTTTCTGAACTATCAAATTAAAACTCTCCAGCAGAGACATATGGAAGTTTTTGTTTTTGTTTTTGGGGTTTTTTTTTTTTTTGTTTTGTTTTGTTTTGTTCTGTTTTTTGCTTAATTTGAAGTAGAAGATCCACTTCTAATTCAGTCTTTGAGATAGGAAGACACACCTTTAATCCAGATCATAACAAAGGATGATTCATCTTTATTGTGGGCCACACCTTCTGCTGGAAGCCTATATAAGGACATGGAAGAAGGAAGCTTTTGCTCTTTGCCTGTTTGCCCTCACTTCACTAGCAAGTTCATTTCTTCACTGGCATTAGAGCTTACTCCTTCAAGATGCCAGCATCTACTAAGAACCAGCTGAGACACCCAGCCTCGTGGACTGAGCAGCCACTGCATTCTTGGAATTTCTCTTCATAGGCAGCCATTGTTATACTAGCTGGAGTGCAGCTTGTAAGTCATTCTAATAAATATCTTTCCTATATGAAAATAAAGAGAATCATTCTTTAAGTTCTGTTACTCTAGAGAAACTTGACTAATAGAACAATCCTCTATATTGTGTGCTTGTTTTATATTTCATTAATCATTCATTGACATGCTTTGGCCTTGCCTTGTTCTACCTGAAACTGTCTGCTCAGATTATTAGTTTATAGGTTTTTTTCTTTTTATACTGAGATAGAATTATAGATTCTATTTTAATTACTTTTTATTAAAATCTCCTACGTTTTATATGTGGTGCTATATCATTTAGTGTTTAAAATATCTTAATTTGCCTTCTGATTTCTTGTCCTGGACTTTCTTTACTAAATGCCCATTAGTAGCAAATTTGATTATTGACATACAGTCTTATAATATATCGAGTATAGAATTTCACTATCTTGTTGAAAGGCCAAGTGTCAGTCAAATCACTACTCATTAGCTAGTTTTCTCTCTGGTTGTTTTGAAGAACTTTCTTTCTGATACTCTGAAATATCAAACTTTCCCATTACCTGTGCATGCCCTACTTGATCTTATTCTTTCCTTACCCTCCGGAGCTTTATGGAACTTTTGAACTTTGTGGAATCCCAAATTAACTTTGCCCAATCCTCAGTGTTTCTTTTTACTACCTTTTTTTTCTCTCATTTCTTGAAAAACTTTGTCTAACTGTGATGTGCTTGGGACAATTTTCTAAGACTTATTGTCCAACTAAGCCATTGTTTTCTCGGCCATACTTATTACACTATGACTCCAGTCACCAAATTTTAGACACTAAGTATTTTGTTATCTTGTTTTTGTTTGTTTTGGTAATTTTTAGAAACATATTTTTTTGTAACTTTGCCTGTGGTGATACTTGATGTCTGGGTAGAAAATGGGTCCTTCACTTCTCTTTTGTTTCGGCCAGATACATGAGGGCACTACCAAGAAGCAGAAGTAAGATTAATTCCTAGCTCTGCTGTCTGGCTTGAGCATACACTAATATTTTTGTAATATATAACAGTTTCAATACACACAACTAATTTTATTCTTAGCTTATTATGCAAAAAAGAAGCAAGATATTACACAAATTTGAGGAGACAGTTTAGTAAGAAAAAAATGCATATTTTCTAGATATTAAAATCCTTTCAAACCTCTTCCCTTCTAGTCCCTGAAAAAATAATATGCAAAGATTTTTAAAAGAATATGTTTTCTAAGGAATCTGATCAGCGACGAAGATAGAACAAAAATATGTATAAATATATTATATATACGTATATTTCAACAATTTTGTCCTGTTAAATAATCTACCTTTATGCCCATATTTGACAAATGTCATCCATTTTATATACCCTAATTAGCATAACTCTCATTCTTAAATATAATCAGGTGATTAAGTAATACTAGATATCTGTTTAAAATATTCCAACATAAGTACAGAATAAACAATGGAAAAATTATTTTAAAAAGACTTGACCTATACTAGTAGAAAACTTTAAATTATATATCATTAATAAAATAAGATTTATTCCAGAAATACTTAAATAATTACTATGTACTAGGTATTGTTTTGGTTGCTACAAAAATATTAGTGTGGAGGCAGGAGCTGAAAAAAATTATCCTTATAAATCCTATATGCTCAGAAGATAAACATAGAGGGAGTAAGATGAAATCTTGAGTTATGAAGTAAAGTTGCAATAAGAAATTCTGTTTAAAAAGATGAGATAATTGGAAGCTATTGAGAAAAGAACATTCAGAAAATTAAAAAGCACTCAGAAATTAAAATATGATAGCAAAAAGTGAAAGCTCAATAGAAAGTTTCAAAGTTAATCTCAGGAAATTTCCCAGAATGTAGGGTACTATTCAAATAAATGTTCTACCAAGAGACAGAATATATAAAAATGAAATCAATTAAATGGTTTAATACATTTTTCCAGAAATGAACAGCTTGAGCTTCTAAATTAAAAGGGCCTACTGCATACCTAACAACAGAAGAAAAAGAAGTATGGCAAGATACATTATCACAAAAATTACCACAAAATAATGCAATTAGAAAATATCTACATGTTTTTGTCAGGGAATGGGAGAAGAAGGCAGCCACATACAAAGTAACAGGTGTCCAAAACTTTCTGTGTCTCTAGGACCTAGAATTCATTGAAACACTTGTATCAGAATTCTAAAGAATATTTTACTCATGGCATGCGCTCACTGATAAGCAGATATTAGCCCAAAAAGCTCAGAATTCCCAAGAAATAATTCATAGACCTTATGAAGCTCAAAAAGAAGGAAAGCCAGAAGGTGGATGCCTCAGTCCTTCTCAGAAGGGAGAACAAAACACTTATGGGAGAAAATAAAGGGACAAATGGAGGATCAGGGACTGGAGAAAAGAACATCCAGAGACTGCCTCACCTGGGGATCCATCCCATATGCAGCCACTAAACACAAGCAATGTTGCTGAGGCCAAGTAGTGCTTACTGGCAGGAATCTGATATGGATGCCTCCTCAGAGAGGCTCTGCCAGAGCCATACTGATACAGAGGAGGATGCTTGCAGCTAACCAACAGATTGAACAGGAGGACCCCAATGAAGAAGCTAAAGAAAGGACTGAATGAGATGAAAGGATCTGCAACCCCATAGGAAGAGCAAAATGATCAACCAACCAAACCCACCACAGCTCCCATGGACTAAAACCCAACCAATGAGTACACATGGAGAGACCCATGGCTCCAGTTGCATATGCAGCAGAGGATGGCATTTTCTGACATCAATGGGAGGAGAGGTCGAAAGCCTCCCAGTCTAGGGGAATGCCAAGGTGCTGAGGTGGGAGAGGGAGCACCTTCATGGAGGCAATGGGAGGAGGAGGGGAGGGGATTGTGAGAAAGGGATAACATCTAAAATGTAAATGCAGAGAATTTCCAATAAAAATGGGGGGGGGGTTCAGGTAAATTGTCATTTAATACTAAATTCACATAACATGTTAATAGGTCTCCTTGTTTAAAATTATTACTTGGGCTGGAAAGATGGCTCAGCTTTCATGGCTAGGCTCACAACTAAAACTATAAAGCTATTTTTCAAATTTATTAAGTCTGATCCTCTGGATAGCACCCAAAACACTAACCTCTAACATTTTTTATCCTTTTACATCACTACACTTAGAAATCCCTAGGCAATCTGAATTCATTATTATAATTCTAACTAGTTCATGTTTATAAGTCTAACACTCTGGAGACTAACCTGGACTATATAATGAGCTCCAAGACAGCCCTGTCTAGAGAGTTGAGAGCTTGTTCCAAGAAAATATTCTCAGCAAAATAGTTCTCATAAACATCACCATTTATTAATTTTGTTCTGATTTGTAGGAGGCCAAAATCATCAGATAAAGGAAAACATGTACTAACTCACTGAATAAAAAGAAAGTAGCAAATGTGCTGAATGAAAGCTTCAAGAAAAAAAATTGGAATAACTTCAGCTAGAGAAGAGAGCTCCAATCCCTGCTAAGAATAGATTATGAAGAAAATAAACGTGTTTAAACTCCAATGGGGAGGCACTCAAAGAAGAGAAACTGCTAAAAACCAGTCTCAGTAAGAACTAGACTTTTAAGTATCGATCAAGTACAGAGTCAGCCAGTGTCTCAACAGGAGGAACACTTTTTTTCTTCTTGACAGGTTCATAAAGTGGCTATTTCACAATAATAAAAATTGTTCATTCTTTTCCTTGTAATCATAAAAGTATGTGTGATCTTATATTCATCTTCATTACTGAGTCATACACAGAGATACCACAGATATGTGTATATACTTAGCAAAAGGATTTCCAGGAATGCGTTCATAATAATGCCTACCTATAATCCTGTTGTTTGTTCATATGCATACATCCCCCAAATATAAATTTTATTAAATTCTATATCAGAATTTTGCCAACAATTAAGAGAAATGAATTTACATATGCTTTATTCAACAAGGATAATATTATTAACTAAGTTTGGAAAAGTGAGACAGACAAATTAAATTCTTTCTCTTTGCAGATGAGAATATTAACACCTGGAGAATAAAGGGATAATGTCAACTTTCCTACCATTATCAAACAGTCATCAATTTCACAATTTGAGCCTTCAAGCCAAGTTAAAGAGCAGAAAAAAACGGGATATAAGAATAAGCAGGTAGATGGGGGAGGGGATGTTAAGTCCAAGGAATGCAAATTTCAAAAGGCCTCAGAGCAAGAATATGCTAGCTCTTAGTAGAAGGATGCTTCTAATCATTCTATGAACCACAAACTCAAGACTAAAAGTGAGCTAATGACATGGCTTAGTGGGTGCCTTAGAGTTTTACTGCTATGAACAGAAACCATGACCAAGGCAACTCTTATAAAGACAACATTTAATTAGGACTGGCTCACAGGTTCAGAGGTTCAGTCTAGTATCATTAAGGTGGGAGCATGGCAGCACCCAGGCAGACGTGGTGCAGGAAGAACTAAGATTTCTACATTTACATCTGAAGGCTACTAGAAGACTGGCTCCCATGTGGTTAGAAGGAGGGTCTAAAAGTCCATGCCCACAATGACATACTTCCTCCAACAAGGCCACTCTATTCCAACCAGGCCACACCTCTAATAGTACCACTCCTTGGGCCAAGCATATTCAAACCACTGCAGTGAGTAAAAACACTTGCCATTTAAGCTTGACAACCTGATCTCAATGTCCAGAACTTATATTAAGGTGGAAAGGTGTCTGTCCACCTTTCTTTTGATTTAAAAAAAAACCAAGGACCAGTGAGATGATTCCATGGATAAAGGTGCTTGATACGAATCCTGATGACCTAAGTTTGATTCCTTGGACTCCCATGATTAAAGGAAAAAAACTGACTTCTCCCCCACTCCCCCAAGTGGTCCCCTCTTCATGTGCCATAGTGTACACAGAGGGAGAAAGGGGGAGGAGAAGAAATAAATAAAATGTAAAAGGTCCACTTCACAATAGGGAACCCATGCCTGGTAATACAAACCCAGATTTAAAACAAACAAACAATATGAAACAAAAACATAGCAGGGAAATCTAGGCTGTAGCATGGGAAAAGAGACTTACTACTGTTGTTTCATTAAACTGACATGCATAATGTCAAAACACCTTCTACACATTTGTGTTTATACTCATAGACAAATAATATTCTCAGCTTTAATCAAAGAGGCCACACTAAGTGGATCAAAGATCTCCACATTACACCAGATACACTGAAACTATTTGATGAGAAAGTAGGGAAAACCTTAGAACACATAGGCACAGGAGAAAATGTCCTGAACAAAACACCAATGGCTCGAGCTCTAAGGTCAAAGATTGACAAATGGAACTTAATGAGATTGCAAAGTTTCTGTAAGGCTAAAGACACTGTCAAGAAAACAAGACAGCAGCCAACAGAGTGGGAAAAGATCTTTACCAACTCCACATCAGATAGAGGCCTAATATCCAAGGTATACAAAGAACTCAAAAAGCTAGACACCAGAGAATCAAACAACCCTATTAAAAAATGGGGTACAGAGCTAAACTAAAAGTTCTCAATTGAGGAATATCAAATGGCTGAGAAACATCTAAGGAAGTGCTCAACATCCTTAGCCATCAGGAAAATGCAAATCAAAACAACCCTGAGATTCCACCTCACACCAGTCAGATTGGCCAAGATCCAAAACACAGATGACAGCAGATGCTGACGAGGATGTGGAGAAAGAGAAACACTTCTCCACTGTTGGTGGGGTTGTAAACTGATACAACCACTCTGGAAATCAGTCTGGTGGTTCCTCAGAAAAATGGACATAGTACTACCTGAAGACCCAGTTATTCCACTTCAGGGCATTTATCCCAGAGACACTCCAACACACAACAAAGATACATGCACCACAATGTTCATTGCAGCTCTATTTATAATAGCCAGAAGCTGGAAAGAACCCAGATGTCCTTCAGTAGATGAATGGATACAAAAATTGTGGTACATTTACACAATGGAGCACTACTCAGTTATCAGAAACAATGGCCTAACGAAATTCTCAAGAAAATGGATGCATCTAGAGAATATCATCCTGAGTGAGATAACCTAGTCACAAAAGAACAGACATAGTATGCAGTCACTGATAGTGGGATGCTAACTCCAGAGGCTCAGATTGCCCCAGAAACAACTCACAGACTGTGTGAAGCTCAACAAAAAAAAAAGAATATATTTTAATTAAAATAGAATTGTATCACATCCCCCTTTCCTCCCTACAGCCCTTCCTAGTCTCTCTCCTATCCCCTCAAATTAATAGCCTCTTTTCCTATATTATTATTACATATATATGTGTGTGTGTGTATGTATATGTACCCACAAATACTTAATTACAACCTTAAAAATGTATCTGAAATAAATAAATAAAAAACAAAGAGGCCACACTATATAGTAAATGGCCATTAATATTGAGATGCGTGATTGTTCAGAGAAAAGGGACTAATTCGGCTCTCTGTAAACAGGACATTTATTTATACCACCTCCTCTAAAGCTCGGGAAACACCACAGAAGAAAGGTCAAAGAATTTAAGAGCCAAGGATAGGAAAAAGGGTTGTGAAATATCATCTTGTAGGCACAACACAGCCATTGCTGTATGATGAGCTCACAGCATCTGAAGTTAATCTAAACTGAGCATTCACAAGGCATGACCCTGTCAACAATCAATCATTGATAGGGGAAGACTCATGGAGCCCTACTTGGAGCTGCACTGTTGAGCATGGATAAATCTTGGAAGACAGAGTAATTTTCTTTAGTTGTTTACCCACTGTTGAGCAAACCAAGCTCCAACGAATACTTCTAAAGCCATGGTCATACAGATGGCCCTAGTTAAGCTCAATGGGACACAAAACAAAAGGCATAAATTTGGGAAAGAAATTTGTAGGAGAGATGTGAGGTTGACAAAAGTAGAATACAGACGAGAAAGGGTAGGGTAAAAAGGATTAGAATTTATTATATACATATATAAATATGTCAAAGAACAAATTAAATAAAAAATAAATTTTTAAATAAAACAGTCATGTGATTACCTATTCACAAGTCCCAATTTTGATATCCAGCACCTATATGGCAGCTCACAACTATCTAGTTTCAGTTCCCAGGATTTGGATGCCCTCTTCTGGACTCCACTGGTACTTGCACTTATACAGATAAATAAATAATAAAATAAAGCTTTAAGTGTATATATCCAGTGTGGTACTGATATAAGAATAAGCATATGGGTCAACAGAAGGGAGTCTAAAAAGAAACCCTTAGAAGTCAAGTGAATCTCAATGAAGGTCCCAAAAAGGCCATGGAAAGTGAAGTATATTTTCTTTGACAACTAGTTCTGAGAAATTGAACATCCAAATATAAAGTGATTAACTCAGGACTTTTATGCAAAAAAGTCAAAATTAATTATGAATCTGAGTATAGGAGCTAAAATCATAAAACTTAAAAGAACATGAACAAAATGTTCAAGGCCTTGATTTAGATAAAGATTCCTCAGATGTGATCTACAAAAGGAAAAGACTGATAAAACCACAAATTTCCCAAAAACAAACTTATGGCCAAGTGTAGTAACACATTCCTATAATCCTTAGACCTTTTAAGTCCATGTTTTCATTATAGCTGAGTAATAGAGACAGACAAAGAAAAGTGTAACCTAGAAAAAGTTTCTATCATCCAGAAACCTCTTTTCTACCATTTTTTTCTTTTTTCAACCATTTTAAATATGATAGTAGTCTCCAGGCCCAAACCACAGCACTGTGTTAATAGAGAAATTTATACAGAATTTGTTGGAGAATAATAATAATAATAAACTCTTCTAAATAAAGACAGGCAGGAACCAGAAAAGGCAAAAGAAGCCAAGGACAGATAGTGCATTGGCCCACACTTTGCAGACTGCCTTTCATATAGATGTTCATGCTGAGCCCTGGTACATTCAGGTTTAGAAACAACCTGGACTAGGCTCATACCTCTGAAAAGTTTCATCTAGGCAAGCATCCAAATGTACTTCTCGTTGTTTACATGAACTTCTAGACTACAAATCTCACGCCAAAGGAACACTATATTGCAGCCAAGACTTTCTATCATCTCAAGAACTGAAAGCCTTAAAAAGACACATTAATGCTCTGTCAAGATAAATTCTAGTTGTGTTACTTCTAAGAGCAGACCCTCTATAACAAGCAAGATCAGGTCTAAAGGCAAACATTCAGATCTGGAACCAGAAGGGATGACTTAGCCACACGGTTCACAATCTGTGTGCTGTGACAAACCTCTATCTCCAAAAATAGTTACATTGTGATTCATAACAGTAGCAAAATTCCAGTTCTGTAGTGGCAATAAAAGTAATTTTATGGTTGGGTGTCACCACGACCCTAGGAACTGTATTAAAAAGGGCCCAGCATTAGGAAGGTTGAACCACTGCCTTAGCCTCCAAGGACAGGTGGGTGTGCTGACAGTAAGAGGACTGAGCATGAGGGAAGAGATCTGCTCCAGCTGTAAAGCAAAGTGAGGTGGATAAGTGAATATAATCACAGACTCATGTCTGCTGCTCTGCCCCACTTCCATAAAGGGAAGCTCAAGCAGATACTCCTATAAAATATTCCATTGAGCAGATGAATTGGGAAAGGCAAATAGAAGAGATGGAAGAGAAATACTTTCCCCTTTGCAATTGCAAAATGGGGTCCTAGCATTAGACCATATAGCTAAAAGTCTATTTTTAATTGCAAGTAGCTCAATGACCTTTGACAAACTAACTTGCATCTGTTTCTGTATCAGTAAACTGAGGAGGAAACAGTATGTACTTTGCAGGATTACTGTGAATATTGGAGATAATGCACAAAAAATGCCTTAAATGTATCCTGTGTACAAAATGAGACTCACACTACTGTCACTCATAACTATTGTATCTGCTGGTGGTAGGCAGTAGTGGAAATGAAAACCCGTAAGTGCAAACAGGAAAACGTGACTTAGCATTACCACTTCATAGATAGAACATATATTACTAGAAGAAGGGTCTGAGATCAATCATTTCATATACAAGAGAAAAATTGAAACTGAAATATGACATTCAAAAATGATCTTATTGGTATCTTCCAAACAGACTAAATGGGATTCCCTCTTTAATTTGTGAGTATCTGATGGATTATTCTCTAAGCTGTTAGGAGCCCTATAATGAGCATGTGCCCACCTCCCTATGTAAACTTCATAACAAGATGCAACCAAACAAAAAGTCAACGAGGTTTCAGAATTCATGATAAATAAACTAAAGCCAACTGTATTTCTTCCATACATTATCTATCCGTTGAAAGCTTTGAAAATAAATTTTCCTTTAAAAAATCTATTTAGAATAAAATTTTAAAAGAACAAAGTTCCTAAGACTAAATTTAACAAGATAAGTATAAGATCTGTATGCTTATGTGGTATAAGATACTATTGAATCCAATTTAAAGACCTAAATGAATAAAAAGTCATTCTGTGTTTGGGTAGTAGAAGACAATATTATTAAGAGACACTTTCTTTTCTGCCACTGCCATGCCATCCAGACTGAGGAAGACCCTGAATCTCTGGGACCACGTGAGCCATGGCCACGGTTGCATAGGTAAGCACTGCAAGGAGGCCACGGCGATGCTGGAGGCATGCATCGCCACGAGATAATCTTTGACAAATATCATCCAGGTAACTTCAGGAATGTTGGTGTGATGCAGTACCACTTGAAGAGGAACCAGAGCTTCTGCCCAACTGTCAACCTGGATAAATAATGGACATTGGTCAGCGAGCAGACATGGGTCAATGCAGTAAAAAACAAGAATGGAGCTGTTCCCATCACTGATATTGTTTGATCAGGCTACTACAAAATTCGGGGGAAGGGAAAGCTCCCTAAGCAACCTGTCACTGTGAAGGCCAAATTCTTCTGCAGAACAGCTGAAGATTAAGGGTGCTGGAAGTACCTGTGCTCTGGTGGCTTAATCTCCAATTTGGAGATTAATTAAATGCTAACATTTTCCAAAGAAAAAGAGAAAAACATGAGACAAACGTAACCTAAATATTGGTATAATCCCTACTGAAACACCAATTTTTTCTAGCAAGAACTAACAAGCTAATTCTAAATTTTATATGGAAACACTAGAGAGCCCAAATAATAGGAAAACACTAAAAAAGAAGAAAGTAGAAGGTCTTGTAGTTGCTGACACAGAAGCATGCTACAACAGCTATAAGTTTAAAGGAGAGATGGGGGGGAGTATATGGGAGGGTCTGGAGAGAGGAAAGAAAAGGAAAATTTTTGTAATTGAATTACAATCTCAAAAACGTTTTAAAGAGATGGCGATGGCTCAGCAGTTAAGAGCTCTGGCTGCACTGCCAAAGGACCTGGTTCAATCCCCAACAGCCAGCATGATGCCTCAGAGCCAACTTTAACTCTTGTTTAAGGGAATATAATGACCCCTTTGGCTGCGTGTGTACACACACATGCAGGCAAAACAACCATACATATAAAATAATTTTTAAAAAAGAACTCCAAACACATAATTACCAAGACGCTGTCATGTTCAAATAAGGATAGACATAAAGGAATAGACTTGAGACTCTAGAAATAAACACATACTTAATTGACTTTCCATAAAAGTATCAAAAATTAATAATCTTCAGAGAGTGATACAGGGAAAACTGAATAAATGCATGCAGAAAAATAAAACTGGTGTTCTGACTCATATGCAACAATTAACTCAGGACTCCAGATATAAATTTTAAAAGCACACTTATGAAAGTTCCTGAAGCGAAGGAAATGTGTAACCTTGAACTAGGCAATGATTTCTTCAATGGGATACTGAAAGCACAAGTGACAAACGCATATAAACTGAACCCATGAAAGCATTCAAACATTTACACTCAAGGGATACAGTCAAAAATGCAAAAGACAAGCCCACAGAATGAGAGGAGATAATCTGTACGAGAAAGACCAGAAAAGAAACTTGTATCTAGAATATGTTTTTTTAAAAAAGAAAAGAAAAAAGAAAAAATACAAATCAAGGGGGAGGAGAAGCTCAATGGGACAGCAAGCCCATATGAAGACTTACATGTCAACTAACCTAGACCCCTGGGAGATCCTAGAGACTAAGCCACCAGCCACCAGCCTTGGGCTGGTCCAAGGCCCCCTGGCACATATGAGGCCTTGCATGGCCTCAGTGGGAGCTGATGCGCCTAATCCTGTAGAAACTTGATGCTCCAGGGAGAGAGGATGCAAGGTGTGAGGTGGGGGATGGGCAGGTGAGGGGGGTAGAGTTGGAGGGAGCACCATCTTGGAGACAAAGGGGGGGGGGTTACAGGGTAAAGAACTCTTAGAGAGGAGACCACAAGGGGGCAACATTTAGAATATGAATAAATAAAGCAAATAGAACAAATAAAACCTGGCAATGTTTTTATAGATACTTCTTCCAACATGGTATATAGCAGACTCCCATTCATTAGGAAGCTGTAATAAAAAAGCTATAACAAGCATTCTGGGGAATAAATTGACTGGAATCCCTGTGCTTTGCTTGTAAAGTAGTAAATTGGTAGGGTTGTTTTGGAAAACAGCTCAATACGTTCTCAAAATATTCACATTAGTGTTGTAGTATGAACTAGAAATTCTACTCCTGTGTATATATCCAAGACAAGAAAAAGCATATTTTCATGAAAACTTGGACATGAATGATCATAGAACTATTCACAATAGTCAAAAAGTAGGAACAACTCAAATGCCCATCAACAGATAAACAATAAAAACAGAGTTGATATATCCATTCAGCTGCAAAAGGAATGAAGAAGTGATTCACACCACAAAATTGATGAATATTCAACACTATAATTTAAATGAAAGAAACCAGTCTCAAAGACTACATTTTATATTAATATAGAATGTTCAGAACACATATATCCATATAAATATAAAGTATGTTGGTGGTTACCAGGGACTGTCAAGTGAAAGGGTAGATGGAAAATGACTGGTAATGGATAAAGATTTCTTTTGGGGTGTTGAAAATATTCTGAAATTAGAGCATGTGGATGATTATTTAATACTATAAATATACAAAGGCCACTGAACTACATACTTTTTTAAGGGTAAATTTGACTTCAACTTATAAAAAATAAAACTGCTCAGACTAGATTTGTATCATGAGCCTCAAATACTGTGTAGCAGGAATCCCATAATCCTACTACAGTCTAAATCTACTAAATTGTACAAAATTTCAAAGGGAAACAACTACCTTGTCCAGGAATGAGACACGAGGTGATCTACAAGGCAGAGATGACCAACTACATCCTTCAGAAAACCTGAGTGGGCGTCTGGTCTTGAAAGCATGTCTTATCCCCAAGGAGTTTCCTTTTTCTCAAGTCACAGAGAAAAGTAAGCATGTATATAAAGTCTAAGATAGAGTTCCACTAGTTCACCAGTGAGTAAACGACACTTGCATCCTACATTAAGCCAGAACCCTAACAGGACATTTTACCTGAGCAAACATCTCATAACAGAAAGTTATGGAAAATCCCCTAGTCCCTGATACTGAAGGGGAACAGAGAAGTAATCTGAAGAATATAGCAGTACCTGAAAAAAATGGTTTAGAATGCTTCTGTCATTTCAGCTACACTCCATGAGGTGGTAGCAGATGGTTATACAGATTACCCTGGAATAATAAACAACTTTGTGATGGGTGAATTTATCCAGGAGAAATATCTCTGAATTCTCATGTACCACCTTACAGCATAATAGGTAATAAGCATATATGAGGCAATATTTGAAAGAATGAATGAAAAGTAGGACTATCTTTCATTCCTGTCCCCAGTCATACTGTTCCTTTCTCTAGAGACAAGCATCATGTATCGGTTGTTCTGAGTCAGGCACAGTAATCTCAGTACTTGAAAGGTGGAAGCAGGTAAACCTGAGTGGCATATTTTGAGACCCTATCTCAAAAACAAATAAAAGTATTCCTGGAATTGTCTATACATTTACAAACACATATATTTTGCAATGTGTATTTGTTGCTTAATTTATCTCAGATGTATTATAAGTAGGACACATCATTCTTTTGAAGAGACTCATTTTATGATATGTATGCATTATAATTTTAATTGTGGGATGAATTTTATTATCAATATTTTTAAAGCAAAAGTAGCATCTTTTCCTGTGATTAGGAAAAAAATACTCTGATAAAAGCAACTTAAGGAAGAAAGTGTTTATCATAACTCACAGTTCCAGGTCCATTATAACAGAGAGGTCACAATAGCAGGAACTTAAAGCAACTGTTCACATCACACCCCCAGTCAAGAAGCAGAGAGCTACAAATACCTACCTCTGTTCAATTCCCCTGTCCTTTCACACGGCCTAGGATCCCAGATGGTGAATGGTGGGAAGGACCTTCTTACCTCATGCCCACAAAACAACCTAATCTAAACAATCCTTCACTGATACTCCCTTCCAAGGTAATTCTAGATTTTGTCTAGCTGGAAGATAACACCAACCATCACTGGTGGGAAAATATTAATGATGGAAGTATTTTGTTCAGGCATCAGAATGGTTTTAATGTGTAGCTCTTAATGGATGAGGCCATATGAGCTATAGTAGAAAAGGCTATCCATCAATATCCACCCTCCTCTTTTAAAATAAAAGGGTGCCACTAGAAAACAACTACCCAGTTTCATTGCTAGATGTATCCATGGGACCAGTTTTTGTTCCCTTGGTCAGCATGGAAGTGGTGGAAGTTCCTAGTCTAAACTTTTAAAGAGTAGCTATAAATCCTCACAGTCTTTGTGCTTATGCCAGGATTCTCAATAACAAGGACAAGACTGTTACAATAAAGGCAGAATTAATGCTTTTTACCATCACCATGGAAACCCCATGCTGTGAACCTTAGGCATGGCTTTGGAAGAACAGGTCAGAGTCAGTGGAAGGAGGGGAAGTTCCATCCAATAGAGAAGGGAAAAAAGATTTACCATTGTAATGATAAAAGCCAGTGCAATTGTAAAAAGGATTGACCTTAGCATGTGATTTTTCTTATAGGAATTTCAGTAATAGATGTTTCATGGCTACAATGGCAGTCCTACAAAACCAACTCATCATCAAACAGGCCTCAGGCTTGACTGCCTCTAGATTTTGTAGATCTGTATCACACCTTGCATAATTATTATTTACTTATATATTTATTCATGCATGTGGCAAGCTTATCCATTTATAATGTCTTTCAAAGATGGCTGTTGTGTGAGACTGTTGAGTAGATGACTTTAAGACCAGGATTAGCTATGACAAATTATCTGATCAGATTATATCACTTTCTCCAATGAAAGCCTACACTTGTTTGATGCCTGTTCCCAGAGCCCTGGGCTCCTATAAATTACATATCTACACTTTATTTGCAATTCTCAAAATTGAAGCCTACTGTCCTATATTTGCAAATATGCCATTTTGTATACATTGTTGCTTCTTCTTTGATATAAACATAACTCTTTTGTAACTATCTCATCTTCCTTTTCATTTTCTCTTGCATGCTTGCTTCTTGGCATTATATCTCTATCCATTTTCTTTCTTTCTTCCTTTCTTCCTTCCTTCCTACCTTCCTTACTATCTTCCTTGTTGTTTACTTGTTTGTTTGTTTAAGAAATGGTCTCACTGTGTAACCCTGGATGGCCTTGAACTTGCTTTGTATACCAGTCTGGTCTTGTACGCACAGAGATCCACCTGCTTCTGACCCCCAAGAGCTAGGATTAAAGTAGTATGCCACCACACCAGGCACTGGATCCCATTACAGATGGTTTTAAGCCACAATGTGGCTGCTAGGGATTGAACTCAGGACCTCTGGAAGAGTAGTCAGTCACTGCTCTTAACTGTTGAACCATCCCTCCAGCCTTACAAAAAATTTTAATTTTAGACTTACTTTTTTGTGTTTATGAGTGTTTTGCCTCTGTGTACATATGTATACTAAATGTATGCCTAGTGTTCATGGAAGTCCAAAGAGGGTGTTGGATCCTCTGGAATTAGAGTTAAATGAGTCTCTTAATTAGGGTTTTACTGCTGTGAAGAGACACCATGATCAAGCCAATTCTTATAGAGGACAACATTTAACTGGGGCTGGCTTACAGGTTCAGAGGTTTAGTCCATTATCATCAAGGCAGAAGCATAGCAATATCTAGGAAGACATGTCACAGTGATACCTCCAAATAGTGCTACTCCTTGAGCCAAGCATATTCAAACCACAATAAGCAACCCTGTGGGTACTGAGTACTGGACAGAGTACCTAGTGATCTTTGCTGCTATGCCATTTCTCTATCCCATCCATCCAATTTCCTTTCCATATTATCATTACACTGTAAACTACTATCTCTCCACACCTTAGCAGCACACATTGTGGGCTCCATCTTTTAAACTAAGCTTTGTTTCTTCCACTCAAGTCAATATCTTGCTTCATCTCAAACCATCTTCCCTTCTTTCCCATACCTTTCTTATTCCTGATTTTATAAACAGAGCATCCCAGATAGACTGTGTTAAAGGACAAAATTAGTAGAAGGAGAGGCTGAAAGGATAAGGATCTAGCAGAGTTCCCATGGCCATGTTGACACATTCTCAAGTGCCTTGGAGAAGAGAAGCACAGAAGTTCTTAAGAAAGGTGAAAAAATATAGTATATGGTACCCGTGATTAGTCACCAGAAGCTGGGTGAACCTTGTGAGCAGATGAGTAACAAAAAATTAAATAATGGCCAACAATAGTATGGGAAAAAATGCTTAAACTTATAAGGAAAGTTTTTGCCTATATTCAAAAATATGAAGACTGATATATGAGGGTATAAGGGACACACTGAGACAATGCTAGAAATAAAGCAAGCTCACAGGCTCTCTGCAGCAGTCTAGCAAAATACATCTGTACCCTACACATTTATAGCCTTTGATCCTAAAACTCCTACATTTAGGATTTAACCCAAGAAAACAATTAGATCAGTAAAGGAATGTATACATTTGAAATTATTGATAACTTTTGTTTACATCCTAAGAGCAAAGTGGGATTGTGGAAGAGGGAAAGTTTTGCGTATGTTAAAGGAAATTTTCCTATCAATGCATAATCAACTATGGTATGTCCACATCATGCATGCATTAAAAAGAATAATACATTTCTCATTGAAAAATAGGGAAAAATGGCTAATTGGAAAGGACATGAGACAGCAAGTGTAGTCTGATCCTGTTAGTCTAAAGACAAGTGCAGAAAAAAATCGCTCAGGCCATCTGCCACCGGGAACAGCAGAGATCCAGAAACGCAGGACTGGTGAGACTGTGCTACAAGTAGCCAGGGCACAAAGAGGTCTGGGCCACGTGCACAGAAAGTGCCCCCCATTGTTTCAGGGGAATAGGAACTCTGCCAAAGAACTCGGTTACCACCCGGAGGGCCTATGCATGCAAACCAAATGCTCAGGCCATCTGCCACCAGGAACAGTGGAGATCCAGGGACACAGGCAAGGTACACAGGAGAGACGGGAACCAATCACTGACAACAAAACCCCATATAGTCACAGACAACAAGATGGCAAGAGGAAAGCGAAAGAACTTACCCAATGGAAACCAAGACAACCTGGCAACAACAGAACCCAGCTCTCGATCACAGCAAACAGCAGAATGCCAAACACTCCAAAAAAAGAAGACTCAGATCTGAAATCATACCTCAAGATGATGATAGAGATACTTAAGAATGGGGGGAGAAGCATAAAGATATAGAAGTTTTTAAAGAGGAAACAAGAAAAACACTAAAAGAAATCAAAGAACTAGAGGAAAACAGAACCAAAGAGATGAAGGAATTTTAGAAGGAATTCAAAATGGAAATGGAAACAATAAAGAAAACACTAAAAGAGACAACCCTGGAGGTAGAAAACCTAAAAAAAAAAGTCCATAGTCACAGATGCAAGCATATCCAACAGACTACAAGAGATGGAAGAGAGAATCTCAGGGGCCAAAGACAACATGGAAAACATAGACAAAACAGTCAGAGAAAATGCAAAATCCAAAAAGGTCCTAACCCAAAATATCCAGGAGATCCAGGACACAATGAGAAGACCAAACCTAAGGATAATAGGAATAGAAGAGGGAGAAGAATATCAACTAAGAGGCACAGTAAATATCTTCAACAAAATCATAGAAGAAAACTTCCTACCCTTAAGAATGAGATGACCATGGCATAAAAAGAAGCCTACAGAACTCCAAGTAGAATGGACCAGAAAAGAAATTCCTCCCAACACATAATAGTCAAAATGCCAAGTGCCCAAAGCAAAGAAAGAATACTAAAAGCAGTAATGGAAAAAGATCATGTAACATATAAAGGCAGACCAATCAGAATCACACCCAACTTCTCAACAGAGACTATGAAAGCTAGAAGATCCTGGACAGACATCATGCTAACCCTAAGAGAACAGCCCAAGCTGTTATATCCAGCAAAATTCTCAATCACCATAGATGGAGAAACCAAGATATTCCAGGACAAAACTAAATGTACACAATATCTGACCACAAACCCAGCGCTACAATGAATACAAAAGGGGGAACTACATCCTACAAAAAATAAGAAAATATCTACGCAAGAAAGCCAAAAGAAGAAAGACACACAGGGACAATTTTACCTCTAAAAGCAAAAATAGAAGGAAACAGCAACCACTATTCCTGAATATCTGTTAACATAAATGGACCCAATTCCCCAATAAAAAAGACATAGGCTATCAGACTGAATATATAAACAGAATTCAGCACTTTGCTGCATACAGGAAACTCATCTCAGAGATAAAGACAGACACTATCTCAGAGTAAAGGGTGTGAAAAAAACTTCCAAGCGAATGGCTCCAAGAAGCAAGCTGAAGTGGCCACTCTAACATCGAATAAAGTAGATTTTCAACCAAAAGTTATCAAAAAAGATAAGGAAGGACACTTTTTACTCATCACAGGGAAAATTTGTCAGGAGGAACTCTCAATCCTTAACATATATGCTCCAAACACAAGAGCACCCATATTCATAAAAAAAAAAAACCCTACTAAAGCTCAAAAAATACATTGTACCCCATACAATAATAGTAGCAAACCTCAACACCCCACTCTCATCAATGAACAGATAGATAATGGAAACAGAAACTGAACAAGGACACAGTGAAACTAGCAGAGGTTATGAACCAATTGGAATTAATAGACATCTACAGAATATTTCATCCTAAAACAAAATAATACACCTTCTTTTCAGCACTTTGAGGCACCTTCTCCAAAATTGACCATATAATCGGTCACAAAACAAGCCTCAATAGATATAAGAAGATTAAAATACTCCCATGCATCCTATCAGATCACCATGGCCTAAGGCTGGTCTTTAACAACAACAAAGACAACAAAAAGCCCACATACACATGGAAACTAAACAATGTTCTATTAAACAATAGGGTGGTCAAAGAAGAAATAAAGAAAGAAAATAAGGATTTTCTAGAATTTAATGAAAATGAAAACACAACATGCCCAACCCTATGGGACGCAATGAAAGCAGCACTGAGAGGAAAACTCATAGCTCTGAGTGCTTCGAAAATGAAACGGGAGAGGGCATACACTAGCAACTTGACAGCACAGTTGAAAGCTCTAGAACAAAAGGAAGTAGATACACCCAAGAGGAGTAGACAGGAAGAAATAATCAAACTCAGAGCAGAAATTTACCAAATAGAAACAAAAAGAACCATTCAAAGAATCAACAAAACCAACAGCTGGTTCTTTGAGAAAATTAACGAGCCTGATAAACCCTTAGCCAGAATAACTAGAGGGCAAAGAGAGAGTATCCAAATTGACAAAATCAGAAATGAAAGTGGAGACATAACGACTGAAACTGAGGAAATTCAAGAAATCATCAGATCCTACTACAAAAGTCTATACTCAACAAAGCTGGAAAATCTAAAGGAAAATGGATGAATTCCTAGACAGATACCAGATACTAAAGTTAAGCCAGAACCAGGTAAACCATCTAAATAATCCCATAACACCTAAAGAAATAGAACCAGTCATCAAAAGCCTCCCATGGTTATTTTGGCCTCTAAAAATGAGTGAGGTCGTATTCCATCTCATTCTATTTTGTGGAATTCTTTGGAGAGTATATGTATTAGATCGGCAATAAATGTCTGACAATTCTGCACTGAACCCATCTGGATGCTCGTTCCTAAACCACACAAAGACCCTACAAGGAAAGAGAACTTCAGACCAATCTCACTTATGAACATTGACACAAAAATACTCAACAAAATCCTTGCAAACCGAATCCAAGAACACATCAAAAAGATCATTCAACATGATCAAGTAGGCTTCATCCCTTGGATGGAGGAATGGTTTAATATATGGAAATCAATCAACATAATCCACCATATAAACAAACTCAAAGGAAAAAACCACATGGTCATCTGACTAGATACAGAGAAAGCATTTGACAAAATTCAACACCCCTTCATGTTAAAAGTCTTGGAAAGAACAGGAATCCAAGGCCCATACCTAAACATATTAAAAGCAATATACAGCAAACCAATAGCCAACATCAAACTTAATGGTGGGAAACCTGAAGCAATCCCACTAAAATCAGGGACTCGACAAGGCTGCCCACTCTCCCCCTACCTCTTCAACATAGTACTGGAAGTCCTGGCTGGAGCAATTAGACAGCAAAAGGAAATCAAAGGTATACAAATCGAAAAGGAAGAAGTAAAAACATCACTCTTTGCAGATGACATGATAGTGTACTTAAGTGACCCCAAAAATTCCACTAGAGAATTTCTACAGCTGATAAACAAGTTCAGCAAAGTGGCTGGATACAAAATTAACTCAAACAAATCAGTAGCTTTCTTCTACTCAAAGGAAAAACATGCGGAGAAAGAAATTAGGGAAAAGATACCCTTCACAATAGTCACAAACAATACGAAATACCTTGGTCTGACTCTAACTAAGCAAATGAAGGACCTGTATGACAAGAATCTCAAATCTCTGAAGAAGGAAATCAAGGAAGATCTCAGAAAATGGAAAGATCTCCCATGCTCATGGATTGCAAGGATCAACATTTTACAAATGGCCATCTAACCAAGAGCAATCTACAGATTAAATGCAATCCCCATCATAATTCCAACCCAATTCTTCATACAGTTGGAAAGAGCAATGTGAAATTTCATCTGGAATAACAAAAGACATAGAATAGCAAATCCATCCTCAACAACAAAACATCTGCAGGAATCACCATCCATGACCTCAAGCTATATTACAAGGCAATAGTGTTAAAAACTGGATGGTACTGGTACAGAGATAGGCATGTGGATCAAGGGAATAGAATAGAAGATCCAGAAATGAGCCCTCACATATATGACCACTTGATTTTTAACAAAGGAGTTGTAAACATTCAATGGAAAAAGGACAGCCTCTTCAACAAATGGTGTTGGTCCAACTGGCACTCAGCATGCAGAAGAATGAAAATATACCCTTCCTTATCTCCTGTACAAAGCTCAAGAGCAAGTGGATCAAAGATCTCCACACTAAACCAGGTACACTGAAACTATTAGAAGAGAAAGTAGGGAAAACCTTAAAACACTTAGGCACAGGAGAAAATTTCCTTAACAAAACACCAATGGCTCGTGCTCCAAGGTCGCAAATTGACAAATGGGACTTAATGAGATTGCAAAGTTTCTGTAAGGCTAAGGAAACTGTCAAGAAAACAAAACCCCACATCAGATAGAGACCTAATATCCAAGGTACACAAAGAACTCAAGAAGTTAGACTCCAGAGAATCAAACAACCCTATTAAAAATGGGGTACAGAGCTAAACAGAAAGTTCTCAATCGAGGAATATAGAATGGCTGAGAAGCATCTAAGGAAGTGTTCAACATCCTTAGTCATCAGGGAAATGCAAATCAAAACAACCCTGAGATTCCACCTCACACCAGTCAGATTGGCCAAGATCCAAAACTCAGATGACAGTGGATGCTGGTGAGGATGTGGAGAAACAGGAACACTCCTCCACTGTTGGTGGGGTTGTAAGCTAATACAACCACTCTGGAAATAAGTCTGGTGGTTGGTTCCTCAGAAAAGTGAACATAGTACTACCTGAAGACACAGTTATTCCACTTCTGGGCATTTACCCCAGAGACACTTTAATACACAGCAAAGATACATGCACCACAATGTTCATTGCAGCTCTATTTATAATAGCCAGAAGCTGGAAAGAACCCAGATGTCCTTCAGTAGATGAATGGATACAAAAATTGTGGTACATTTACACAATGGAGTACTACTCAGCCACCAGAAACAATGACTTAATCAAATTCTTTGAAAATGGATGCATCTAGAGAATATCATCCTGAGTGAGATAACCCAGTCACAAAAGAACAGACATAATATGCAGTCACTGATAATGGGATACTAACCCCAGAAAGCTCTGAACACCCCAGAAACAACTCACAGACTGTGTGAAGCTCAACAAAAAAAAAGAATATATTTTAATTAAAATAGAACTGTATCACATCCCCCTTTCCTCCCTACAGCCCCTCCTAGTCTCTCTCCTATCCCCTCAAATTAATAGCCTCTTTTCCTATATTATTGTTACATATATGTGTGTGTATGTATATGTACCCATAAATACTTAATTACAACCTTAAAAAATGTATCCGAAATAAATTTTAAAAACAAACAAAAAACAAAAAAAAAATCTACAGCCTTGTTTAAGCAGGCCTGAGAAGTGTGGTCTTACTGGAGGAAGTGTGGAGAACAGATTTTGAGAGATTAATGGCCTGTGCTTTCTTAGTTTTCTGTTTCCTACTTGTGGTTTAAGATGTAAGATTCCAGTTTTCTGCTTGCTGCTCCAGTTGTCATTCCTGCCTGATGCCACACTTTTCCAACCACCATGGTAATGGACTCTTCTTATTCCTCTAAAACCATAAGTCCTTCTGTAAGTTCCCTTGATCTTGGGGCATATCACAGCAATAGAAACCTAAGAGGCAATTGTAACACCTGCCTTTTATACTGTAGAAACATTCTAGTATTTATGAGACAAGCTTAAACTGCTTGTTAAAGTTCATTTCTGTAAGCCTTTTGTGTAAGCTGGATATGGTGGCTCACATCTATAACTCTAGTATTGAAAGACTGATGCAGAAGAATTGCTCTACAAGTTCCAGACTACTGTAGAACTACATAGTGATTCTGAAGGCAGTTTAAGCTATATACTGAGACCCTGTATCAAAACAGAATAAAAAAAATATCCAGTTATGCAAACCTGTTCTTAAAAGACAGTGGAATTTGGCGATAAATGCATATCTCTCTGCCCAGCTACTTTTTAAAAATTGTGTGTGTGTGTGTGTGTGTGTGTGTGTGTGTGTGTGTGTGTGTGTGTTCTTTGCCTGCATATTAAGTCTGTGAGCCACATAGATGCAGTGTCCATGGAGCCCAGAAGAGGGTGTTGGATCCCCTGGAACTAAAGTTACAAACACTTATGAGCAGCCTTGTGGGTTCTGGAGACTGAACCTAGAGCCCTCTGGAACAGTAACTGGTGTTCTTAACAATTGGGTCATCTTTCCCAGTACCCCATTAGCTATTTTTAATACAACTATTAGATTTATCTAGACATATTCAAAGACTTCTCTCCAACACATTTATCAAACCAAAATACTTTTCATCAAGAAATACATGTTATCATTGAATATTTTAAAAGATACTGGCTAAATTCAGAATCTCCCTAAAGCAGCCTCAAGATGGGAACTTAAGAGTGCATCTTATATGGCTATGGGCAAAGTTAGATAGAGCAGGAGAATACAAAAATATAAGATTGGTTAACTGTCTTAGTCAGGGTTTCTATTCCCTCACAAAACATTACGACCAAGAAGCAAGTTGGGGGAAAACGTGTTTATTCAGCTTACACTTCCACATCACTGTTTATCACCAGAGGAAGTCAGGACTGGAACTCTAGCAGGTCAGGAAGCAGGAGCTGATGCAGAGGCCATGGAGGGATGTCACTTACTGCCTTGCTTCCCGTGGCTTGCTCAGCCTGCTTTCTTATAGAACCCAAGTCTACCAGCCCAGGGATGGCACCACCCACAATGGGCTGTGCCCTCCCCCCTTGATCACTAGTTGAGAAAATGCCTTACAGCTGGATCTCATGGAGGCATTTCCTCAACTGGGGCTCCTTTCTCTGTGATAACTCCAGCTTGTGTCAAGTTGACACAAAACCAGCCAGTACATTAAAAAAAAATGGCAGGCTAAACCCTAGTCTGGTCTTTTGTAAGCCTTCTAAAAAACTTTCTAGAAAGAATCACAGAACTATCCACTGGCATCAAGGGAGTCCTGAGACTTTATCCTTATCACTCAAAAACAAAGTATCAGGGCTGCCCCCTGGAACTTCTCAGCCATGAAAATGTGAGCCTTGGATACATATTAAGGTATATGGGCCAAACAGGCTAATATATGAAGTATGTTTATCAACTAACCAAAGCCTTACAATCCCAAGGAGCACATATTGGCCTTACTTTAAAGATAAAGAATCTGGGGCAAAAGATTAGCTCACTCTCTGAAAAGCAAACAGGCATGAAGCGTCTACCCATGCTCCAAATACACTACAAGATGCACATATGTTTCCATTCTCAGTCCATGCAAGGAAAAGACACAAACATTGCTATCCGTATTATTTTAGTCTTTCAGTCACAGTAGAGTCTTCGAGTTCCTAATCCTATATCCATGGAAGAATTTCATAACATCATCACCTATGGCTATTCTTACCCTAAAGACCAATCACTATGAAATTATGTCAGAATTTGGAACAAAGTCTGGTTGAAGGTTTAAGAGAAATTTTTATCTGATGAACTCATTGAATAGAATCCATTTCATAGCAAGATCCCGATATGAGTATACTAAAAACAATCTAGAATTTCACGATAAGGAGAGTATTTATTAGAACAAGTGAAACCTCCTAAGCTCTGCCAGGACACTGAGGTTATGCTAATGTGAGAGCCAATGAGACTTTAGTAGAAAGCGGAATAATCTACACATCACTAGCAGCCAAGCCTGCCTTGATTTAAACTGCATGCAGATTAAGAAAACATTTCAAGATACCATATTGATAGTTCGCTATATACATCAGTGGAATGGCCTTTGGAGCTCCCTTATGACATTGGAGACAATGCTGTCTCAACTGTTACCTGTACTGAAGCAAAGGCATGTCTCCTACATTTTGTTCCTCAGCTTTCCTAGGAGGACACACCCTACCTCACAAGCAGTCCTCTCTGACACCTCCTGCCTCAGTGCAGCTATAAAGCTCTGGCTCAAAAACAATTCCCAGAGATTCCAAAGCAGCCCACCCACAAGACCTGCAGCTCTACACCCTCTACCCACTGCCCCAACATTGTTCAGATTTGGAATCTCCTGACTTGAACGCTAAGAACACAAGGATAAACTACCATAGAGGGTTCTGGCCAGGTACTGATTACTGAACTCTGACTCCAAAGACCAACAGAATGTCTCGGGAAAATACCAGTGATCTTATTTTAAAATTACCATGATCAAGAGGACAAGACTTCAGCCAAGCAGGCCCACAGTGGGATGCCTAGAGTTGAAGCATTTTTATTCTCTTAGTTAAAAAAAAAAGAACTTCTTGATTCTCAGCAGTGTGGGAAAGTCTCCAGACCCATATGCTCTGTATCTGTCTGGGATTTTTTTTTTCTTCCCAAGAATGTCACAGCAACATAAAGACTTGCATGGCAAGGAAAATTGCCAGATCTGTCTGCTCTTTTCCCTAACACACACAGAGGCCTCTGCAGCAGACACATAGATTGGCTCCAACAGGAAAGGGAATGGCTTGGGTAGATGCAGAGGGACACTTCACCTGGCACGCTGGGCTGGAACACTTTATTCAGATCCAAGGAGGACGCTCTGGAATGGGTTTTGTGTGGCCGTGGTGGTGGGGTGGGAGGGTCCTCACCCCTTTTCATGGCCTCTTCTATGGAGGTACTAGAATAAGATCTGTAGCAAAATAAGGGAAGGTCAGAGGGAAAAGAGCAGAGCTTTATTCCCTGAAGTTGGGTTGAAACGGAAAATATCCCAAAGTCAAAATGACTGCAGAGAACAGACAAGGTGCCAAAAGGCAGCTAGAAATTCTACTGTCCTTTAAATGCCATTGTGTATAATTGTTCAAACCCAGACATGATTTGGCTCTTTTGCCCTTAGTATATAATAGGCCTAAATCGACAATTTCTCCAAAAATGTTTTGTATAAATTCAAATCTGTTTCTGTGATAGTGGTTAATAAGAACAGTGTGTGAGCCTTTCAGCTTGCATACTTTAGTTATAGGAAACGGACTTCATGGTGTTAACTGATTAAAACCCTGGTCTACTTGCAATGTGATTGCAGGCACATGTGGAATTGAGACAGCCACACTGACCAAGAACTTAAACACAAGGCTTATGCCACGAATGATGCTTCGGAAAGGGAAGCACAGCAATCAGCTTCAGGAGGTTAGCCAGCCTTGCCCTGAGAAATAAGGGTTTCATGGAAATTTTCAAAACAAAGGCTTAATGTTCACTTTCTTTAAAGTGTAACCAAGCACAGCTAATTTGGTGACTTCTGATATTATAATAATAACATTTAAAGTAAATGAAAGAAAAGCCAGAATGTTGCAAACTCCAATCTCTTTGTTTCTGTTTTTAAGGTGTTGGTTCAGTGCTTGGGAAGCAGAGAAGAAATCTTCCTGGAGTAGTAGCTAGAATATTGGCAACATACTTGTTTTCTATGTTAATTAAACTGCATACTTTTTGGTTTATTGATAAGGACAGGTTCCCGATACAATGAGCAGGAAAAGGAAAAACATGGAGAGAGGAGATGTGTCCATCTCTTCTATACACTTTCTCAGCTGACTTCATGTTAAAGCGGAAAGATTATCTCTGAAGCAGAAATACATCTGAGAAAGAAATTACCTTCAAGAAACTGCTTTTGCATTTAGCTATGACAACAGTTCTTCCTAAATTACAGTTAATCCATGGCTATTAAACTCCCTTAATTTTGGTAAAGTTTTTGACAAAGTGAAGTTTTGTTTGCTTTTAACTTTTATTAAGTTTGTTCTTTAACCACTTTGTACATGTGTAATATGCATTTAGATTATTACAGCCCCTCTCTAAGTTCACTCCCATTCCCATTATCCCAGCTTCCCCCCAAGTCTCTCCCACATTCATGAGGCTTTTTGCTTGTTATTTTGTTTTGTTTCTTTGTTTATTAGACCCACTGAGGTTTATGTGTGTGACTACGGCTTGGAACTATCCATTTGTGCCTAGTGAACTCTTTGGTGGGTACACAACTAGACACAATGGCTTCTCCTCTTCCAGAATCCACCAGTAACCAAGGATTCAGCAGGGAAGGGCAGGGTCCCATGAGGTCCAATTCATAATTAACTGTTGCTAGGCAAGGTTTTTCTTTTCCAAAAACAAAAGTTTCTTAAGGTCTCTCTGTGGTGTCTACAGGTTTTGTTTGTCTTGCAAGGAAGAAATCTTTAAGACAACCATAATAATGGTATGGGGGATTTCTCTCTGGCCGATCCTTGTGCTGTATCTGGCTAGACATACAAGGCAAACAAAGACAAGAGATAAGGGGAAAGTTCTCTAACTCTGTCAAACAGAAACAAAGGGAATCAACAATTGCTCTATAAAGTAAGCTAGAGTCCCAGCTGGGTGTTTAAGCAAAACAAAAAACAAAAAACAAAAAACAAAAAAAAAAAAAACAAACAAAAAAAACAAATAAAAGCAAAAAAACAAAAAACAAAAAAAAAAGACCTTTGTATGCCATATACAGCTTTGGTGACATGTTCTACTCAAGGAAGTAATAAGTATAGAAATGTAGGTGTAATAGTTTGTGTGGGCATGCATACACTTGTACACACATGTGCATACTATCCCATACTCATATATGTACATACATATACATATATCCCATACCTCCTTTCTGTATATAATCTTTGTGTTTATGTTTTTACATGGGAAGGTAGTGAATACCAAATAAGTAAGACTGTATGGCATGACCATGACCAGGTAAAACAATGTGCAAGGGATCAGCAAATTGATGGACAATATCATAACAGAATGGTCATTTTTCCTCTTACCCTTATACTTCTACAAAACCTTACCACTTGACAAATGAGAATAAAGATGGTTTGACAGTCTTAATCTCAGTAAATAGTCCATTAGAAATAAGGAAAATGAAATTATACACATTGGACCAGGAGGCCAACCTCTGAAAGAATAATATATTCAATTTGTCCAGACCATTACTAGTGAAGGATGTGCCGTTAGGATTTTGTATCTTCACTCATTGTGGGGAGGGAGAGAAGAACTCAGCAGAAGCTATATTTATGAAGTCCAATTTAATGGCTAATATGGTATATATTAAAGCCATATTTATAAAGTTAAAGCTGTGGCTAATATAGTATGTATCAGCTCATTTCTGCAATTCATGGAAGGCCATTCTTATTGTAAAAGTGGGTTAATATTATCATTTCTCTATCCCAAAGCTAGTACAGACTAATATTTAAAGAATCTGTCAATCCTTTAAAAATAACAGAATAATTAAATATGGTCACCATAGAGTGACCATACTTTTCTTTTTATTCAAATTAATGGTTGCTTAAAATATATACTAATATAAGTATCTGTGGCTTATATGAACAAGAAAATGAATCCTAAATTCTTTGATCTAAATTGAGATAGTAATCCTTAAATTTCAAGAGCATAAAATATGCTACAGTTTAAATCAACTTTGGGAGTGGTATACAGGCGCTAATGCTGAAGGAGGAAAATAAGTCACTGAGTTAAATCAAAGCAAAATAAACAAACAAACAAAAAAAAACCAACCAAACCAAAAACATGGTAGACCATATTACTACAGCTCTACTGCTTAAAAGTGGCCCCAATGTTTCTTGTCTTCAGTGGGCTCTCTTTCAGTGTCTCTGTATTTCCCTCTGCCCCTCTCTTCCAAGTCTGATAACAGCTACAACTCTGTTCTCTTGGTTTTCCCTCTTTTGTTGATGGCTATTTAAAACTGTGAAGCTGAGAAAAGGCACTAAGAATGGTTCAAACAAACTCTAGGTAGTGCTTATCTAAAGCCCAGTGTCTCCTTGAAGTCACCATAAACATTTTCCCTTCTCTAGATTTTATGTTCCAGAGTCCTTACTGTTTAGGTGTTTATATTTACAGAAACTTTAGTTTTTACCTTTTAGCCCTAGTTCCGTCTTAACAAAGTTATACCGCTCTATTACTTATCATCCTATCCCAAACTCAGCCATGTTACACAAACTACTTCCTGACAGGGGTCCAGACAACAGTAGCCACCATCTTCTAGCACTAATGCCCACAAAGACATCACTGTATAATCAAGGCAGGCCACTCTCGAGAAGTAAAATGGTCCACATCTTTAGGTTCAAGTCTAAAGGTGAAGCAGATAGTGATTTGGATGTGGTTTTGGAGTTTGTGATTGATTTCTAGACAGGAGAAAGGCACAAAGGACATCAAATGAGAAATTAAATAAACACTACCTGGATCTTGGTCTTGCTTTGAGATTGTTGCAGTCCTTAGAAGTTGCTGAAACAAAAGATTATTTGTTGGTTGCTTGGCTTTTCATTTCTCAGTTAATTGGGGTAGTGAGGAGAACCTGGGCCAGTACAGAACACAGCAACAAGCGTATCTGAGGTTGATGTACCCATGTGAGAACACAGGGTTGTCCACACTATGATAATTCTTATTTTTCTTTTTTAAAGTTGAAGGCGCAAGAGGGAAAGAAATCCAGCAAGTTTTCTTTCTTTAAGACAGTGAGAGGCAATATTCAAGTTTAAATGGATTAATGGAGACATTCCAAGATAAAAGGACAACCCACTTAAGAGTTTGTCTTTTTATGTAATGATAGATTCCCACCTGAGGGTTTCTTGGTCTCTCATGGTAGTCTAATAGTAGACTTGAAACCAGTCTCCCATGAAGGTTAGGAATATATCTAACTGCATATTTTTTAAATATATATATATATATATATATATATACATATATATACATATATAAAACCAGAGTCAACTAATACCTGAATTCTAGAGGCAGAGACAGGAGGATTGCCACAAGATCAAGGCCAGCCTTATCTATATATTGAGTTGTGGGTGTGTGTGTGCATGTATGCATGTGTATGTATGTATACATATATGTGTGTATGCACAGAGTACCATGGTTACCATGGTCATGAGAAAGCAGCTTTTCCTATATGAAAATCTCCATAGCTGGCTGTGGCTGCTCATGCTTATGATCCCAGCACTTGGGAAGCTGGCTCAGGAATATCACCATGGCACCATGAGGGCAGCCTGGACTACATGGTCAATCCCAGAATCGCCTGGATAACACAGAATGAAACCCTACTGTAAAAACCTCCCTCTATAAAAAAAAGAAAAAGAGAAAATACTCTTGTTCCCTCATCTCTATAACCTAATCATACAAAGAATACTATGGATTAAAATGTATTTCTACCATCCTTTTCCTCATCAAAGCGAAATCAGAAGCTCATGAACTCACTACCAATAGCCATGGAGCCCACTCTCCCATCAGAAGTAGTGGGGAGTGATTAGAAACAGTTATAAAAACATTTGTCCTCTTTTGTGTTTCCACTTATTTGTGGAAAGTGCCTTTAGAACCTCAGAGTTCTGCGATGGTTTTGCAAACACTGCAAGTTTTTAACATAAAAATCCACTGGAAGAGTGCTACGGGGAGAATATAATTTGTTTCTCTGTTTCACGTATTTATCCAAAAGAAAGTGTCTTGCTGCACTATTCCCTCCACATTTACACTGTTCCAAAGATAAAAGGCCTCCTCTGGTATGAAGCAGTGTAGATTGATGATGATCATTAAAACCCTTGGGTTAGAAAAGCAAGAAAGAAAGGGAGCTGAAAATTCTCATAAATGCCAGCAAGGCACAAAGCAAACTCCCCAGAGAGCAAGCCTTTCCTTCCATGTGGTCAGCTGCATAAAAAGGAGCCATTTCTCCTAACCTAGTGAGACCAGGCATGTCTTAGCTTCCAGATGAAATGTTGCCATAGCTCCCTTCTCAGCAACCAAAGTATGGAAGAACTGAGAGACTCTCCTTGTTCATATCATGCACACACAGCTAGGCAAAGAAGGAACAAGCCCTCCCTACTTTCTACCAAACTCCAGGAAGCAACGAAAGACAGCTCTCCACAGCCAAAGACTGCCCTGGAGCTGGGAGGCAAACCTGTGACCAGACTCACTGCAATACTGGAGGCAGGCCGGAGTAGACCCACTACTGCTCCTCCGTGTTCCTCTTCTCCTTTAGGACTCACTGCCTTCCAGAAATATTTTGGTAGCAAAAGTCCTAGCCATGGTAAAAACTGTTTTCCACCCTAGCATATCGTGGTAACTGTTAACTCCTTTGTCATTTATCATTATCTTTGTGCTACTGCAGGGATGGGTGTGGAAGGAAGGGTGAGCTCTGCTAATGAGAGATATACAGGCAGACAGACAAATGCAGTAGGGGTGTGGATGAGCAATGAAGAAAAGAACAGAAACCAGGTCCAGAGACCCCAGGTGCTCCTCCTAGGCATATCACCAAGCAGCTGAACTGCACTTTCCTCACAGACAAACAAATCCCTCTCACAGACACAAGTAAGGCTGGAGTCCTAGGGGTGTGGATGTCCTGTGGAATTGCAAACAGTTCCTTTTGTAGAGGATATAAAGGTCCCTAATATTCTCGGCCAGAACATCTGGATTCTGAATTTAGTTCCTTACAGGATAAAAAGAGATAGAGATGGAACAAGTAGCAGAAGGCCAGAAATGCGGTGATGCAGAAGGATCATGCGCTGCTCACTAGCAACAGAGCAACACCTGGAATCGCCCACAACCGTCTAAAGACCACACTTCACAGAAACACCTCACCATGATCCAGATGCAAGATGACACCTATTACCATGCACTGTGTGTAGTTGAATTGGGCTAGACTGGAATGTGAGGCATGACATATCTTAGACTCCATTAATACATATGCATTCAATAACTGAAAGGGTAAGCGTGTGTCAGAAAACAAGGAATCTCCATTCCCTGATGACTTTGACACCTTTGACATTTATCACCCACCACATCACCTTCACTGCCATCAGCAGCATTACCACCACGTACAGTAATGATAAGCAGAGCAGAGACACACTTTTCCTCTCTACCTGCAAAGATGTATCCAAGGTACAGCTTGCTAAGGTTTCAGACTACAAAAGCCTCAACAGTACCAGTCTAGGTAAGTCTTTGGTCCACCACCCTGACAGCCTGACTCCATTTCCCAGTGCATGATGTAAGTATCTGCAAAATTGGCAAGGGCACACTATGTTGCAAGCTCAAGCAGAAGCCAATGGATGGATTGCAGCTTCGCATTTAGCTGGAGAGAGGGGAAATGACAACTTCCTGGAACACTCCAGGCATGTTATCTTTCATCATCTTTCCAGGAAATGAGACAGGGAAGATGACACAGACCTAATGATTAACCTAAAAGCCGGCAATGAAGCTAACAGGAACTGTCTCCAGTACATTGACTACCAGAATTATAATTACCATCTTGTGACTCTCCTATCTCCCAAGGGGAAACTGTGGTGAGTTCCCAGGAAACAGGCTATTAAATATGTTTGAGATGAGGGATGGCATCATATCCAGAAGGGGGCAGCAGTAGGAAGAATAAATCAAAAACCACACAGCATGTTCCCAGGCAGTGTGAAACAAATTTAGATATACGTCATGTGCTGCGGCACACCTGTTAGGTTTTATCAGGTGGTGCCAAGTCCTAGTCAAAGAATGTTAAAAATGAAACACTTGATCTTGTGCTGAAATCTCTGGAACAAATAAAAAACTTAGGATTTTCAAATCCCATAGGAGAAGTGCTAATTTAACACTCCAAATTGAAATAGCTTTTACTAATACCATGTCACGAAATTTGTAAAGCATCTACCTTAACATTTGAAATCAGAGATGCTTAAAATTAGCCTATATGAATGAAACATTTTCCCTATGATGAATGGATCCAAATATTTCAAAAGTCAAAATCAGGCTTAAGAATTCGCACTGATTTTAGACTCATGATTCATATACCATCTTAATTTCCTATGTTTCAGCATTGCTTTTTAGAGGAGTGGTTTCCAAACAAGCCACATGGCAGAATCGCCTGGGGGCTGGGGACTTCTGTCCAGTCCTTCCTACCTCCTCCTCTTTCCTCTTTCTTTGTCCTACTTCACTTTTAAGCTTCAAATGAACTTAGTGTTTGGGAAACATGAGCATAAGCTTCAACAGTCTACTGATTCCCTTGTTGCACCTTTAAACAAATAAGCCCAGGATGATAGTCAACCATGAGAAACATTATTTATATCTAAATATGCAAGAGCAATAATAATAAGGAAGAAAGGAGAAACTTTATCGTAATCCTTATAACCAAAGATCTAAATACAAATGCTTTCTGGAGTCACTTGATTTTAACAGGGTTTATCTTGCTTCAGTAACGGCTCCATTAATATAGAGCTAAAGGGAGCTAGAAAGATAGCTCAGCACTTAAGAGTGAATACTGTTCTTGCTGGGTTTAGATCCCAGCACCCACATGGCAGCTCACAACCATCTGTAATTCCAGTCCCAGGGATCCAACATCCCTTATTGGTATTTATGGTCACTTCACATATATAAGGCACATTTAAATTCTCAGGCATATACATATACACACATAAAATTAAATAAATAAGTAGGTTTTAAAGAAGAGTTGAGAACACGGACCCAGAAATTCTCTACGGTTTTCCAGACACATTTTCTCCCAAGAAGTTGACTTTGTAACTTCCTTTTTTTCCCTTCGAATCTACTCCATGTTTAATCAGTACCTTCCTGGTAGGGAAGAATTATAAAGATATTTGACATTGGCACTTTGGCAATGAAGATACCAACTCTGGGCCTCTAGTTAATCCACCTTATGAGTGCCTCACTTTACACAGAAAGCACAGGCACTTACCTGAATCACTGTCCCAATTTGATACTTCTAAATTCAAACTGAATGAAATCTAAATTCAGAGCCCAAAGTCATCCTCTATCTGAAAGGGAGATGGTCGAAAACCTAGAGCTTCTTGTTTTACTATCACAGACGCAGCAATCTTCAGGTCAGCAAACAGCTGAGACTTTTACAATTAGATGATTGGATAGAGAATACATTAAAATGGTCTTGTCCTACCTGTATCCTCAGATGCGTCCTTTGGTAAGGATTCTTTAACTGTACTTTTCAAAGCTAGTAGTATTTTGTTTCGTGTTTAAGAAAGAAGAAAGAGAAAGGAGAAGAAAGAAAACAAAGGCCTTGTGAAATTTTATTTCTGAGATACATTACATTAAAACAAATAATCCCTATCTGTCAGTTTTAGAAAAGTCTTACAAACCTCTAGAGTTGTTGCTATAACATTTCTAGAACAATGAAAACCTCATAGAGCATAGAAACAGGTTCTCTACAGACAGAAGGAAGGCCTAATTTCAGCTTTCTAGACAGACAGGCACTAGTGGTTAGGAAGGGAATTACCAAAAAGGATCTAAAATTTCTGTCCTTTTCCTTCTTAACAGTAAATAACAAGAGAATGTTTGGGATTTAAACCCATGTTTTACTATCTTTAAGAATTTTGTAGTTGAGGCAAAGCCTTGTAAGTTATGAGAGTGATCATCTGTATACAATATCTAATTCCCCTTGAATCTCCTAAACATATATTTAAATAGAAAGCATGGAACCATCGGTGCTTAATGGAAAACTTTTTTGTGTATAATGTCTTTGTGAGGCTGAATTAATGGCAGGGCTCAGCAGTAAAACCTGAAATGGCTTCCCTTCAGACAGGCGTCTCCCACTTGTGAGGGAATTGATGGAACAGATGGGACACTGGCCTAAGACAAACTCTTGGTTCCTGTCCCAGTTCTTTTTTCTCTTTGTGAAAGTAGATCATTCATACTGCCTGCCTGAGCTCGGCTACTTATTTCTAACCACTCACTGATTTTAAAGGCACTAGCTTTGTGAGGCCTGTACATAAAACGGTATATAAAGAGGGATCTCATAAGTCATAGAAGGATCATACAAAGTACAGGGTCCTTTGTGCACTTGTGGATATTGCAGGTCAATGTGCCCCCAGGCCTGAGGGTATCTCTAACATGGACACTGTACTGACTGCCTTCTCAGCTATCCAGTAAAATAAGCAAATTGAAACTGGGTTCCATATCACACCTTCGCACCCATAAGACTAATGAGAAACAGATAAAGCTTTAAAATTGACGCTCTGTCTGAAAGAACTTCTTTATGGATTAGACCTGTATACAAATGTACATTAGTGCTGTTTGTCTTCCAAATAATTTATACCAACATTAGATATTAATCTCCCAGTTCTGTCCATTTCCTAACTATGGGACCAGAATCCAATATAATATATCAAACTACCATCAGATTAACAATGACCAATGGAGTAAGGTGATTCAGACACAAAAGGTCTTCATGATGCTTTGTGAACTATAGACTTATGACAACAACTTAAACAATATATCCAAATGGGGATGCATATTGCACAATGTCCTCATGTGATCTAGAAGCTGTTCTGGAAGAAATAAATGAGAAAATGGAGGAAGGCATCCATATAAGAACAAAACTAATTCTTTCCTACCTTGTTTGTCATCACCAGTAGTCACATCTTGGTTAGAGACAGGAAAGTCAGCCATGTCTTTAACAGATGTCTTCTTGAAAAAAAATTAAATATATAAGTTGAAATAAAAATAAGTGATAATCACACGTGAATAAATGTCTTAAAAGTTATAGTTCATGTCAAAAAATATGTCTCAGTAAGTTCTGACATTTAACCTACTTTATTAATTTGGTTTCCTAATGAGGTATACATAAATTTTCCTAAAGTATTCACATACACAGAGAAAAGAAATTGATTTGAGAAACAGAGATTCTTAGCTGACTGATAAGTAGGTCTACAGTGTGAGTACTTGCCAGGATCTGTAATGTAGTAAATGTTCAGCCTCCTCACTGTAGATGCTTATGTGATGAGCAGATCAAAAATCTCCCCTAAAGCTGGGCACAGTGGCACACCCCCCTTTCTAAAAAGATTTATTTATTTTTATGTGCATTGGTGTTTTGAATGCATGTATGTCTGTGTGAAGGGATCATATCCCCTGGAACTGGAGTCACAGCAGCTGTGAGCTGCCATGTGGGTGCTGGGAACTAAGCCCCGGTCCTCTGAAAGAGCAGACAGATCTCTGTGAATTTGAAGCCAGCCTGGTCTACATAGTGAGTTTTATGACAGCCAGGGCTACATAGTGAGGCTCAAAAAAGAAAATTCCCCTAACTCATAGCTAAGGTTGGGTTGGTAGCCATAAAGTGTTTCCCCTTTTCTTAGGAGAAGGAGGGGAAATAGTGGAAGAGGGGTTTGAAAGGATGGAGCTGGGAGACAAAAGGTAGCTCTGATAGGGAAGGAAAGTGACTTGATTAATGTGAAAAGTTCTCAGTATATTAATTGAATACTCAAATTGATCACATATGAATTATTTTCAAATAGTTTAAAGTCTAGAAACTGTACTAGTAATATATAGTGTGTTTAAAAGCTGCCCAGAGAGCAGAGCTTAAATAGCCACTAAAACAAAGCCATTGTATAATGTGACTGAAGAACTACTTGACTTGACTGTGGTAATGGTTTCACAATGTGTATATATCTCTATACATGTATCAACACATCAAAAACATGTGCATTTATTTTGGTCTTGCTAGATTAATATACTAGACTTCAACAAAGCTAGAAAGTATGTACTCTAAGGCCTCTGCAGTTCAAGGACCCTCATCTGTGCAATTCTTCAAATGTTAATGCCATGGTTACAACATGATGTAGTAGATATTAATTTACTTTAAAGTAAAAAGTTGTATGCATCACTACAGAGAGACCACTACACAGACAGCTCAAACATCCACTGAGTTACATCAAAAAGTGGAAAATCTTTTCTCTGTAAAAAATAGCATAATTATAACATTTCACAAGCTATCTTAAAGACCGTTTAAACCATATAGCAGCTGAATTATACATCCATGGATACTGTTTAAATTCTAGGATGTGGGAAGAAACTTTAAATGCATTTCCTAAAAGAACCATGTTTTACTTTTAAGTTGTGTACATAAAGCTCCAATCTTTCTCTTCATTTTTAATTTAGGTTTTGAGAATTTCATTTCTAAGTGATGTCCGTATATCATTTTTCTCACATGCTCTCCTTCAAATCGTCCTATGTCGTCCCCACTCGCTTTCAAATCCATGGCCTCTACTTCTTTTATAATTATTTTATGAACATATGGATATATGGATCTATGACACTGCCTGCTAAGTCCAGTTAGTGTTGCTTATATGTACATGTTTTAGGGATGACCACTTAGGACTGGGTAACCTATCTGGAATCTTGTCCCTAGAGAAGGCTGATCCTCCCTGTCTTAGCAGTCATTCATTTCCTGTAGCTCTTCATCTAGGGGTAAGCCAATAATAATACCAGTTGACATTCCAACGTGGAAGGAGGAAATCTCACAAGGCCCTCTCACAGTTGATTTATATGGTATCATTTTTCTGTAGGCTAGTACATAGTCCACATCTACATTTTAGCTGTTCCTTCTGAAAGGGTAACTAACACATCCTTTAATCAGTTTGATATGGCATGCATTCCTATCATAAGAGGTGATTCTCCACGGTATAATGAAAGCTCCAGAAATAATTTCTTATTCATAGTCTATTATCTCTGATAAATTATCAAAGTCTTTTCTTACAGTGCTGGGCATTGAACCCAGAATCTCACAGCATTCTAGGCAACTGGCTATTCCACTAAATTATATCCCATTGTGCTTTTCCGTTTCTGTTTTGAGGCAGGGTTTTATTCCGTTTCCCAGGCCTTAAAATCAGCCCATAGCCCAGAATGGCACTGAACTTTTATGATCCTCCAATCTTCACATACAAGCAGTTGCAATACAAAGGTTGCCAGAGAATATGTGTTAATAGTGCATGTCTTTTATTGTCTTCTCCCATATGGACTGTGTTACAGAAGAAAATGATCTAGGAATAAAACAATTCAGACAAAATGAATCTAAAATGTCACTGAAAACCCTAACAGAAGATGTAGCTCAGTGGTAAAGCACTTGCTTAAAACACCAAGAAGAAACAAAAGAGCAAATAAAAATGGACACAAGATTTTAATAGCTATTTCACCAACAAAAGCACACAAATGCCTACCAAGGGCATAAAAAATGTCGAACATCACTGGTCATTTTCAAACTGGAACCATCATGAGATACACATACATCCCACTGCAATGGTTAAAATGAACATGACAGGAGCCAGGGCTATCAGGAATATGAGGAAGGAGGAGTCCTTATACATTCCTGGTTAGATAATTGAAATAATGAAGTTTGGTGGTTCCTAAAAAGTTTAACACATTATGGTACAGTCCAACAATTCTACTAGTAAATACATTGCGAAGAAACACAATCATGTTTGCTCATGTAAAAAACTTACTTATGTAAGTTCATAATAGCCAAAACATGCAACGGGGGGGCGGGGGAGGGAGAAATAAACAAAATGCAACATATTCATACAATGAAAACTATTCTGCAATAAAAATGAATGAAGTACCTTCAAAACATTATACTAAGTGAAAAAGACACTAAAAGCACACATCCACCATTGTCCTATTTATATGAAATGCTTAGAATAGACTAAGAAACAGAAAGATCAATAGGAGCCAGGGAGATGGGTCAGTGGGTCAGAAATCACTTGTCACCACATCTGAGGACCCAAGTTCAATCCCCCAGGTCCCACACTGGAAAGAGAAAGGACTGGCTCTGCAAGTTGCCCTCTATCCTCTTTGCTGATGTCCCAGCCTGTTCACCCAGCACCAAATGAATAAATATGATTAGATTGACTAGTGATCATCAGAGGGTGGCGATGGGAAGTATAGTGAGTGGTGCTAATGAAAAGAGGGTTTGAATTGGGAGTGATGAAAATGTTTTGCTGTAACTGCTCATTTTCCAGAGTTTGTGAAGGCACAGACTATGGTTTACTTCTACATACATCCTGACAGACATGGCAAAAGTTCGGGTTTATTTTTTTACCTCTATCCGATTCAAGTCACAGGTCTGTTGGTTTGCTGGCATTGACTCAGAATAAGAATCAAAAATTGCACACTCCCACTTGGATTTAGGGAAAGCTAGCAGGGAAGAAAAAGAATACATAAGAATATTTACTATAGCCATAGTGGAATGTCTTAGTGTTTCTGTGCTTATTAAATGTAACAACAATGTCAGCTCACTCACATGTACTATTCACATCAAGGTCGTTACAAACACAATCTAGTAGTGCTATTCCCATTTCACAGATACTGAAACTGAGGAACAGGGAAGGCAAACGACTCACTCAAGGGCATATAGCCAGTAAGTGTCCAGCAAAGACCCAAATACCCAGAAGCCCAGCTGACAAATTCTTGCTCTTTTTTATTTTTTTATTTTTTTAAACGACTTTATTTTACAAAACAAAGATAAATGTACAGATTTTAAACATTTTTTGCTTAAAATTATACATTTTTGTCAGTACTGTTTTTTCAGATATTAAAATAATTTTTACATAAAACTATATGAATATATTTTTTAGTCAGTACTTGATTTTTTCAAAGGCTTGACAGTATGCATTGAAAACCTAATAGTTACAATGAGTGTAAAGTACATGCAAAACAAAACGCAACATGGAAATAGTCAAAGTCTTCTTGTTTTGTAAATATTTTTTTGTTTTGTTTTCTTTATTTCTTGGACTTCATACAGTCTGTGAGTTGTTTCTGGGGGAGTGCAAGCCTCCAAATTCTTGCTCTTAGCAATGAATGTTACAATGTGATAATAAATTGCCATACTGGCTATCATGATATGTTAAGTTTTAATTATATTAAACACAATTTTTAAATGAAGTAGCAATAACAATGGTTTAAATACTATGAAGATTAACTAAATATATGCCTCCTTTTAGGTATTGCTAGAAATAAGCAAGATACTAAAACAATATATACTAAATTATACTAAACATAACCATATAAAATACTTATCTCTTTGGTTAGCAGGAGTAACAAAAATAAAAGCATGCATTCTTACTGAATGACAATAGAGAAATAACATTACAAGTCTCTTAGAGCATACAGCTGTAAAAGTATTTGTTAGTTGGGAGGCTCAGGAAAGAGACGTGAGAGAAAAGGGATGCTGCTTGATAAGCTAATTGCCTGGCAGCCGGGTTGCTTCTTAAGAGCGCATTCTACTTTACCATGAGGTAATTAAGAAAGAAAAATCGCAATGACTTTTAAAACGTTGCTAATATTCCAAGAGGAAAAACATGATAAATAGGAGCTATAAATCAAATATGTCAAGATACACTATTAGGAAGTCAAATTTTAAAGAAATGTTTTTGGAAACTAAACACAATGTGTTTTTAACCCTTCCTGGTCTTCCCACCACGGCTGTGCGCTGAAGTGCTGCCATTTGTGGGCAAACAGAAGGCAGTCTTGTGCAGGAAGTTAACACTTCAAAGACTACAGATGACCACAAGCAACTGCTGTCTCCACCCTATCTCTACCTCTCTGTGTCCACTGTCACTTGCCTAGTTCAAGTAGGCACACATAGAATCATTGCAGACAAGAAATGGAATCCCTGCCCCAGGCCAATGCTATTGCTTATGATTTGTTTCCCGCTTTTCTCTTCAGCCTCATCCTGGCCTTTCTTCTCTGTTCTATGCACTCAAACCGCCATAGCCTGAAGTTTCTATTCCTTGAGTGCTCCAACCCCCTTCTCAGCACCTCTCAGTGTACCTGCAGCCCTCTTCCCAGACCACAGAGAAAACACAGTGCCTTTTACATAGCAAACACTAAAACCATTTTAACACAATATATAACAAAATTTTTCTCCTGGAATCCACCCGGTCACCCAGACCTTGAAAGTATCAAAAAAGGGTTTATGCATAGTCCACCAAACATCGGAGGCAACGTAGCCTTACAAGTCTGTCTTCTAATTTGGGAGAAAAAGATTCTATGATTGTAAGTAATATGGCATCTGGTATAATTCCCATTGCCTTATTTGTTTAAAAAAAAAAAAACTTATAGCTTTGAACTACCCTGCTAAAGACCAATTAGAGAAACTAGGATATGTCTCAAGATGCCAAGCTTAAATTTGGTTCTATAAGATTTATTTTCTATCAACAATGAGATTCATTACTTGCTATCCATGACTGTCATGAACAGTGATGTTGGTTCCAATCCATCCAGAAGGCACCATATATAGAACAGATGGTTTATACTTCCTTAGATCATCCCTATAACTTGCATTCTAACATGTGGAAGTGTGATAAAAGTTAAAGAATCTTCAGATGTCAAGAACTCCCTGGTGTCCAGACATCATTTTAAGAAATAAGAGTTTGTTATTAAGCATTCACAAAATATAGCTAAGGTTTATGATGTATAATGAGGCCTTACCTGCTTGCAAGTACTCTGGCTGCAGAGTTGGAGGCAGGCCCTCGGGCAGTGGGTAGCCGTTCTTCCGGGCTACAATGAGATGAAATGCAGCACAAAACTCAGGCAAGGTCAGGGCTCCATCACAATCAGCATCACTGAGTTCCCTAGAAGATAAAAGATGTCACGAGTTGTCTGTCATGCAATATCAGCCTCAAGCATGAACATGCAGTTCCCAGATTCCTGCCCATGGCCTGTGATAACCTCAAAGTTTCGTAGGCAAACCCATGTGAAATCTCAGGGGCCACTGAGAGGGAAAAAAAACAAGCTGATTTGTAACAGTATAATCAGTGGGACTTTGTAAATGAAAATGGAACTTCTTTCGGCTCTCTGATAGGTCTGTTTTTTTTGTTTTTTTTTTTTTTTTTGTTGTTTTTTTTTTCAACAACGAGACAAGGCATAGGAACCTCTAGTGAGGAAAAAAAAGTGATCCTTGTGTTTTTGCAGTTACCTGACAGTTGCTTAATAAGTTCAGGCTGTGTAGTGTGAAAAGTGCTGGAGTCAATGTTGGAACTGAGCCAAGAAAGGGCAGACCCAGCCACTAAGGACTTCATTCAGACCATAGACATAAGCACTTCATTTTTTTTTCAGTTTTAAAGGAAAATGTTTTCAAGCAATGTGCATTCTGGTAGCAAGTTAGTCTCTGCATGAGAATTTTTTTTCTTAGAAAACTGGGCATAGTGGTATATACCTGTTAGCTCAGTGCTTAGGAAATAAAAGCAGGAGTTCAAGACTAGCCTTAGCTACATAGCAATTGCAAAGCCAGCCTGAGGTACATGAGACCCTGTTTTAAAACATGAACAGAGATGGGATGGGCAAAAGGAGGAGAAAGAAGAAAAATACAGAAGAGAAGAGCACAGAGAAAACAAGAGAGTATATAGGAATACAAATAGATTCAAGAAATACTGGTTGCATCATATTTTAATATAAAAGCTGGTACTGGAAAAGAGAAACATGAAGAAAGGGAGCCTTAAAAAGGCATGTCTTTACTTCCATCGCCATCTTGCACTAAAACACAAAAGAAACCTATTTGCTAAAAGATCCCTTAAGCACCAACATCTCTGTGGTGTACAGACACAAGCATCCTTGAATATAGGGACAAGTGCAGAAATGACTCTTGTAAAACTGTACTAATAAGATGTTGCTATTGGGGAAAATCTCTAAGGAAAGATCTGTAACTTTGCTGTGGACCATTTGCATCCTCCTATTCCCCATGAGACTGTTACTCTCATTCAGAATGCAGCAGCCCTGAAACAGCTGCTCCCCGGGGTGAGGCATCTGGGAACTGCATCAGATGCTGGATGGAGAGTATGCCATTTAGCCTTCATGCATTTGTCTCTACAAAATGACAGGAAGCCTCACAGGGTAATGTTAACACTGGGAATTCTGCCAAAACAGACTTTATTCTTTTCAAAATGCTCATTTTTTACCCTTAAAATCTAACATAAGACTTGTTGCCAAAAAAAAAAAAAAAAGCTATATTATACGGCTGAAACGTCTAAATCCAGCTCAAAATCCCAGCTACACTGGCATGCACAATATAACAGGAATAGTTTTTCAATAACATGCTATGTGATTCCAAATTCTCTCATAATTTTGTAATGCCTCATAAAAAACTCTTTACATAAATATTCCAATGTTTTAATATATATTTATAACAGCATGGTCCACAAAGGCAGGAGTTTATGGTGCTGAGCATTTTCAGACATGCAAAGAGAGCCATCTGGACCATTGCAGCACAGCCCTCCTGGAGCTCCAACTGTGGCAGAGCCGACACTACAGCTGCACAGGCTGAATTAGGGCCCAGCTGTGAGACACCTGCCAAATTTACAAAGTTCACAGGCATCTAGAAAAGACAAATTTAACTTTGTTCCAGAATGTTCTTGGACCTCTGTTCACCCTACCTTATAAAATATTGTGAAAAATGGCTTTTCAAGGTCCTCTGGCTCCTTGCCTCACACCAAGTTAAAAATATGAAAATAAAATGTATGACAGAATGTCTCACATGTGCACTACGGCTTAGACTGAAATCAGGATGGGAAAAGAATAAAAGTAGAAAATTCCTTTTCTTACATGTACATATATATGTGTATGTTGTGTGTGTGCCACATGAATTCAGTGTCCTATCAGGCCAAAAAGTCTGTTGAATCCCCCAAAGCTGGAATTACATGCACTCAAGAGTGCCATGTGGGTGTTAGGAACCAAAATCGGCCCCTCTAGAAGAGAAGCTATCTCTCCTGTCTGCAGAAATTACTTTTAAACTAGTAGCTAAGACTTAGAGTTCACAGCTCACTGTGGCTTTCATATGATTTTATTTAAATCTTCATGGCAACAAAAACCTGAGTTCTATTCACTCTCAATCATTTTTTAAAATTATCCAGAAAATAACTTTTTCAGGGCTAGGAGTAGGGTTCGGCACCTGGTATGTGTGAGGGCCTGGGTTCAAACCTTAGCACCACCAAAACCAAAATCAAACATCAAAGCTTACTTGAGAGGCTGAAGCACAGCACTTGCTGCTAGTCTGAGGCTAGCCTGAGCTACACAGTGAGTTACAGGTCATTCTAGACTAGAGAGCAAAACTCCATCTTAAAGCAAACAAAAATCGCATCTTAAGAAATTAAATTCCAAAACAACTAAAAGCTGAGTATACAATAAGACTTGGTAGTAAATGTACTCACCAAATGTAAGAGAGTTCTGGAATAGAGAGCTTTGATTTGGTGAAGAAGTTCTTGGCCACAGAGCCTGTCAAGAGCCATAATTTAAGTCAGCTATTACTCGTCAGAAGCAGCTTTTATGTGCAAGCAAACCACCATGGTTCCCTTTAGCAAGCTTTACCAAATAACCACAAATGCATTTATTCCTCACGCAACAATTCCAAGGACTGTCATAAAAGCAGCATGGGGGAGCCCCGGACATCTGAGGGTCAAAGATCAAGCCTTCTTGTTGCAAAAATGAGAAAAATACAAATAAAAGGAATATAGAATATGTAAAAAGAAGATGAAATGACAAAATGTTCATGACAAATACAAATCAGATTAACTGCTGTATATTTACCAAAACTGCACATTTTCATTAAAAACCCATAAGAAAACCTTCAAAATTACTTAAGTAAATAAAAATATGTTGGGTTTTATATTTAGAGAATAGAAAAGCAATATAAAGCCATGGGAAAAAATGATAAGCAAAAAGGATAAAAGGGGGTATCATTAACCCTACCAAAAATACTGAGAAATCGTTTTGATGAGATTTAAGATTTCTTGGTGGAACTTTCAACAATTCAGCCAGGACTCTTCATCATAAATTTACCTATGTCAGTTGAATTTGAGCCATCACCCCATTTGTCCCAGCTGGGCTTGAAATGTTAGCCTTTACTGGGATTTCTCATGCTTTCATGCTCCTAACAGTTTCAAAATTCAGTAGCTTCATCTCTAACACAAAAGAGCGTCCAAAGCCCCAAGATCTGTTCTAAGATAAGTCAAAAGTCTCCCAGAGCAATTATAACTGTTCTAGGTAGCTTTAAAACAATAAGGCTAGGTGGGAATTTAGTTGGTAGTAGATACTTGACTGCCATGTGCAGAACCCTGGGGTCCATGCCCCTACAACTAAATAAACAAACATGGCCTGAATAGCTTTAATTCCGACACTTGGTAAACAGAGGAAGGCAGTCTCTGTGTGTTTGAAGCTAGCCTGGTCTACATAGCAAGTTCTAGACCAACAGAGGTTACATAGTAAAACAATGTCTTCAAAATAAATTTTTTGAAGAGTTATAATGGTTCCTGAAGCAATACAACTTTCTTTTGATAAATTATTAAGAATCAAAAGCAAAAGCAAAGCATCAATCACCCAATGAGCCTTCTCCCTAAATGTACTCTCAATAATGCTAACACATGACTCTTGGCTACCAATGAAACCCACCATCTGTGAAACGCTTGACAGACAAATCTTGTTGGCCCATTTACACAGGTATCCAAGATGTTAAGACATTGTCTTCCTCCTATCAGTCTGTCTTCTGCTGGATCCATTCTCTCCAAAGCACAGTATACCCAACCTGTTAGCTTATGCTGGCTTTCACACCAGAGACTATCATACCACAGAGTCTCAAAAGAGTTAGGTGGAAGGCATTGGGAAGCTGACAACTATCAAGTTCAGCTGTGTCCCAGATGTCACCAGCTAAAGAAGGAGCAGAGGAGAAAGCCTGAGTCCTCTCTACTTTGAGTGCACCATGTGACAAGTACTCATGTACTTTCACTCCAGCTCCACAAAAAAGCCACCAGCAAAACAGGTTGTTTATATGAAAATACTACAGCTGAGGGGTGGAGAAGACTGGAGTAGGGAGTCACTGCTCCTAAGCAGCTGTGTTATAGGGGGTGATGGAGAGGTGAATTAGGTTATGATTTTTTTTTTTTCTGTGAATGAACTAAAACCACTTAACTGCACAGTTTAAATGGTAAGTTTCGTGGTATATAAATTATATCTCAAGTAAGATATTTATTTTAAAAATCATCAACTATCATTCATGAACTTTTTCACTGTAATCAAGCTAAACATTTTAAAAGAATTTATGAGACAATCCGAAAACTTTGAACAATGAAGACTTTATTGTGTTAAAGAATCTGTGGGTTTTTTCTCACATATATCAGGGAGTTCTGGTTATGTTTTTTTAAGAAACCCAAAGATATATCCTGAAATTTTTTTTCAAACCAATGGTCTGGCAATCGAACCTCAAGGTCATGCTGCTAAGAAGGAATATAAATAAGACGGCCAGCACTTGTCCATGGGGGTTTGTTAGAGTTGTAAGTTGTGTTTTGCTGCACTTGAAATTCTACAAAAATAAAAAGGTTGAAAGAAATGTTTAAAACCCCTCCAACAATGACTTACTCAGATTTGGCTAAATATCGGCATATATTGTAAAAAGACTCAGATGAGCAAGAGGTAAGTTTATCCAGAAGCCAACGTACGTAATCTGGATGTCTGTCTATTCTAAATCATGATGGTAAGATTCCCTTGTTATTTCTATACTATTCTTCCTTCCATAAGGTCATTTATCACCCACCAATCACCAAAATCATGTCGGCCTTCACATATACAAGAATATATCAACTATTACCTTATTCCAGAGAAAATTAGTATTAATCCAAGTTTCACTGTTAGCTTAGAATGATCAAACTCACACTATTATTCTTTACATTTGGCGTGGAAGAAGAAAGTTTTGCCATTTTTTTTCTTCCAGACTCTACTATTCACTGTTTGCTTAGTCTTCAGCCTGGTAAAATGTGGGCACATGGGAATTAAATAAATTCCTCTCAGCTTGAATTTTACATGAGGGCACAACAGGAAAGCAGCTATCTGAAGAGAATCTACAAGAACTGACAATAAGCAAATGCTGGCCAGTTTTCCCATCATATCTAAATTTCAAGAACCATGAAAGAAAGATTTAAGCCAAAGAAAATGAGCATGAGCTTACACTTCTGGGGGCAGGAGAGCTGAGAAGACTTCTGGCAGGAAGGCTACACTGTCTTTGTTCTAATTCGAATGCAACAAATAAGCAAGTTAAGGTGTCCCTTGGCACTGTCACCAACTGTTCCAAGTGCTTTAGCTGATAAGGTGCAGGATCTGGACGAAGTTACCCCAAACTCCCATTTACCCTTCTGCAATAGCAGTGTACTTTTCCCAAGGTCATTCCCAGCATGACTTAAATTTGATAAGAAATTCTACCTTAGAGGAATACAAATTGGGATCAAAGAAGGTTATAATATTCATTTTATATTGACTATTTTTTTAAGATGTTCTCCAGTTATTCACACGGGCCCCATGTTCCCGGACACCATGTTCTCTTACCTGAAATGAAGGAACTCGGGTCTGGCTGGAGGGACCGAAACTGATTGACATAGTACTCCCGCTGTTCTTCAGTTATTCTCCAGGGCTCCTCTGGGTAATTACTGTTGTTATCCTGCAGTTCTCTCTCCACTGAAAAGGACTTTAAAAAACAAAGTGTCACAGAACTTGCCTGCCATGAGATGAGTTATGAGACTCAAACACCAATAAGTGTTATTTTGTATTTTTCTTAATTTCTCACCAAAGGAATAAACAAAACTGCCTCATAAAAAGAATTTAACCAAAACATAAACTATAATATTAAGGAGACAGCAAGCTTCACAGTTTGTTTCTATCTTCCAAGTTAACATGAATATGAAATACTGAACAGGTAAAGAATGATGACAGGTTTTAAGACAGCCACTCTTCTCTTCAACGATTCATCACATTTGACCCTATCAGATTAGCTAAGTGCATAACAATACATTTTTCACATGTATGTGGATGGCTTATTGGGGGGAGGAGGTAAATCTGCTATCAGGAGTCTTCAAGTGAACACTACTGTATGTATTGAGACAGAGTCTCTCAACGGAAGCTTTAACTCTATTAAGGCTACCCGAGTTAGCCAGCTTGATCCCTGACTTCACCTTCCAAGTACAAAAATTATAAGCAGGCTACTATGCCCAGTGAACATTAAACAGGTTCTAGAGACCTGAACTCTGGTCTTCACATTTGCATAGCAAGTGCTTTATCTGCTGAGCCATCTCCTTAGTTTCAGATGCTTCGATGTTCTTCAAAGAACATATGGCAACACTAGAACTGCATAATCTTTTTATTTCATTTGTTTTGTTTGTTTGTTTGTTTTGAGACCAGATCTCACACTCTAGTATAGCCCAGGCTTGCCTAGAACTCACTATGTAGCCAAAGTTAGGTTTGGATTTACTGTAATCTTGATTTATGCTCCTGCATGCTGGAATTATTGGTATGAGCTATTATAGCTGGGTTACTCTTTTTCTACTGTTGCATTGACATCATATAAATTCAGGAGTCAAAATTTCCACACCCAACCCAAGTCCCTGGGTTTGTGGTATTGCCATCTGCAGGGTAACAAAGAGGTGCATCAAACCTGCCACTAGAGGGCAGGCATGCCAAATTTTAAGATTTAAGAGCTCAGAAGTCCATAGAAAAACAAAAGCCATACTAGGTTTTCCAAACAGAAACAAAACCGAAGCGCTGAAAGAAACATCTGGGGCTTTGCTCCATTCTTGCCATTTACCTTAAAACCATAAATTTTTACGAAGAGCCATGTCCATGGAACCAAGAGGTCACAAAGAAGGCAAAAAGAAACTAGTAAAGAAAAGACAGTTATCACTGCACGGAAGTCTTCATGCTAAATGTCAACAATCTACTGCATCACCTGGCACTAAATGGGAACTCCTGCTCCCTAGGAGTACATTCTTTCTCTCTTGGGAATGAAGCCTCCCAATCTAGTCCCTGTTCATGCTAGCCCATGGTTATTCTTTCTTCAATCTCACAATTGGAGAAAATTTGAGAAATTGAGAAATTTGAGAGAAAAAAACTATCAATCTTGCAGCTACCTTCTTTCCTATTTCTAGCACTTCTTGCCTGGGTAGGCATTAGTCACTTTTTATTGGATATTTTATGTATTTACACTTCAAATATTATCCCCTTTCTCCCCTCTTCCATGCTCCCACTCCCCATACCTTTGCTTCCATGAAGATGCTCCCACTCCCACCCACCCACTCCCACCTCATCACCCTGGCATTCCCCTACACTAGGTAATATAAGTCTTGGTCTATTCTGACAGAATCTGGAAAGAGACAAGAAAAGGTGATCAATCCCTCTATTTAAAAGTCTACAAACACTCAGCTGGATGGTGATCCTCCTACTGAGGGAAATCACTTACCCAGCATGGGTGTGGCCCTGAAATCACTCTCCATTATTAAAACCCAAGCCTGTAAGATTATCTGTTGCTTGTCAAAACAGCCTACCTCCCCGGCCTGCCCATCAGGACTCTTACAGTCCATGATACTCTTTGCTGACTTGGTAGGTTTGCACTTCCCCATGAGCTCACATATTTTATAGACCAAACTCAGATCTTCATCCCAGGAAACTCTTCCTCTGGTGCCAGCCTGATGAAATCCTTTCCTTTCTTACATCGTTCTGCTCCAAAGTGCCCTCTCCATGTCTCTACCATGTGTATACCCATAACTGAGGTCACTTCCTGCCCCAACACAGCCTATTACAGAGGTAAGCAACAACTATGTGTAAATGTGTAGACGAATGGCCTAACTCATATCTGTTATCATCTAGATTGGGTACATAGCATGCTGGCCTTTAAGATGCTTTGGCATAGGGAGCTCTTTTCTTGGAAGAACAACTTTTGTCAGATTAAAGATATGAATGATAAATGTACAAACCAACAAGCAGACAAAGCAAAACCTGAATAAATACACAGGCAGCCCATGATTCAGAACAAGGGCCAGATGTGACTTAAACTATGAAGAAGGAAGAAGCATCTGTGAGATTAGGACAGAAGCAATAGAGAGAATTGAGTAGGGTGCATTCCTATAACCTGTGCATCCAGGAGGCTGAGGTAGGAGATCATGAATTCAAGGACAAGCTTGGCTACATAGAGAATCCAAGTTCTACAAAATAATAGTGTCTCAAAAAAAAAAGAAGAAAGAAAAAGAAGAAAGGAGGGAAACTAGAGTAATAATGTTGTTAGAACCTGAAACCCAAGTGAGCTGTGGGGCAAAACAGGTCTACAAGACTCAGTGTGGCAGAACAGAGTATGAAGAGCAGAGAAGAGAAGCTGTGTCTGCAGACACTGACTAACTGGTTAGAAGTGTGCAACCGTGGACAGAATGCAGTGGACAGACTGAAATGCTGCAGTTCGGGAGACTACTTATCTTATCTTGGGCTAAGTTCTAGCCCTCCAGCACTCCCATTCCTTGCCCAAGTTTGTGTCAGAACTGATATCTTGTGACTAATAGTTTAAAAGCTTTTGGAATCTATGAACTTAGCAGACCACTATCTTCTACCCACCCAAACACTAGGACTGTAATCCTATAGATAGCTTCTTTGGCCTACAGAAAAGCCTCCTTCATCTTGCCGTGCCTGCCTCTCTGATATATTCACCAATATACTTTAAGAACATGGGAGGAGATGGAGAGAGGAGGAAGGAAATAACATAAATACAGTACTCATATAAAATTCTCAAATATAAATAAAGCATATTAAAAATGAGCTAAGTATTAAGATATGTGGGAGAACTGCAGGTGAAAACAGGAAGTAGATATGATCATTTAGTTACGTACATACATAAAATTTTCAAAAATAAAGAAAAAATTAAAATAATACAGAAAAGAAGTCTCTTAGTCCATTTGCTGTTTTAAAAGTTTGAGCTCTATCAAGTATGAGTTCTGTCTTTCTGTACTTTACCTATGGTATAATCTTTGTGGAAGTTCACATGTCCCATATCTACCAAATGAGTTAGTTCAGGAGCAGATAGATAATAGCATATGGGGGGGAGGGTAGAAAGGAACCATGTACTATGAAGCTAAAATATTCCCCAAAACTGACCCATTAGAAGAAACAAAATAATTTATACTTCACTGCATAAGCAGCAACATGTTCATTCACCTGTTCCACAGACACTTACCTAATGGCAACAAACCCAGAACCATAATTGCTAGAAACATACTGATAGACAAATGTATTCTTCTCTGAAAGTTTTGTGTGCACTAAGGAAGAGAGACACACAGATAATCTCTAAACAGTAAGGGGAGTGTCTTGATGACATGAGCTACTCTGGTGTTTCCTACTCAATTTCCGGTCCCCACACATATCAACATGACTGGGGGATGTCCTAGTAAACCATAAAGTCTGTGAGTAAAACTCAGGACTAGATTTACCAACCCTCTGAGTGATTGAAAGTGACTTCAAGTATAAGAAGCAATGCCGTGGCACATGCAGAGCAAGACAAGCAAAAGGAGTGGCATTCACAATAACATCAAAACATGAGAGAAAGTGGCCATCTAATAGAAGCAGCCCCATTTTTGGTCACATAAACACTTCCAGTGCAACACAGATATGGATGGAGTTGCCTCAATCTGGTCCAAGTGGAAAGCGGAGTTCATAGTAACAGAATTAGAGTATATCTAGAAGAGAGTAGGAATCACAGATAATATTCAACAGAACAATCAAATAATCAGATTCCAAGTCATAGAGGAATCACTTCACTGAAAATGACCCAGTGATGACTAAAAACAAAAAAGAACAGTTAAAATCATTTGAGCAACCAAAGCCAGAGATAAGTATGGCTTACAGTTAAGAAGGGCTGGGAGAGAAATGGAAGAGAACAAAGTCACACTTAGCCATCTTCCCAAAAGAACCACTCCAGAACTGAAATTGTAATTCAGTGTCACTTCATCAGTGGCTAAGAGCTATCTTACTGCAGGACCCAGGTACATGGAACCACCACCTCTGAGGTAACACCCAAATCAGTCACAACAATCAACATATTGTTATGAATAGACTTGAAAGTCACCTATAAGAAATTAGCATAGACCAAGGGCAGTGAGAACTAGGAGTAAACATTTTGTGGAGACTCAGCTACTCAAGAGCCAGAACCAGGAGAGGCTCTTCCTTCAAGTACATCCTCACAAGTCTGCCTAGATCAACCCCTAGTTCTGTTAGTTTTGTTGGCTAGGCAGAGATATTTGCTACTTAATGCCAATTTTGAGCTCTTCCAGTATTTTGAAGAAAAAAAAGTATGAGAAACCAGGATGATGGTAAATCTCTATAACCCCAGCACTATGGAGGTAGATCCAAATAGTCCAGGAGTTTAAAACAAACCTTGGCTGCATGGTGAGCTTGAGGTTGGCCTGAGCTACATGAAACTCTGACTCCAAAAAAGAAAAACAAAGAAGAACATGAGGAGAAAGAACATTCCTCCACATCTGTCTACACAATCTACAAACATATGGCTCATTATACAGTTTCTCTGGACACAGGAGAATTATATTTGCTTATATCTAAAACATTCAATTCCTTGATTTTGTTTCAGATGAAATGAAAATATTTGGTGCTGCAAGTTATTATCTCAAGAAAAAAACGTGCTGTTTGTAATGAAAGAGACATCAAAAGGCTTATAAAAATAATACTGTTAATAAAATACCCAAAATGAAGTTTATACTAAAAGTACTTTTTAAAATCACACAAAGGTGAATAATATGAATTACAAAGAAATATTGTCTGGTTTCCATCTGCACCCCAGAGTTAACCCTAGAGCACAGCTCTCTGGATGCAAATCCCACAGAGAGATTTGGTCTCCCAGGAGTTCTGTCACTCTTAAATTCATAGGCTCTTAGGCTCACAGGCTCACCGGAAGAACAGGCTCCAGTCAAAGACAGCAAGACCAACAAATACCAGAAATAACCAGATGGCAAGAGGCAAGCACAAGAACCTAAGCAACAGAAACCAAGGCTTCTTGGCATCATCAGAACCCATTTCTCACACCATAGCAAAATCTGGATACCACAACACACCAGAAAAGCAAGATTCTAATTTAAAGCCACATCTCATGATGATAATAGAGGACTTTAAGAAGGGCATGAATAGCTAGCTCCCTTAAAGAAATACAGAACACATGTAAGCAGATAGAAGCCCTTAAAGAGGGCACACAAAAAACCCTTAAAGAGTTACAGGAAAACACAACCAAACAGGTGAAGAAATTGAACAAAACCATCCAGAATCTAAAAATAGAAATAAAAACACTAAAGAAATCACAAAGGAAGACAACCCAGGAGATAGAAAACCTAGGAAAGAGATCAGGAGTCATAGATGCAAGCATCACCAACAGAATATAAGAGATAAAAGAGAGAATCTCAGGGGAAGAAGATATCATAGAAAATATTAACACAACAGTCAAAGAAAATGCAAAAGCCAAAAGCTCCTAACACAAAATATCCAGGAAATGCAGGACACAATGAGAAGAAAAACCTAAGGATAATAGGCATAGAAGAGAGCAAAGATTCCCAACTTAAAGGGCCAGTAAGTGTCTTCAACAAAATTATAAAAGAAAAATTCCCTAACCTAAAGAAAGAGAGGCCCATAAACATATAAGAAGCCTACAGAACTCCAAATAGACTGGACCAGAAAAGAAATTCCTCCTACCACTTAATAGTCAAAACACCAAGTGCATAAAACAAAGAAAGAATATTAAAAGCAGTAAGGGGGAAAGGTCAAGTAACATATAAAGGCAGAACTATCAGAATTACACCAGACTTCTCATCAGAAATTATGAAAGCTAGAAGATCCTGGGCAGATGTCATAGAAACCTTAAGAGAACACAAATGCCAGCCCAAGCTGCTATACCCAGCAAAACTCAATTACCATAGATGGAGAAACCAATATCCCATGACAAAACCAAATTTACATGATATTTTTTTACAAATCCAGCCCTACAAAGAATAATAGATGAAAAAATCAATCACAAGGATGGAAACTACACACTAGAAAAAGCAAGAAAGTAATCTTCTTTCAACAAACCCCAAAGAAGATAGCCGCACAAATATAATTCCACCTCTAAGAACAAAAATAACAAGAAGAAACTATCACTTTTCCTTAGTATCTCTTAACAACAACGGAATCAATTCCCCAATAAAAAGACATAGATTAAGGGACTGGATACATAAACAGGATCCAGCATTTTGCTGCATACAGGAGACACACTTCCATGACAAAGACAGACACTACCTCAGAGTAAAAGGTTAGGAAAATTTTTCCAAGCAAATGGTCCTAAGAAACAAGCTGGTGTAGCCATTCTAATATCGAATAAAATCAGCTTTCAACCAAAAATTATCAAAAAAAAAAGTTAAGGAAGGACAGTTCAAACTCATCAAAGAAAAAATTCACTAAAATGAACTCTCAATTCTGAACATCTATGCTCCAAATGCAAGGACACCCACATTTATAAAAGAAACTTTACTAAAGCTGAAAGCATACATTTCACCTCAAACAATAATAGTGGGAGGCTTCAATACTCCATTCTCAACAATGGACAGATCATGGAAGCAAGAAACTGAGCAGATACACAGGGAAACTAACAGAAGAGGAACAAAATACTCAAGGGAGGAAATACGGAGACAAATTATGAAGGAAAGGCCAGAGACTGCCTCACCTGAGAATCCATCCAATATACAGACACCAAACCCATACACTATTGTGGATGCCAAGAAGTACATGCTGACAGGAGCCTGATACAGCTGTCTCCTGAGAGGCTCTGCCAGAGCCTGACAAATACAGAGGCAGATGCTCACATCCAACCATTGGACTGAGCACGGGGACCCCAATGGAGGAGTTAGAGGAAGGACTGAAGGAGCTAAAGGAGTTTGCAACCCCATAGGAAGAACAACAATATCAACCAATCAGACCCCCACCCAGAGCTCCCAGGGACTAAACCACCAACCAAAGAGTGCACATGGAGGAAACAATGGCTCCAGCTGCTTATGTAGCAGAGGATGCCATTGTCTGGCATCAATGGGAGGAGAGGTCCTTGGCCCTAGGAAGGTTTGATGCCCCAGTGTAGGGGAATGCCAGGGCAGGGAGGTGGGAGTGGGTAGGTAGGTGGAAAAGCACCCTCATAGAAGCAGGGGGAGGGAGAGTGGGATAGGATGTTGCCAGAGGGGAATAACATTCTAAATATAAATAAACAAAATATCCAATAAAAAATAAAGAAATATTGTCTGGTGGATGTTACATGCTGCTGACTTAAGAGTTTAGCCATTCCACCAAAGAAGGGAGAGCTATTTTTTTATACTAAAGTTCTTTTGTAGCCTTAGCAGAAACAATTTTTTAAAAACTTCTTTTAGACATAATTTTCAGAAGCAATTTAGGGATCAAAATTCACCATCTTAAGTTAATGTTAAACTGCAGAAATCTCTCTGACCCTAACGTGTAGTATGCAGTTGCTAGCTCTAAAGGTAATCTAAAGTTTACAGCAATGACTAGTCTGGCAAGATATGCCCATTGATGTTTATAGAAGCAAGAATTCTATACTCCTATAGGAGTAGCTCACCACTTTTGGTTAGATTTAAAGGCTACTCCATAAAACAGAACTCATCTCTGGTACCATTAACTAGGCCAAAAATCTATTGCTAGCTAGGTCCTATGCTCTAGGGGGAAAGCTAATACTATTATTATTCTGCTAAATGAGTACATTAATAAATTGCTCCCTAGATTAGTCAATCTCTTGATTCTTCATCAGAAATGCTTCTTCCTGCAGTAGTTGGTAATTAATATGGAGACCAACAACTGATTAGTGTATAAAAAATATAAGACTATGAAGTACTCAGCTCTAATTAAATAATTCTCTCTCTCTCTCTCTCTCTCTCTCTCTCTCTCTCTCTCTCTCTCACACACACACACACACACACACACACACACACACACACACACACACACACACATACACACATACACACACACACACACACACACACAAAGACACACACCTGTCTCCAAGGTTCAAGGATCATCATGGAAGAGGGAGATAGAAAGAACAGAAGAGCCAGAGGTAGTAGACATCTGAAGTGAAACCATGTTTGTCTGACATGACAGTATCATTACACACATAAACTCATGGCACCTTCAAAATCAAGCCAATTAAAACTCCCAGTATGTGCAGGAGCTTATGAAATCCCATCCCTAGCTGAGAAACTATTGGTAAGTGATGGCTGCTGTGGGGGAAGAGGCAGCTCTCTTGGATACCATGCCTCAGTAGATTGTCCTTCACCCATGTACATATGGTGGATTCAATGCAATTTTTTAAAAAAGAGTATATAAAGCTGATAATAAACAATAATATGATATATGGAGAAACTGGAGAGAAAGGAAAGGGGGTAGAGTTTATCAAAATATATTATATGTATATAGGAAATTCTCAAACGAAAGAAAGCTATCCCCATGAACATAAGTGAATATTTGGTAACCTGTATTTACCACTCTGCTAAATGGTAGATATTTAAGTATTTAATATACCAATTCTCATCCTTGTAATAACTCTGCAAAGTAGGGCCCATTATTTACAATTTGCAGAACAGGAAACTAGCAATTAGGCAAATGAAGTAGTTTACCAAGGCCACATGCCTCAAAATAAGAGGCAAAACATGAACTCTGTCAACAAGCTTCATGGTTATCTCTTTCTGCTTATCCATCCATCCTACAATACAGAATTGTTTTCTTTTCAGAAAGTGTTATAGGTCAAAGATATAACCTTTATATGTGAATTATTATGTTAGATTTCTACCCTTCCCCATCATCTGATGTAGTATCAGATTACAGCTAGTAGACTATTAAATTATTCAGAAAACCTCATTTTTAAGCACATAATTTTTGTATGTGAGCAGCATCTGGCATGTTTTCACATGTTGGACAAATCTGGAAGATCAGCTACTATGCATATAGTCAATTAGTTTATTGTCATTTTCATATGTAACACTGAAGCTATTTTGATGAACATAGAAACACTTCTTAGAAACCTCTCCAATTCTTACATAAGAAGCTAAGGTCTCTGGACAGAAAGATGTCCTTTACAATTGTCAGGGTTTTTTTTTTTCTCAATGCTTAAAAGAGAAGACCAGGAGAAAATAAGAAATCAGCAGTAAGATGAGACTCTGTTAAGGCCACAGACTTTCAGAAACACTGTAACAATGTTCCACCCCCATCCCTGTAGGTCAGGTCAAGGCTGCCTTGCCTGTCTTTGCCAGGATGTTCTCCCTTTCACACTCAAGATAGCCTGAGGTCTGATGGGAAACAGATGTTCCAAGAACTCAGGCTAAAAACAAGAAATACTTCTGAGATTTAGGCTACAGACTGAAGGTACCAATACAGTTCAGGTTCCCAAAACATGCAAACTGGCATTCAAATTTGGGATGGGCCCTTATTAGCAACTTAATTTCCAAGCCACCTGCTTCCTACACTAAAAAGGTAATCCCAAAGCTCATCAAGTCCTGTGTTGATCTCCAGTCTCATCTTCCTTCCACTCTAGGCTCTAGTCACACCAGCCTTTACTTCAGGTATGTCTGCTCTCAATGTGATATGTAGCAGACTGGCTCACTCAAGATACATTCTATCCCTTCTTAGCATAACTCCCAGTGCTGTAAAAAAACAGCAATACCCAAACATTTGGTTCTAGAATTACAAATGGGACAAGGGATCCACTAAACAAATACACCCATGAAAACCTGATTCAAATCCAAGTTACACGGTGAAAGAAGCGGTGAACAGGGCCTTCATGTGGCTTGTTGAGGCCATGCAGTGTGGAAGTAGAGGTAAAACAACAGCAGCATTTCCTAAACACTGTAGCTCTCTGACTGGCAGAGGCAAGATTCCAGTAACAACAGGGCTGTTGCTGTGAGATTGGAGGTGTTGTTCTTATAGGCTTAGATTCTCTTTGTGTCTTTCAAAGATTTAATAAGTTATCCATACTGCCTATTAAGAAGCACTTTTGCTTAAACTAGTCAAGGGGCTACTGTTGTTTGCAATTAAGAACCTTCCCAAGTAGATCCATCTCAAGGGGAGGCTCTAAAACCTGACACTATTACTGATGCTATGGTGTGCTTACAGACAAGAGCCTAGCATGGCTGCCCTCTGAGAGGCCCAACAAGCAGTTGATTGAGAAGCAGATACTTACACCCAACCAATGTACTGAAGTCAGGGACCCCTGTGGTTGAATTTGGGAAGGGCTGGAAGAAGCTGAGGAGGAGGACAAACCCATAGGAAGACCAGCATTCTCAACTAACCTGGACCCCTGAGAGCTCTCAGACACTGAGCCACCAATCAGGCAGCATACAGCAGCTGATATGAGGCCCCCAACACATATACAGCAGAGGACTGCCTGGTCTAGGTTCAGTGAGAGAAGATGCACCTAACCCTCTGGAAACAAGGCTCCAAGAAAGGAGGAGGTCTGGTGGGGAGGTGGGAGAGACATTCTCTTGGAGACAGGAGGAGGAGGAATGGGATGAGAAACAACTGGGGAGGGGGCAGGAGCGGGATAATGACTGGACTATAAAAAAATAAAAGTAATTTTAAAATAGAGAGAGAAAAGGATGCCCAGTGAATACATCTTGTTAAGTCTTTTGCCACGACATAAAAGATTTTTCTCCTCACCTCACAGTTCCATTGTTGCCTAGTCAACTTATGTCCTACCTCATGCTTCACAGTTGGGCATATCAGTTCTTTGGGGAAGCCCCTCCTCACTCTGTAGCCCTATGTTGTATTTTTCTGTTACTAAAACACTTGTTATTGTTCCAGTGATTCTGTTTTTAATTCTACACATAAAAATGAGATTGTATGACTTGAACTCATCTCCTCAACTTGGTTACAAGTGTCTTGAGAACAAGTTTGTAGTCCCTCAATGTAACACTGGAATGGTTTCTGACTGCTTACGAAGATTTCCAAATAAATGGATAGAATAAGTACTGTGCAAGACTGTTGGAAAGGCTAAAATGGCCAAGCACAGCATTGTGACCAAATATACACTCAACCAGTAGTCATTACTGTGGTTGGGACAAAAGCCATGAGACTACTGTTCACCTCACAAGAAGAAGAATGCAGATGGGCAAAGGGCTAAAATGGTGTCCTTATAAAGGAGGCTTACATATCAACAGTCTATCCTATAACTAAGACCAAAAGAGTCTGGAGAGTAAATCAAAACCCAACATCACCCTTAGTTCTACTTTTATAAAGTGCTGTCTAAGTTCCAGCATTCAGTCAGGTGTTTATAGTTTATCAGAGAAGCTTCTATGTATCCATCAATGTGCACCCTAACTATTCCTCAGGAAGTTCTGGACACAAGCTTACTTTCAGGCTTACATCAGTGTAATGCCTCATACCTCATGGGAGAAAACTAATGCCATAAATAGAATACAGCCACTTGCATTAATCTGTAGTGCAACCACCCAGTTGTAATACCGTTAAGTCTATGGCTAATATTTGTTACCATTCTGGCATTGCCCACTGTCTAAATACAAATACTTCCAGTCCTTAAGGTAATACTCTGATCAGTTCTGATAATTGCTGAATTAATACCTTATTTCTACAAATATCCTTCAGCTTCTCTCCCACATATGTACTTCCCTGGAGTTTTCATTTAGTACTCAATATTTCTTTAGTATTTTCATCTTATAAAAAAATTTTTTTGCTTTTTATATTAAAAGTGAGTACCAGAAAAGAAACAAGCTGCTAGCATATCCTTCCATGCCATTTTGGTACAAAATGGATAGCACCAAAAATATAACCCCAAAACCCAAGTGCAATGGCAAGCATCTAAATGACTCCAAGTTCGGTTTGCTATTACTTTATCTCAGGAGAAGAGTGATGAACACTAAGACTATTCTCCACAGCACAGGAATGTTCATAAAAGATGCTGGACAGCAAGCTTAGTTAGGGTTTCAAAAGTAAGGCTTGTTTTGCTTTAAATAGAAGATAACTGTGTTTAATCTGTAGTTGCAAAACCAGCCTCTCTAAATTTGGGTTAAAAAAATAAAATGAGACAATAACATTATGAATGAATGAATGAATGAACAAATGAATGAATGAATGCAAATACACACACACGTCTATTTGTGTGTCTGCATAAAAATGTTCTGGGAACAATATAAAAAAAGTCTAGTTGCCTTTAAGTTGGAAATCCATAATGATCAAACTCCCAGTCATGTGATTGAGTTTCACAGGTAAATACATAATTGAGCAATAAACTGTTAAATATATAATTGAGCAATAAACTTTTTAAGAATGGAAAATTACATGCATCATATATACATGAGCACGGTAGGAAGCCCTCATACTTCATGCTGTCCCTGAAAGAAAAAAGCAAAGATAAATTCAGACAAAGGAAGAACAAAAGAGACAAAAGTAGAGGTAAATAAATAAGAAATGTCCCATGTCATCCCTGTTCTCCAATATGGCCCCTGGGCTCTTGTGTGGGTTGGTCTCTGCTTTCCTCTTCAGCCACAACAGCTCACTACTTAACTCTAATGGCCACACTGCTCAGCAACTGCTCCTTATCCAAGAAAGGAATGACATGGGAAGACCCATAAGCAGTGACAGATCAGTCAGTATAGGATATCCAGCTGTGAAGGACTTAACTAAATGTATTTTTTAATTAATTTACTGTGTGTGTGTGTGTGTGTGTGTGTGTGTGTGTGTGTGTGTGTGTACAGTGTAACTGTCACCAGAAGAGGGCATCAGATCTCATTACAGATGGTTGTGAATCACCATGTGATTGTGAAATTTGAACTCAGGCCCTCTGGAAGAGCAGTCAGTGCTGTTAACCACTGAGCCATCTCTCCAGCCCCTAAATGTATTTTTAACTGAGCCTAAAAACATAACACTTGCATAGATTGGTGAGTGCTATGCAGTGTTTTAACATAAATACAGATTGCATAATATGTAAATCTCTTGTCTGTATTTTTAGGGTCTCTATTGTTTCTAAGCATGGTATCAGGTGCCTTTGTTTCCAACACTTGGGAAGCAGGGGCAGGCACATTGCTGAGTTCTAGGCTAGTTTGGTCTATACAAAAAATTCCATCCTAGGCAAGGCTACATAGTGAGACCTGTCCTCCCCTTCAAAAAAAGAACATTATGTACAAGAGGATGATGGCTAGAAGGCGGCAGGTTAGGGGTTAATATCCCAGATTCCCTGACAGGTGATAATTGTCTGGACCAAGTAAAGCAGAACAGCACATAGAATGGTCAGGACTTAGTAACTGGATGAGCATGAGGGATGAAGGAGGAGTCGAAGACAATGACCAGCATTCTGGTTCATGGTAATTGATGGTATAGCAAGGAGAGTGAGGCTGGGAGCTGCTTTTGTTAAAAGTGACAGTGGGCCATCTAAGTAAGACTGTTTGGCAGATGGCAACACATCGATACCACATTCTACTAGCTAAAGAACAATAACATGACATGTGATTTCAAGGATTACTGCATTAGGGGTGGGCAGTAAAAAATCTACAAAGATACTGTATCAAAGGCAGACATAGAACCAAAGTTTTACCCAATGTGGTTATCAACAATCCTAATAAACACAGAGCCAAGTAGGAGCAGAAGGTGTAGGTCTAAATATTATGTAGACTAAATCATAATCTACATGCAAGATGTCCAGACTGGCTTATGTGGCATGCAAACCACAAATGACCTCTGAAGAGCTGATAACAGATAAAGCAGAAAAGACCTGCAATTTATTTAAAAACTCCCATCAACTATTCACCAAAACAATGTCTGAAACTTTAATGAGGAAAAAAATCTATTCTTTGAACTAAAAAGATGACTAAAATATTAAGGAAAAAGACTAACAATTCTGTGATGGTTTGCATATGCTTGGCCCAGGGAGTGGCCTTGTTGAAGGAAGTGTGTCACTCTGGGGATGGACTTGGAGACACTCCTCATAGCTGCCTGAGAATGCTCAATCTGCTCCTGGCTTCCAGATGTAGAACTCTCAGCTCCTATAGTACCATGTCTGCCTGGATGCTGCCATATTCCTGCCTTGACGATAATGAACTGAACCTCTAAACCTGTAAGCCAGCCCTAATTAAATGTTGTCCTTATAAGGCTTGTCTTGGTCATGGTGTCTGTTCATAGCAATAAAACCATAAGTAAGACAAATTCCAAATTATAGAACCTTAATTTGACATAAACACCTCCAAAATGCCAAACCCATAGGTTATAATTGCACTGGCCATGGATCTCTAAAGGCCTGCACTAGGACCCTGATGCTATACCCTGTTCTAAGTTTTTTATGGTGGTGACAGTGATTTGAAATCAGAGTCTCATGATATAGTCCAAGTGTGCTGGGAGCTGGCTTGGGCTGGAATATCCCTGAACTTCTGGTCTTCCTGCTGGGTATGACTGCTCCCAGTTTAGAAAGTGCTGTGGAATGGAAGACATGGGTTTGCTATGCTATTCTGGAAGTTTACCAGTGAACTATAGCTCCAATACCCCCACCCTATGCAGGAAAGGTTTGAACAGGTCACAAAGAAAGCTAGAACAAAGAGAATAGATTGCCATGAGCACAGAGACATGGCACCATGGGGAGAATTTGTAACCACTACTAGCTTAGCAATATACTCAGTAAATATTAATTCCCCACCAAGAACCTTCACTTCAAATCTCATATCCATGACTAATTCAAATTGACATTTTGTTTTCCGTAACATGGAGTCCAGCCAAACTAGACTGACAGGCACAAGAAGGAAACCTAAGAGCTGAAGAAAGGAAAATACACCCACCACAAAACCACAGACTGCTATCCTGGGCAAGAAAGGTCCCTTGCTGTCATCCTGAAGGTCATGTTTCCAACAGGTGGTAGGTGAACAAACTTTGGGAGAGGCAGACTGGCATCCTGGTGGAATATACTGCTAAATCCATATTAGTGTTTATTATGTTAATGCAACTAAAAAAGAGAAAGAACTTGCTCGAGGTCATGTGCAGTCAGGCTGGACCTAGAGGAAACCTGTTTTGTTTTATTTTTCCTGTGCTTCTAATGGTCAGCTGTTGCTAAACACCTACATCCAGCCTCAGCCCTCCCCAAAACTCAGATCCATAGAAACATAGAACTCTTGTACACCACTCTGAGCTGTCTCAAAATCTCCATTCCTGGCATCCAACACTAAACTTACAGCTGGGATTTTTTTCTCAGCACCACTGTTTCTTCCATTGCTTCCTGACTTAACAGATGGCATTAGCATCTTCCATCCAGTTCCTGAGCCAGTAGCTGGGGAATGTTGTCCATCCACTTCCCAGCTGTGATCTTTGGGAAACCCAATAGAGCATATACACCTTAGGCTTTGCCATCTAAAATGGAATTTAAAGTGTTATCCCAGAAGACAGCTGTGAGCACTGAGTTTTGTGCATAAAATTCTAAGTACATAGAAAATGTCTTTGAAAAAATGTCTTTGTTCATGTAGCTCTGGCTACTTTCTTATCTGTCCTCCATCCTTACCAAGTCTGCGTTATATTCTACTATTATTTTTGGCTTCAAAGTACAGCATAATTTTCATTCACATCATATACTATAACCATATGCTGTCTTTGTGATGGCTTGATTAATAGTTGTGTCATACAATAGACTGAAAGTTCCATAAAGGTGGGGCCTATTGATGACATACACCATTTAATAGTCTCTGGTACTTTATATGTATTTACTAAGTATGTTTCAAGTAAAGAGTTCAAGAAGCATATATCTCAGCAGAAAGGAAACCTAGACATTAGAAGACAAATTACAGGACACCAATCCAAATAAGGGATCAATGACCTTGCTTCCAGGGAGCTTGGTAGAAATGGTCCAGTGAGCCCCATCCTACCCCTATGAAGCTAAAGATTCACTGCTAAATTTGATCAGTGTTCTACCTATTCAAGATTTCCTCTCTACAGAAACAGAACATATTCTGCAGGAACCTGCAGGCACACCTTAGAGAGTTTTGAGAGGAATCCCTCCAATTTCTTCCCTAATGTAAACATGCCTCCCCAATTTGTGTGGTTCTAATGTTTAAAGTCAAGTATTTTTATACCATGGGATCTCTAAAACATAGCCAAGTACTACATCTGGGGCTCAGCTGAAGAAACAATCTTCCATTACAACCTAAGGGTAAAATTCATCTATATTGGCCTTAAAGGAGAATGTCTTTGTTTTCTTTTCTTTTCTCTTTCTTTCCTTATTCCTTTCTTTCTTCTGTTTTTGGAGCTAGGGTCTTGAATATTAGAAGTTGACTTTGAACCAACTATGTGCTCACGGATGACCTAGAACTCCTGACAGGTATTCTCTCAAATAATAGACTTTCAAGAATATTTTTGGATGAGGATGTAGTACAGTAGTAGACTGTTTGCCTAGCATTGGCAAGGCCATGGGGTCCAATCCTAGCAACACACATACACACACCATACAAACACACACACACACACACACACACACACACACACACACCATACAAACACACACAGAGAGAGGGGGGGGAGAGAGGGAAAGAAGAGAGAGAATAATGAAATTATAATGCCTAATGTTTGTTTATAATGTAATCTAGTCTTCATGTAATATGGAACTTTAATGTTGAGCTAAGTGTTTAATGTGCAGGCTTTGATACTGAACTCTCCTAGATTCAGATTCTGGCTCTGCCACTTAGTAGGTATTAATGAAATTTCAGATTTGCGACTTGACCTCTCTCAGATATGCATCTATACTAATAGAGATATCAGTGCCTAGAGCTTATAATTATAGGAAACATTAAATATATTACATATGGCTTAATTGATATCTTTTATAGAGTTCTTTGCAAATGGAACACCACTTTAAGATCAAGTCCTGTGTCATATCACACCGTGTCCTATGACCAGAAGCCATTCACTAACTGTGAGGATCTTCTGCAGACCATTTATTCTCTTTCAAACTAGCAGCCCACTTCTTTGTGGGAGTATCTGACTCAACTCTTTTGAGTAGAGCTGCCTGTGCAGAAATGGTCCTTCTTCCTGAGTTCCACAATTGAAATGTTATACAAAGCACCACCCACTTCCTTTTGCCTTTCATGTTAAATAATAAACCTACCTTTTGGATAGTTTCTTCCTATGTACACATACATACACACACACACACATACACACACACACACACACACACACACACACACACACCTTTCTTCTCCACAAAAGAACTTAGACATACTACACAAGAAAACAGCTATGAATATAGAGAAAAAACAGGGCTCTTTATCTGAAGGAAAGCAATATAGAATTAGAAGCTGGAAATATCTACACTATGATGTGCCCAGAAGAAACCTATAGCATTATATTTACGACATAATATTTTATATATTACATGCAAGATGTAATACTTTCTTATACTTACACATAAATTGCTATTCAAATGGCATTGTCTGAGGCACTGAGAGAATATGCAAGTACTGCAGCCTTTCAAATGCTTACCACATAATTGGAGACACACAGCAAATGGAAAACAGTTCATTAGGCATTAAACAAGTAGTAATAAAGAATAAGGCAAACACTAGACAAGCTGCTATAGAAAATGTGAAGAAGCCCTACTAAAGAAGGTGCTCCATGATTAAGTAAATTAAGGGTTAGGGATGTTTTAGAAACACTGAAGATCAAGAGACAACCTCTAGTTTCTTCTAGGCGCTGTAAGGGATAAAAACAAATGAAAAACGAAGAAAATATACAAGCAAAAAGTGCAATGTCTGAATAAGGGGGCAGTTTTATTACTTCCTTGAAACAAAATAGAGAGTAATCAAAAAGCCATGCTCCTTAATAGAAGCCAATAAACTATATTTGACAGGACAGCAGAAGGATGGAGCACTTGGGAGGAAGAAATCAGTAAGTATGGATGTAGGGGACAGGAGCGGGTCATGGGGGAATACAAACACAGTATGCTATATATGTATGAAATGTTACAGTGAAGCTAGTCATGATGACCATGTCTGCAATCTCAGCTCTTGGGAGGTGGAGGCTAAAGGATCAGCCTCAGATACACAAGCAGTTTGAGAGACTCTCCCTAACCAACAGAAGAAAAATATCAAAATGAAGCCCCTTACTTCATGTGCTAACTGTAAAATAATTAATAATTTTAAATGCCATATTTCTTTCAGGGTTTTCTTTATAATCGTGATTTTTATTTTTAAGTAAGTGTATGCATATATAGTATGTATGGGTACATGCACATTCATGCCACTTCCCATGGAAGCCAGAAGAGGGTGTTGGACTCCCTGGAGTTGGAGTTACAAGTAGTTGTATGCTGTCTATGTAGGTACTTGGACCCGAACATTGATCCTCTGCAAGAGCAGCAAATACTTGCAATTACTGAGCCATATCTCCATCCCTAGATGCCATATCTCCACAGTATAAACTTTTTCCCAATTCTGTCATTAATGTAGGCCCACATCATCACTTACCCGAATAAGAGATGCCTGACGACGAAAGGGCTTAGCTCCTGGACCCTCTGATGAGGGTCCTTCAGGCTGGCCAATGGGCTGCCTACTTTCATATGGAACTGAAAAACAAGAGATACTAATGCTAGGAGGATATACAAAGATTCTATTTCAGAATTATCATTTCACACTCGAGCTGATGTGGTATGTGCTTTTCATGAAAAGGTAAGAAAGAAATTGAAACAATCTGACAGCTATCTGAGACTCACAAATCTTGATCCTCTTACCTCCATAATTTCACTAAACAACCTAAAGACATTTAACCAATATAATGATAAGACCAAAAGGATTTTTACATCAGGTTAAGGTTAGGAATAAGGCAAGAGGGTGATGCAGGGAGAGCCACAGCTGACATTTAGAAAGAGTAAGTCAACAGTACAAAATGTGCCATATTGCATTGTTTATTGATGGGGTTTTTTGGGGGGAGGGGGTGTCTTGAACATGACCTGAAGCAGTAGATCTCACTTTTATGTTCATTCATAGTTTTGAAGGATGTGATTTTAGACTAAAATGAATACTGGCTGTAGGTGAGAATTAAACAAAGGCCTGATTTGAATACTCAGCACCTCCAGCCTTATAAACTGGATCTATGGCCAGGCTGAACTTTGCCTGGATGGGTGATGGGCTATTTTGACTTCCTCCTTCTTTTCTTCTAGTGGGATCAAAACTGAAGCATGCCATGCACTGCTGACATTGAATTCCCTATCACTTAAAAAACTCAATAAATTCAGACATCTGTTGCTCCTTTTACCAATTTAATGCTATAATCAAACAAACTTTACATGCATTTGGGGAGAGAAAAGTAAAAGAGAAAAATAACACTGGGTTTTAAATATGAATTAGGAATGATTAAAACTTAACTGTACATACATCAAGTAGAAAACTCAGTAATCCAGAATAGTATTTTCCCCTAATTGAACTGTACATTTTATCCCTTCCAATTAAGCACAGGAACTACACTATCATCTTTATGGAAAGGAAACCGATTCTGAGACTGGAATGAACTGCCTATTTTACAAGAACTTAATGCTTATACACATCATCTATACATATTCAAAAGTATCGTTTTATTTTGAATGTTTGGATGTTTTACATGCATGGATGCCTGTACAACATATGTGTGCTTGAAGCCCATGGAGATCAGAAAAAGGCACTGGATTCCCCAGACCCGGAGTTATAGGGAGCTACAAGCTTCACAGTGGGTGCTGGGAACTGAACTCAGCTCCTCTAGAAGATCAGTCAGTATTCTTAATCTATGAATAATTCTTCAACCTCCAAAAGGTATCATTTTAGATGAAGAACTTTATCTGTAGTCTATATTTATGAACACTTTCAGTGGGAAAAGGAGTTTCCTCATTTTTTGCAATAAATTTTTAATTAAGTTTTGTGAGGGCTAGAGAGATGACTTAGTGGTTTAAGGGCACTGGTTCCTTTTTAGAGGACTCAGATACAATTCCCAACACCCACATGGTAGTTCATAACTACCTTTAAGTCCGGTCCCAGCAGACCCTCTTCTGACCTCCACCAGCACCACATGTACTTGGTGCAGACATGCATGGAGGCAAAACACTTGCAAACATAAAAATAAAGGCTAGATTTCTGAAATAAAAATAAAGCTTGTAATTATTTTAAAATTAAAGATAAATACCAAAACCTAGTTATACTTTATAAATATTTCTCTATTTAAATGCATTCAATTCATCATATAATCCCCCAAAAAATTAATATGGACGTTGAACACTAAATCTTAACATTATGATTTACTATAAAAATAAATAGTTATCTTCCTTATTATACAGAATGTAAAACCAAGTATACAAAAATTAATAAATGTATTATATATTTATTATTCTAATAATAACCAAAATATTTTAAATGATTTTACTACCTTTAAAATAAGTTTTCAAGCCACAAAAATGAATGATATTCTGTATTCCTTTTATTTTCAGAACACATAATAGTCGCCTTGCCAATATGGTAACAAGACAAATATATAATCAGCTCCAACAGAAAGGAGAAATTATCACCCAAGATGAAACCATCGCTCATCTCTGTGGGCTATCTCTTTGAGGACTTAAAATATATAAATATATAAACTGCTTCTTTCTGTAACTTACTTATAAATAAAACTGTGTGATGAGCAGAGGTGGCTGTTATAGTACCACATTTAGCATGGTTTGATGGTTTTAAAATGAAGAATGTACAACAATAACACATCAAGAACACCAAACAGGCTGGACCGTGGTACATGCCTGTAAACTTTGCAAGCAGGAGGCTGGACTGATAGCCATGAGACTCTGTCTCAAAAAAAAGAAAGTAGAGAAAAGAAAGAAAGGAATAGGACAGGATGGAAGAAAAGAAACAAAGAAATAGAGAGTGAAGGGGAAGGAGAGAGGGTAGGATAGGGGGGTGGAGAGAGAAGGGAGGGAAGGAGAGGAAAGGGAAGAAAGGAAGGGAAATGGGAAGAAACAAAGAAAGCAACAAACCATTCAGGCTCACAACTACATTTTGCATTTCTTCCTAGCAACTAGAAAACCAAATTATAACAGATAAAAATATTTAAATGATTGCCTGGCAACACATTTAGTGCATTTCAGAACCTACTAGGAGTATATATAATTGTAAATCTACAAAAGAGAATTTCATAGATAGCACATAATCCAAGTCTTCAAAATAATGTTCGACCTATAGGCAAGTATTTTCCTCTGACAAGATTTTTTCCACATTGATGGAAACACAATAAACTCTTCGTACCAACTGAACCTTACCAAAAGGATTTAAGCACAGTAAGCCAAAGCATAGCTAGGATCCTAGTGCTCATAAGTTCTAATGAAACCACTGGACCTCTACTTCCCATGACAGAGAGGGTTCATCTACCACCCAAAGGAGACCCATGGGGAAGAGAGTACCATGTGAACCTCAGCTCAAATCCCTTACCTACAGGGATCTTAACATGGAGTGACAGATGCATTTTACCAGTCAAGCTTCAGTGAAAACTCAGCTAGACAGGAGCTCACTTTAGAGAGACAGGTTTTTCTTCTACTATGGGGAAAGGCTGGGTTGGCCAAGGCTGCCTGTGGCTGAAAAGTGGGTATCTAAATCAGTCATATATCTAAAGAATATGCTCTGTTTAGCTACATTAGCAACAAAGCTGATAATGAGGCCAGCAGCAATCTGATTTCTGGCTTGCTCCTCAACTGAACCTAAACTCAGGAAAAGGGTGCAATGATAGGAATTTTGACTGTTACATTGAGAAGACAGCAGACACAAGTAAATTAATCAGTCTCCATATTTCCTTTTGAATGAAGCTCTAGAAGTAAAACTAATCAAAACTGATAAAAATCACAACAGTGCTGCATTTCAGGGTAGGGTGTGGTTGGAAAGAGGCATGTGTGGTACAACGGGATGTTTTATGTCAGTAGTACCTAAGCATAGCCACTTGTTAAGAATTTTAATTAAATCTTCAATCCTCGGAGTCCAGAAAGGAGGGAAGCAGGCTGCCTGTTCAGTGATGGAGGGACGGGAGCCCACTAAGCATAGGATGAGAGGATGAAACAGGAAATAGAGGACATAGTCCTTACTATCAAAGGTAGAAACTAATGACTTAAAAGAATGCAGATGAATTTACCTGTGGGCTAAACATTAATTTCTAAGCCCAAATTAGATTTGAAATAGAAGAAACAATTGTACTTCTTTTTTAAAAGGCAAATCATACAAAAAAAAGGTAAAGTACAAGAGGAAAATGAATTTTCAACCCTATATAGCTTCATACACCAATGAGATAGACAATTTTCCAGAGAACGGTTTCTCTATTAGAAAGACCATCTTGCATTGCATAGGAGGTAATTTCCAGATGAGTTTACATTCATATTCCCACTGAATCTTAACACCCTCATCATTGTTTTTAAAAGAAAAAAAATATGGTTCACAGAAGCTCAATGGTTTGCTTAAAGTCATTCAGGGGCCTCCCAAACCCAACCTTCTAGTTCTAACCCCAAGCTCTTTTCATAACATCTTACCTGCTTCTCTTGGCAAAAAGAAAAAGAAAAAAAAACAGCCTTTCTTTAGTTCAGCCTAGAATATCACTGTATTTCTGTGACCCACTAGAAGTCATTGCTTTTTTTCTAATGCAGCAAAATCCTGCAGAAACGGAGTCATTTCCACCATATCCCACAAATTGGGCAGGGGGCCATGGGACATTCTACTCTAGGATACATTAAACTGGCCATATCTGAACCTAGAGATGTGAACCACACACATAAGAACAAGGTGCTGCAGTGAATTTATGGAGTTTCACACATTGCAGTCTGGGCAGCCAACTCTGCAAGTCATCCTGAGGACCAACTCATGCGTTTTACCCCCAAAATGACCAAGACAGCATAAATATGAGCAAGCAGAAAGCCCCATAACTGTGCTAGCTTCATGTTTTTCAGCAAAACACTACCACTGGTATTTCCTTTATCCTTATCCTAAAACATAAAAGCTCATTATTTTCATTTATGTCCCCACTCCTTAAAGATTGAATCAACTCTTTTGCTTTCTGCATAGTTTAAAATATTTTTAAATTTTTTCATAAAAGCAGGTACTGAGTAAATATGTTTAGTGACCTTGCAGAAGAAAATAACAATTCTCATAAAAATACAACCCCTTTACATGCTACATTCCTTTAATACTATTTGAATATGAAATATTAAATCCTCTAAATAGTTGTTTACAAGTCTACAGACAAAGCAGCTTCCAGACTAGGACACAAAGCATTACTGAGGTATGCTTAATTTCATTTAAAAAAAAAAAAAAAAAAAAAAAAAAAAACTTTGCTTGAGAATATAAAATGAAATTGAGCCATGTTTCCAAAGACAAGAGTAATTAAATCAGGAAATTAAGCAGCTGGTGGCATTGCTGCCTGGTAGATTAAGAAGACACTAAGACACTGCTTGTGACAGCTGGCCCCCTGGTCGCCTCTTACCTGGATGCATCTGTTCTGTGCCGCTCCGCAGTTTGCTGTAGCCATGGCTCAAGGACACCCTCTGGTAATGAGGCGGGGAAGAAGGAGGGGAGGCGAGGGGTGACATCGTGGGAGACTGTGTTTCCTGCTTCAAAGAACCAGAGCAGAGTTCAGAGGCAACCATTGGAGAAGCCTGACATTCTGAGCTGCAGTTTAAGAAGCAAAATGTGACTCTACCACTGGTGACCTAGCTGATTTAACAAATGGGGAGAAATGTTTCCTCAAAAATGCAGCATAGCAAAAAGGTAGTGTCAAAGATTCATTAAAGGCACCCAGAGAATACAGTCTCGCCAGTGCTGTGCTACCTAAATTACTAATACCAGCCTGAAATGCTTTCAGTTATCCCACTAATGTTTTCCTCTGGAAAATGAAAGATGCTGATCACATGAGAGAACATTTATAAACCTCAATAATGGACAGATTCCATTTTGATTCAATTAGTGAATTAATGAGTCCTCTGTTTTAAGATTCCAATTTACTGAATTTGTATTCACCAAATATAAATCCAGAAAATGCAATAAAATTTGTATTTTAAATGTTTAATGTTTAACAGTGGTTATTCTTAGAGCTTATTAGACAAAATGAAATGTTGAGGAGTCGTTTCTTTCACAGTGAGAGACTCCAAACCTCAGCCACCCCATCTAAGATGCTCCAAAATACTAAAATAGATGAAAGCCTTTATCTTGCTCCTGTTCCTCCTCCTTTTATTTCCTTAAGGACTACCAATAGACTGTAAGCATATGGTACCCAAAGAACAGAGAAATGATGCTTTTTACAGCCCCCAAGACTATATTGGACTCTTTAATTAAAAACAAATACATGGTCTGAGATAAGACCTGGAAAGTTTCTGGAGAATCTACCCCTGTAAGGAAGTGTGTCCTTGGTCTCTTCCAAATGCTGGTATAGACTCATACCAAAGAATACTGACTACAACTTCCTTAAATGGTTAAAGCAACCTTACATGGAGCTGTTTAACAAGATAAAATACACCTCTTTTAACCATAAACATAAACCTTTGGCCAGGCATGATGAAGCACACCTGTAATACAGCATTCAGAAGGCAAGAAGACCACAAAAGTCTCATGCCAGCTTGGGCTATGTAAACAAAACCCCTGTGTCAAAAAATAAATAAACTTGTAACCTTGAATATCCAAGACCATCAAAGTAAACCATGTAAGCGAATTCTCTCATATAACCATCTAATACTCATTGTATTTTAAATCACCTTGATTCAAGTCTTCCTAAAATATGGTGTGTTCCTTTACCTTGCAGAAGGTATCATTGAATATAATCTGAATATATTCCCTGAATGTCTCTTTATCAAAAGAGTGAGTTAGATCATGATGGCTTTCTCTTCCTGATAGGCCCACAGCATGACATTCTTTTGTCTTTATTAATCACTACCTGATGACTGCAATCAGTGGCCTGATTTTAAAAGCCTATTCTGGTTCCAAGCCTGGTAAGTGGGTAATATAGCATTTGCAAAGATGCTGTTCCACATATGTTTCCCAAAAAAGGATTCCCTAATTTAAAAATAAAAGAGTTTGGTAAACATAGATTTCCAGGTCTCTTTGCAACAGAACCTGCCTGTTCATATGCATTCTAAATTTCCAAGGCTAAGTGAGTCTTTCCCATAAGAACGGGATATGAAAACATACTTTCCAACCATGTTTGATCATAGACTCCTTCGGAGCTTCTTTTTGGAGGGGAGCACTTGCTAACTCCTAGACATTCCATTTCTGCTGTTTGGTTTTAACTTTGTTATTTGTTTCCATGTTGTTTTTTTAGAAGTTACATGTCAGTGAACCCATTTTGAAAACCACTGACCTAGATGAATCGAATAAGTATATTAATTAGATCAATGGCATTCTTTGAGGCACAATTCGACACTAAGGCAGATTCTAAAGGGCCAGTGGGTGGCTAGCAGTAATTCCTATGTGTCAGCTCCTTCTTGCTACAAGAAAAGTTTCCTGGCTCACTTCCAACTCTGTAATTGCATTCCAGATGGCAATATTTGCTGGGAGTTTGGCTGTGCTACATGCAGCCTTGCGGTCATAATCAAATGAATGTGCCAAATCAGACACCTTTACCTGTTTATCCTCGTCGTCCATTCTTTTGAAGGAATTTTTCTCAGTGGCTGAGTATGGAATCTGAACCTTCGTTCCATGCAGCTCAGCTGGGTTCCCAAACCGTATCTCACCATCACTCTTCGACATCACAAAGCGGGGCAGAGGCAGTTCTTCAGAAGCAGAAGAAGAAAAGCTTAAGTGAGGCTTTATCTTAAAACTGCAAAACGGGGAGCTCAGTGGCCCAAAATAAATCAATTTAAGGGAAAATTCCAGAGCACTAAATATAGTTTAAATTTTAGTTCAGGCACAATGGAGACTTCTATAATAATGTCACAAGAAAGAAATGTAATGCTTAACCAAGGTATTCCAGCAGAACATTGTTCCATGCTGCTAAATCATCACAGAACAAATTCAGGTTTGGGACTAGCTCCCACTTGATCCTGGGGAAAAAAAGGATGAGAAATTTCATCAAAACAAGGAGGTAACAATAGCAAGCAAAGCTTATAAATGTTTAAATACACCAGATGCAGTGTTAGGGGACTGCAAATACCAACTCATTTATCTGCACAGCAATTATGTAAGATAAACTAGCATTAGCAACTCCCTTTACAGCTGTAGAAACTGATGTGAAGAAGCTACATAGTGTCCTTCAAGACTACACAACTCATCTCTATACAAGACACAGTTTGAACCCAAGCAAGCCGGTTCTTGCCTGTGACCTACATTAATAACCCCCATTCCTGGGGCAAACTTACTGGGTTAAGCAGTTTTCCACTCAATAGAATTCTTTCTTGAATTTTCACACTCAATCTGTTTGCCTGTTGATAAGAAAGTATTATGCACTCAGAGCATTGTTCTAACATTTAGCCAGATTCTAAAGTCAAAACTACTGGCCACTTATGGTGCGAAAATGGTCTGCCTGGTATATTTACCTATCTTTCAAATTCTGACAAACTATTCTGCAAAACAATATGGTTCTTTGGCATGCTTCTAGTTCTCAGCACAGCAAGTCACACACAAGCATGTGACACAGAGATCCACACGAAGAAGTATAATGTTGTGGATTAGGCATAATGATTTGCATCTGTAAGCCATTGTTCAGGGTAATTCCCAGTGTGCCTATGCACTTCTGTCATCCCTCTGCTCCAAAAACACAGCTGTGCTTCCAAAGATGGATGCTGTGCTAAAGCCAGGAAACATCTTAGCAACAGCAAGTATGCTATTCCCCAGGCAAAGAAGGCTCTGGTTCTCTAATAGCCACATGTTTATTTTTAGTTGTTATGTCCACATTTGATTCAAAGAGGTGTGCAATTAATGACAAATCCCTGTGTGATCAATCAGCTAAGGACCCAAGAGACATAAATAGATAAATCAATCTGAAAACTTAAATCAAGACTTCTTTCTGAAGAAAGATGGTTACCATTTTTAATGTTTGAATATTTCCCAACCATGAGCAGCTCTCAAGCACTGAAGGCAGAAATGGATTTCAAAAGGAAAAGGGTAAAAAGAAACAGCAGAGTCTTGGTGAGTCACACAGAAGCCAATTCTATGGCTCTGTTCGCAGAAATATCTCTTTCAGATGGGTCTCACAAATGGATGTAAAATATAGGACAAGAGCATACAAAATACTTTCTACTCTGGTCTGACCATAAAACTATCAGTCTACTTCAAATATTTCTTCAATCAATGAGGTCAAGATGCTTGGTGTCTATAAGTATTCTGGCCAATGTCCAGAGAGCATGGAATGAAGTGTAGGATCACAAACATTAGCAGCTGTACCAGAACTCCACGACACCCTCAGGACACTGTCACTTCACACATTCTCCCACTTTGGCTCTGGCATTTCTCCAGAATCATTTGCCTAGGAAACAAGCTTTTACCTCCAGATGGCCACCAGACAGTGAAAGACACAATACAGCTGAATCCTTCCTGGACTTTCTTCAGTCCTGGGATTTGAAACAACTCTCACTTAGCCGATTTGTAAGTATATATCTTATCCTCAGCAACTCATGACAGTATCATCTCCCTGAAGCTGCTACAAGCTTTTAAAAAGGTAAAAGTTCATGTCTTTGGTCTGAATATTTGTGTCATCTGTACATTAAATTTGATAGTGAAGCTTTATAGAAAATTAATTAGTAAAGCACCTACTATTGTTTCATGGTTGTTGCTTAAAATCTTTTATCCCAATCTTAATTAAATTAACACATGAAGAACAACAAGTGTTCTTAACTGCCATCTCTCCAGTTGCCTAAAAATTTTTGTTCAGTGACTAAAGGCACTTTCTCTGCAAGCATGAGGACCTGGGCAAATGGTAAGCAAGGACAACCTCAAAGTCTTAGTGAATCATACAGAAGCCAATCCTGTGACTGTTCAGAGAAAGTTGTGTCTTTCGGCTCAGTCTGCAAAATGGACATAAAACACAGACAAGAATATACAAAATACTTTCTATGTGCTCCAGTCATGTAAAGATAGGTCTACTTCAAATATTTTTTCAAGCAAAAAAGTCAAGATGCTTGGTATCTATAAGCTCCCTGGCCAATGTATTCGGTCCAGAGAGTATGGAATGAAGTGTAGGATCACATTAGCAGCTGTACCAGGACTGCACAACACCCTCAGGACACTGTCACTTCACACATTCTCCCACTTTGGCTCTGGCATTTCTCCAGAATCATTTCAAATTCCTGAACCAATTCAATAAATCAATCATATCAATAAAAGTAAACAGAAGTAGATAATGACAGATGTCATGAGAAATTTCACAAAAAAAGAGAAAAAATCAAAGTGAAATAAGTTGACCACAAAACCCAAATTCTCTGTGATCCAACCTATCAAAGAGTAGTAAAATACAAACAAGTAGAAAGCTGTAGAGTCTTTACCAGAGATAAGGAGTAACAGGGAAGTGGTAGTTGTTTAATCAGATTTTCCATTTTATAATGGGATGTGGGAAATTTCTAGAAACTGCATGTACAACAAAATGAATAGACTTAACACTACTAGATTTCAGACATGAAATGGGTAAGAGGGGAAATTGTATGCCATATGAATTTTATGATAAAAATTTCTAATTTTAGATGATAATTTTAAAAGTCAAATTAATTTTAATTACTTTAATCCTATATCATTATTTCAACATATGACATAAACTGGTGAAGGAAGTTGATATAACACGAGGACATAAACACTCTGACTAGCATGCTCAAATCCCTAGGTTTGATTCCCAGCAAGCCAAAATATAAACATAAATCAATGAAATATTTTATATTTGTTTTTAGTGAAAACTATTCAAACTCAAATGTAGTTTTACTCTTACTGAATACCTCAACACTTGTCATATTTTTAGTGTTCAGGAGAAACACATGGCTCTTGGCCACCATACTGGAATGGATAAGCCACAAGGAAAACGGCCCACTGTGGTCAGAAATCTGTACTTAATAAGAACTATTATAATGTTAAATGTGAACAAGTAGGCGAGTTTACCTCAAATAATACAAAAGATACTTTGTATGTAGTTATACTTTATACAGATCATTAAGATACACTATTTGAAGAGTTTTGACTTGCATGTATGTGTATGTCAGAAATAAGATAGGGAGAGAACCAACATCTAAATTAAAATACCAAATTTTCTTTCATGCCCCCTTGCTCCTTTTCCCCACATTTAGTATGTAGTTTCCTGGTAAGATCCAGAGCTTTTACTATATAAAAGAGTCAAAGATGGGCCAGCAAGATGGCTCAGCATGTGAAGATGCTTGTCAGCAAGCCTGACAACCTGAGTTTGAGCTCTGGGACTCATGTGGTAGGAGGTAAGAACCAACTCCCCAACATTGTCCTCTGAGATCTACACACATACGAGAGCACGTATACACGCACACACACATACACCTAAATGTAATTTTATTCTTTTAAAGGTAAAAAATTCTACCATAGAGTTCTATAGCAAGCATAAATAAACAAAGGTGAAAGTGCTGTTCATAAGGTTGGACATGACCTTGAGGAGAGAAGATATAAGGAAAAAGCTGAGGTCAAAGGTTTATGTGAAAAGAAGGCATGCCTAGAAAACACAATCAGTCAGCCATACAGTTGGGGAATCACTGTACACAGGGAATTTGTTCAGAGCAGCTCTAGATCCTCATAGGAAGGCTGAGAAGGGGAGAAGGTATGAAGGAAGCTGCCATAAGAGCCACTGAATTTTAAAAAGAATTGAGATATTAGACAAAGCATTAGGCAAAATGGCTCAATTGACTTTAGCTAAAAGGGAAATCCCAACACAATACCGACTATTCAAATGTCCATCTCTGCTAAGGGAAGGAATGACACACACAGCAGGCTTACTTGGTTCCGTCCTTACCCCCTGGGATTCTCACTCCACCCTGGCCATCCTATCCACCCACCCTAAGGAGTTATCTTTTCTACAAAGTGCTTGTCCCACCCAAAAATGTCTCTTCTAGCTTTCAAAGATAAAGTTTGCCAAATAAGCAGTTCGCTGAGTCTACCCCTCCCCACCAGCCCTCTGTGCAACTAGAGAATCTCTGTTTCTGTTTTTCTTGGATATAATTCTTGTTTGAAGAGAAAAAAAAAACAACTAAAACAAGAATCACTGCTCCAAAATTTTTCCACCACACTCAGGATCTAAAGGCCAAGGAGGTGACAGGATTAGAAACCCCACTACGCCTAAAAGGCTTGATCCTCATCTTACAGGCAACTCAGTGTTGGTACTTCCTTGCATATTAGACTGGACAGTTTGTTATGCTGGGGGAAAGAACCTTGTTCCATACAGTGTCGGACATTTAGTACCATCCCTAGCCTCTGCCCACTACATGACTGTAGCATCCTCTCCACTTTATGACAAATAAAAATGTTGGCATAAACTGGCTGAAATCTACTTGAAGGTATGAAGTCCCCTGGGTTGAAAGTGGCCATTTTCCAGCCAGGAACCACAAGAGTAAGATGGTTTGCCTAAGAATCTTTGCACTGGTAGGTTTGAAATTATAACATGGCTCACAAATTTTGTGATTTCATAGAACAGTAAAAATTTCTACAAGCTTACCAAGGACCAGCATGAAGTTGCCACAGTTTGACTTTGCCAAGAATTTGAAGCCCAGGTGTCATTTGGGAGGCTGAAGTAGTTGTATAGTCATAGGCTCAAGGCCAGTCTGGGCCAGAGATAAGAAGCAGCCTCAAAAACAATGAAGTGTTTTGCCCCAAGCCATAACTCATTAAAAGGATACCTAACAATAGGGGGAAACTTTTGGAAATAAACATATTCATGCCATAAACAACTCATCTTTCCCACTAATTCTCTCTCTTTCAATTGCAAATTGCCAAACTACTGACAGAGTATGAGCCATTTTGGAGAAACACAGTCCTATAGACAACAGGAATCAATCATACCATTGCATTAGCAGGGCTGAGATCCCAAGGGAACTACAGAAAAGACAACAAGGGCTCTGTTACCTGGAGAAGAGCAGGAAAATTCATAACTTTATTTCCTGTGCCCTAACTGAAGTCTAACCCTTCTTTCCACTAAGCATGGAGGCAGCCAACTCCTGTGGGATCATTTGATGTCGTTACAGTTAGAGACATGTTCATTACTGCTCTGCGGGTATGATGGCTGTTTCAACCACTGCGGAAACTTTTACTGAATGCATTTAATAAAGAAGTATGTATGTTGCTATAGATGTGTTAATTGATTTCCTTTATAATCCTATTCCTTTGGACATATTTGAAACGTAGTTCTGGGCTAGAATGGAGGTTGGTAGAAAACTATATGCTTAGTATGGCTAAGGCCCTGGGTTTGATTCCAGGACCCTAAAATAAAAATAAAGTCCAAGAATAATTCAATTTCCAAAATGGTTTGGTGGCACCCACAAAAAGGTTAAGAATCCTACCCCGAATGGAGTCTAATCCTCCCTTAGTCCTCACACATGTTCAGTCACCAGAAAGAAAAGACAGCAGGAATTCTTTGTGTTCCATAACTCATACTCCTATTCACCTGGTAAACTGTTCATTTAACAATTTAACTCTAGTTGTAACCAGGGTAAGGCAACAGAAATTCTTAGTATCAACATTAGGGAGGCATTATCCCATAGGGTCATGTAAATGCATATTTAACGCTTAAACAATACTGATATTATGTGCTCCCTTAAATAGTATGCCCTGTGTGGAATATCATGAAATACATATGCAAAGTTCTCGGAAATGTTTCACATGACTTTCATGAGAAGTTATTCTCAACCTTAATTCTATGGAAGAATCACCAACAGAGCTCTCAAAAGTCCCACTACCCTGGGGGCCCAGGGTAATTAAATATGAATCTTGCATCTTTTCACTTTGTATTTAAAGCACTCCAGGAGATTCTCAAGGGAAACATAACAAGCAGACTAGAAGGAGTTCTGTACAATCTCCTTAAGCACTTCCGGGGAATCTGAATTCTGACTGATTATTTTAGAGTGACAAATGATTAAAATGCTTTCCCGGGTGTTACCACCTGGATCTTCAGAAATCCAAGAAGATGAGGAGTGCAGCTAACTGGTAGAACCCTTGTCTCACATGCACAAGAGGCCCTGGGTTTCATCCCAGGATGAGAAAGAACCAAAAAAGCAGAAGAGAAGTCTTGAAAAGATAAATTTATTCTGCCAAACTTTTGTAATCCTTAAGTTCTCTGAACAGCTAATTCAGGAACACAGGCTTAAAAGATGAGCACACAGCAGTGGAGGATAGAAAGACAGCCAGGTCCACGTCATTCTTTCGTTATTCTCTCCTAATCCGTAACAGAGCCTAAAATGATATTACTGGCACCTCAAGTGGAAATTAAATGGGATGTTATTATTTTGCCACAGTTTGGAGAATTCCTGTTCCAATGTCATCTTGCTAAAGAATAAAATGTATCTTAACTAGCGGAAAGGCTCTAATCCCAGGTCATATTTTCTCCATCTGAAAAAGAAAACAGAAACTAAAGCTACCTGGTGAGTTTCCTTATTTTATTTAACAGAGAAGGTAAGAGGAAGTGAGGAGAAATTCCACAAAAGCTTACAGAACATACCTTAGACAGACCAAAAAGAATCACACAAATAAGAAACCTGTTGTAGACAATAAAACATATAAATATGAGCTACTCACCACACTTAATACTCTCTGTCCTCACAGGGAGGCCAGACTGTGCTGCAGCAATCAATTTCAGGGCAACATAAAACTGTGTTGGACCAAAATAACCAACCCGCTTTGCACCACACAGTTCTGTGATCTGAAACAGACAAGAAAAATGATACTGAAGACCTCATTTCATAACAGGGAAAATGAGGTAAAGCTATATAATGAAACCTTGACATTTTCACAGTATAACTAACCAAAAAGTATCCCTGGGAACCTACAGGTATGCAATGGTTGAATGGTTCCCCCCACCTCTGGTTTGCAAAGAGGTTTTTTATTCAAATCTTTAATTTCTGCCTACTCACAATGTTTCAGAACTGATTATTCCTCCTCTTTTGAAGACAAAAATAAAGATGACAAATGCTGGCTGTTCCTCTTCTTATAAAGAATGGGTGACTTTTCAAGGGGGTAGGTTCTAATGTACAAAGTCTACAAAGTCACTGGAGTGGAGAGAGCACAGATTAGTCATTACCACTCCTTATGTGTTAGCTTGCTTTGCCAAAATTGAATGTAAACTGGTCAAGGGATAAAATTCAGCGGTAGCACACTTACCTATGATACACAAAGCTTTAGATTCAACCCCAGTATCACAAAAATAAGGTTAACAAGTAAAGTAATTTCTTAGTAAATTACACCCCAGGTGCCCACTTCAGAGAAACACAAAAGCACTATGCACATGAATATTTCACAGTACAATAACTGATGGTCCTGTTCTGTTCCTTTAATGAGTGCATCTTCCTTCACAGCTAAACTCAACTCAACTATTTCTCTTCTACAGATCCTTCCTAAACTCTTTGGTCTAATAGTTTATTTTTCCAGTACATTCCAAAAGCACTCTTTAGAAATGTCTAAAAATACCCATACCATGATACATTGTCTTAGAAGTATTTCAGGGAAAAAGGGGAAGACTGAGCATGTGGGGAAATCAGGCAGAAGCAAGAGTTAATCATTGCTGAAGTTAGGTTCATGATGGTTCATTCCAATTTCTACACTGTACATTCTACTCACATTCTCTCTCTCACTCTGCCTCCCATTAACATGAATTCTCTTCAAGACCAGGGACAACTTTGTTTTACTTCCTAACACACAAAAAAACAGACACCTAAGATACAGTCAATTCTCAATCAAGTGAATGAAACTTACACTCAAAATCAAATGTACAGAAGTTTCATTATCTGTCCACTTCTGGGAATATGGAAATTACACATCTTAAGTTATAGATGAGGCTATACATGGAAAACATGAGCAACAACATCAATGTCATTTCAGCAACAAGATTACATCAAATAGACAAAGATACAAACTGCCCTTCTATATGAGATAAAGACCTATAGAATCCTTAATGTTCATAGCTACCTAGTGCCAATTAAGTCCCCATTCAAGAGTCCCCTACATAAAAACCAATGTGTCCTTGCTTCTTTGCTATTTAGGCTTGTCCTTCAAGCTACCCAATGACTGATGTTAACTCTGAAGTCTTATACAATTCCAAGACACTATGTTAGACTTTTCATTGCGCTAACAAAGTAGCTGACACAAACCACTGAAGTGGGGAAGGCTTCAGTGACTTCAATCCATTGTGGACAGTTTATCAGGAGGCAGAAGACCTCCCTCTCCGGCAAAGAAGAAGCAAGAGAAGCAAATGCACTATTGGTACTGTTAATCATTTCCATTCTACCCCATGCCATCTTGTCCTCCATGTCCCCAGTGCCCAGCACAAGTATGGTTTTATCTTGGCTGTTTCCTGGGAATCACACTTCATGATGTTTGCTGTACACTTTTCTACTTAATAAATACTACTGGTTAGTTTATACAGCCTGCAGAAACAGAGCAGTTCTCTCTCATGTTGTAATTACCTTTATCAGTAGCTTTAGCTATATCATATCATATAGCAAAGAGTTCCCACAAGAATATAAGAGATTTTGAACTGCTCTGTTCCCCGCTTATTAGGCTAGGAGAGGACTGGTTCACACCTAACTCTTCATCCTTATTCATCATTGCCCTGAGACTCAGAGTATCTCAATGATGCCTTGCCACTCTAAAGATCTGCTTTCTTGTGCTCAGTACACCCTAGTGGATGTCAATTGGCAGACTCAACAACAACAACAACAACAACATGGAAGAGAATTTGAAGAACACACTCATAGGTTGTACGTATTTTGGCCCCTTAGGAAACAAATGAAGAGGCAAATCAATTACACACTGGCTTTCCATTTCCCATTTATTTATTTATGCTTTCTAATGTCACTTCAATAAAAGAAGTGACACTCAAGAAAAGATGAACTCCTATATCATATTGCTCAGTATATCATACTGTAGTATAAGCCCAAACCAAACCACCTCACTAAAGAGAGAGCAGACAAACAAGGGTTAACTGTGATATCAGACAGCAGATCTTATTAATCTTTTTCTATGATTTATGCATAGCAATAAAATGTGCATTAAATAACATTATAATAGGATACCCCCTAGCTATATACAAATAAATCTCCCAGGTCAAAAAGTTAAGTGAGATATTCAAGGTCCCAAATTCAGACAGCATCAAACTACATGTGATAAGGCTCAAAGTTCATATTCTGTTCATTATATCAAGGTTGGAAAACTACTGCTGCTCTTGATTCAGCACACAAGCTGAAAATGGTCTTTACAGATGATTGTTTCACAGTTTGTTTGACAATTGCACATACTAACTCAGAATTTCATTAAGGAAAATGTTATCTCTGACACATTAATTACATTCTTCTTACTAGTAGATGTGAATTATTCTTCTGAGGTAGTTTTGGCTGAGAATGCAGCTTTGTGGGTAGAGTTGGCAGTCTCTATGAAAAAACCCTGGGTTAGATCCCCAGCACCACATAAAACTGTATGTGGTAACATGCCTATAGTCCCAGCATTCATGGAGGGTGAGGCAAATCAGCCAGGTGATGATGGTACATACATTTAACACCCCCTCAAACTCAGGAGGCAGAGGCACATGGGTCTCTGTGAGTTGGAGGCCAGCCTAGTCTACAGAGTTAGTTTCAAGACAGCCAAATCTACATAGAGAAACCCTGTCTCAAAAATAAAGTTGAAAATCAAATGTCCTAATTCCTATGTAACTGAGCGATAAACAAGTCATCTAGGCTCCATTAGTAACACATTTCAAAACAGCATTCCTAGTTGAGGGATGGGGCCACGCACCCATCTCAAAAATATTAAAACAGATGTTCCTGTCTAAAAGAAATTCAGGGACAAAGAATAGAACAGATAATGAAGAAAAGGCCATCCAGAGACTGCCCCATCTATCCCATCTGCAGACACCATACCCAGACACTATTGAGGATGCCAAGACATCCTTGTTGAGAAGAGCCTAATATAGCTGTCCCCTGAAAGGCTCTGCCAGAGCCTGACCAATACAGAGGTGGATGCTCACAGCCAACCATCAGATTAAGCATGAGGACCCCAATGGGGGAGTTAGGGGAAGGACTGAGGAAGCTGAAGGGGTTTGCAACCCCATGGGAAGAACAATGTCAACAAAGCAGACACTCCAGAGCTCCCAGGGACTAAACCACCAACCAAAGAGTACACATGGAGGGACCCATGGCTCCAGCTGCATATGTAGTAGAGGATAGCATTATCTGGCATCAATGGGAGGGGAATCCCTTGGTCCTATGAAGACTTGATGCCCCAACATAGGGGAATGCTAAGGCGGTGAGGCAGCAGTGGGTGTAGGGGAGCTCCCTCATAGAAGCAGGAGGAGGGGAGATGGGATAGGGGGTTTCTGCAGGGGAAACCTGGAAAGGGGATAACATTTGAAATATAAATAAATAAAATATCCAATTAATAAAACAAAATAGCATGCTTTGAAGAGAGCTTCTACTTTTGCAGATGTAGCTAAGAAGTGAGTGGCCTTTCTGGTAGAGGAGTGGGAAAAGGACCAGTTACTGTCAGGGAGACCCTGGTGTCTGCATGTAAAGAAGGCAACATTACATATGGCTTCTACTTGGCATGAGTGGTATGTGTGGCTCAGGGCTCGGCTTCCAGCAACTTGGAACCAACCCACCCTGTTTCTCCAGCTCTCCAAATGATCCTGTGACTTACCTTAAACCCTTACCCCATTTTGCTTGCCCTAGAGTGAATTCTGCTGTTTTCTGTAAATGATCACCAATTAACAAGGAATGAAGAAGTACTCTAGGTAATCAGTTTACCTCAGGATAAACTGAGAAAATGACATGGTGCTCAGCAGTTAGCATACTGAGGATCAGATCCCTTGCAGGGTGTGAACACACAGTTTAAAGATAAGCCATCCCTGTAAATTGCAGCTTATAAAATTAGCTGCTGGCTGCCTCTAGAAAAAAAGCACAGAAAAAGAAGCAACAGTTTACTCTATATTATTTTATATCTGTACATACAGAACCATATTTTTAAAATTTAGTCAAGTACAAAGAGCAAGAGACAATGCCAAACACCAAGTCAGCAAGAAGTGTCATAGAAATACACCAGAAACATTCCCATTCCATCTGCTATTAAGTGCAACTTCAGAACAAAGTGTCCAATGGGACCAACCTTCAAGAGTTCCCATTCAAGCTCAGACTTCACTCACAAGCATGGGGCTCTTTCCTCTGAGCTGTCAACACAGTACAAAGCAACAGTTTGCCTTATTGAAGACAGTCTATCCAGATGACTATAGAGGAGGCATCTGATGTGCTTCGGGTTCTGATCTCATCTATTAGAAAAGCATTCAGACTAGATAGAGTGTAAGTCTCTGTCAAGTTCCCCAAACATTCTATGCTTATGAGGAAAATCTAAGAGGGGTTTAACCTTGTGCTCTGGTACTTATAACTTGCATCTTGCATTATGGTTCTCAGTGCACATAATACAGGTTCCTACAAGGATGAAACTCTCTTAAGGTTAAGTTTTTCATTTTTAATTTTTTGTGTACTCAGGCAGAGGTAAAAGAACAACTTTTAGGAGTGGGCTCTCACCTTCCTTTTGTTTCTGAGGCAGTCTCTCTTGTTGCTCCTGCACTCACTGGATCCTCCAGGCTGACCTTCTGGGCCTTCTATGTGTACCTCCCATGTCAGGGTAATGTGTTGGCAATACTGATGCTTGGCACTGCATCCAGGCCCTATGAGGATTCTGGGACTTGAACTCAGGTCACCAGTCTTATGCAATAAGTGCTTTTACCAAATGAAACATCTTCCTGTGCACAAGTCTTGCATTTTAAAATCATCTTGCTCTTTCCCAAAGCACTCATACCATTAACTTGTTGGGCTCACAAAATAAATATACTAATTACATTTGTAGTTCTTCATGGCATGATGACAAAACCCCATATGTGGTGTTTTACATCTTTGGATAGCAAACTGTATGACTATCAACCAAAGCAAATAAATACATTTTTGTAACTTACGTAAAAAGAAGTTGTATTTTATTAAATATTTTACTTAGTATACAAAAATGGTTTTTAATTATGACATTTCATACATCTTTATTATTGTATCTTGTTCTTACCTACAATTACCCTCCACAATCCCTCCTCCCTCTACCTTGTTGGTCTCCTACCACTGCCAATATAGTTCCCTCCTTCTGTTTTACTCTGTGTGTGTGTGTGTGTGTGTGTGTGTGTGTGTGTGTGTGTGTGTGCTTAAATTGGTATTCTGCATATGAGGGAAAACATTTATTGTTTGGCTTACATCATTTAACATGATTTGTTATGTTTGGCAATCATTTAACATGATTTATATTTCCATCCTACAAATATTAGAAACTCAAGCCCCTCCTTGAGAACCTTTAGACCATGTGACTTTGTTTCAAAGCCTGTATTGGATACATGTCAAAAGTCCACCATAGCTGTTTTCAATTTGGTAGTTTCTTTTCTCTGAATACCAGGGACCTTTATGCCATGCTTAGCTTTGCAGTCTGTCAGATGTACAAGTCCTCTCCCTTCTTCCAAGACTCCCTAGACTGTACCTCCTTGAAGGATCTTGTATATCGCCGTGGAGTGGTTTTTAGGTTGAGAGTGTGGAAAGTAATCATCTCAGTGAGATTTGTACAGGGGGCGGTCTTCTTACTTCCCAGAACTCCTAATTAACCAACCTGCTGTGGGATACAGTTAAGACTTGTTGAGTTCTATAGCAGTGAATAGTAAATACTTAGCTCCAGAGCTTGTTACACCTGCGGACCTCAGACTCATAGATATCAAACTACAGTATTATTCTCAGTTGATGAAATGTGCTCTTGGCAGCTGAAGGTGAGGGTTGTTCCCAGCTGAGCTGAACCTCATGCAGCCTGGACTTTCTAGCTTAACATGTGGTTCTCTAACTCTCCAAAACTGCCTTTGAAGTTTGTCTCTTACCCCTGAGCCATGATAGGTTACATTTGGGTGATCTGACTTCCTATTTACCTTTTATACATCCTGCCAGTGTAGCTCAGTTTAAACCAGAAGGCACCTAGTCATATTACCTTGCAAGTCATATAGAATACAAAATGGGATTACCTTTCTATTACTGACACACTTCTGGAAGACCCAATCTCATCAAAACTGACAACTAAATGTATGTTCAAAAATGTAAAATGTTCAAATTAAAACACTGAGATTTCATCTCACAGCAGCAGAGTAGGTTATCAGGCAAACAAATGATAAATAAATAAAGGAAAGGATGGAGTAAAGAGGAACCCTTATTACTCCTGAAAGGAATGTAAACTGGTGTGACCACTGTGGAAACCAGTATGGAGGTTCCTTAAATAGCTAAAAATCCTTTTTAAAAATCTGCCTTCTGCAGTGGAACTGCTGCTAAGATGTGTTTATTTGTAAAGAGCCTCATGGGGAAGACTGTCATGCTCAAGGTTGAACCCTCAGACACTATAGAAAAATGTAAGGCCAAGAACCATGCTTAGGAAGCCATTCTTCCTGATATCATTGATGATGGGGTTCTCTTGTGACTTTTTTCAACCAGGCCTTCTTTGACAAGCCAATGCCATGGCTTTCCAAGCTACTCAGGTTGCAATGAAGTGGAAGCTTATCATTCCAAGTTCAAGGGTTCCTCAGAGCTGGCACAAGCCAAGGAAGAAATAGGATCCAACCACACAGAAGTCATCAGGGGAAGATGGGCCATGAAGTGAACTACCAAGTCACAGGGTGCCCTCTCCATCAATTTAGGAGAGAAGAACAGCAAGCGCCACAGTAATAAAATTTACCAAAGACAAACTGTGCCAGGCACTTGGCCTAAACACCAGGAACTAATGAAATGAAGGAGACATGACATACGCACAAGCAATCTTGACACCAGAACTGAATTAAAATGCAATTATAGCACAGATTACAAGAGAAAATGACTTTCAGGATTCTGGCTCAAGTTTCAGGGCTTTGCATATCACAGAAAGTTCTGTGCAGCTGGAAGTAGAGAAATCTCAGGTGAATGCAAATGAACTGCCAGAATTATACAAAGCTTCTGCTGGTTCTGGCAATTCAGACGCAATGAACAAGCCAAAGGATTAGCATTGCAGAGAGGTCGTTTTCTGACATTTTTAGTGCTTTTCGAAAGTAAAAGCCAGGTTTATGATGCATGACTTTCATCACAGCACTCAGGAAGCTAAGACAGGAAGATCACCATAAATCAGAGGTCAGCTTGGGCTACATAGTTAATTCCAGGCTAGCTTGAACTACAGAGTAAGACCCTGTCTCAAAAGATAAAAAAAAAGAGCTAGGCACAGAGTTGCATGTTTTTACTTCGAGCACTGGAGGCAGAGGCAGGCAGATCTCTATGAGTTCGAGCCAGCCTGGTCTACAGAGTATGTTCCAGGATAGCCAGGACTATATGTTTTAGATAGTAAAACAGTAAAATTATAGTTTCAGGTTTTTTGGAAATTTTCCAAGTTGATTTCAATACATTCTATATTTCGTGCATATTCTGGGCACATGTTTCTTTTTCAAAGAAACTAATACTTTAATAAGAATAGGACAAATCCAGGCATTTCTAATGAATGGAGTACTAGTATTATACAAAGATCTTTGGCATGATGAGAGAATGAATAAATGCAAGTTCAGTCTAGATTGTAAAAAGTTCTACTCTTGACCCCAAATCCAAATAGACTGAAGGCTTCTGTCATAGAGCTAAACTTATTCTAGAAACACCAAACTTAGATGAGCTAAGCAATCTGACTTCAACTAGCTTCTTTGACAAGTTCCAAATGAAGGCCTTCTCCAGATGTTACAATAACAAACACACTTCTCAACTTCCTGACATCCTAGAACTATCCTCTCCGACCCCTGAAGAGCCCAGTGGCACTAAATTTGGATAAGGAACTTCTTCCATATTCAGGATCATTCTCACCAACAGCAGGGTCTCATGACAAGCACAACACTCCAGTCCTCTATACCACCGGGACGTAACCACATGGATGTAAGTGTAGCTCAGTGTCCTGAGTTCAAATCTTAGGAAGTTGGTCACTAGAAAAGTGTCAGCTTACTAACCCCAGAAAGCTCTGAACACCCCAGAAACAACTCATAGACTATATCAAGTTCAAGAAAAACAAAGGCCAAAAAAAAAAGAAAAATCATTATGCTTAATCATTACCCACCAAGAAAACTTTGACTATTTCCAGGTTACATCTTGTTTTACATGTACTGTATGCTCATTGTAACTAGTAAGATTTTAATGTATACTATCAAACCTTTAAAAATTGAGTACTGACAAAAATGTATTCATATACTTTTATGCAAAAATGCTTTGAAAATCTGTACATTTATCTTTGTTTTTTAAAATAAAGTTGTTCAATTAAAAAAAAAAAGAAAGAGAAAAGTGTCAGCTAACGGTGAGGTATAGGACAAGTGGAGAGATGAGAAAAAAGCCAAGTCCCAGAGTGTTGAAACAGTTGTGGCATGGGGGACTTTATTACAGAATTGGCTTGGTTATTAACTGAGAGACTAGTTGGTGCAATGTAGCCATTAAATCCATATCTTATTTGTTTCATTGAGATGACAAAATACTATGACAAAAGTAACTAACCTAAGGAAGGGCTTATTGGGGCTTGAAGTTTGAGGGTGCAGTCCACCAGGGCAGGGAGTCATTTCTGCAGGTGTGTAAGGCAACTAACTAGTCACTGTACCCACAGTCAGGATGCAGAGAGAGATGAGTGCAGGAGTTGCCTGGGTGATTCTAAATACTATCAAGTTGGCAGTCAAGACTGGCCACCATAGTGGCAGAGTGCTTCCCTAACAGTATAAGGCCCTAGATACCATCCTCCAAGCAACACAAAATAAACAGGAAATAAAACCAAGTGCCACATGAAGCAAATCCATTGTGCAACTAGTCAACCTATAGGCTCCCTGAGGTATAAATTATTCAGTTCCCATGGGTAGGACACTATGGAATGAATGGAGTATCTTTGGGCCCGTAACAGAAAGATGTACTATTCCTACCTCAGTAGCCAGAGGCACATGCAAGTTAGGCCCACCATCACAAAATGCCCACCAGCATATATCTATGAAGGTAAACAAGGCTGAGGTACAGCCACAGAATTGTTTCCTCTCAATAGAATATGAAAACAAACTACAAATCTGGCCTCATCCACTGTGTTGTAAAGAAGTAACGAACACTTCACATTTTTCTTTTGGCTGCCCAGCATCAGAATATTCTCAATATTCATGAATTTTCCACTTGTTTTCAACTAAATGAGCTAAAACTGTCAGATACTTTCTTTTGTGTAAGTGTGTGGTGCTGGGGAATAGACTCTGTAGCCTTCTGCATGTTAGACAAGCACTCTATCACCAAGCCACATCCTCAGTCCAAATACTTTCCTTAATTCTTCAAAGTCAAGGTCTAGACACAGGACTAACCTTGGCAAGATACTATCCATATGGGTTTTTGAGTCCTTGACGTAAACTATTAAAAAAAAAAAAAGGTTGGATATGACACCAGGCTCCAAGTACAGTCCAACACCTGTGCAATAATTCCTGTTGTAGTAGGGGCATCCTATACCCACTATCTAGAATACCAGCACCCTCACTGTGTCATTTCTATGGTGTGATCAGGCTGTAGTTCTAGCAATACTGCCCTTTATGTGTGCAGCTTTCAAACATCCTCTGAAGCTTTCCTAGAGAAAAGTAGAACTAGAGAAATTCCTACTAATAGTTCCTTTTCTCTTTAATTAGCTACAATTATTTCTAGATGCTGTTATTAGGAATGTTTGGTGTGACAGAAGACAGGTTAAAAGTGAGCCTTGAACATCCAAGAGCTTCCAAACCTAGCTATATCAACTATCAACCACTGGATAATAAATTACCCCCAAGTACCTTAAACCAATACTTCTTCAGTTCAAAATTCTGGAGCTTGGTAATTTGGGCCGAATTCAGCTGGGCAATTCTGTTATTCTGGGCCAAACACCACTGATCTCAGATGGGCTCACTTATGCTTCTGCAGGTGGCTATCTGGTTGGCTTGGTGCCGCTATTTTCCTTCACATGTTCTCTCTTCCTGCAGCCCAAGCCTGTGGTTTTTCCACATGGTGGCAGAGTTCCCACAGCAGTAAGAAACCAAAATGATTCTTCATATCTGGGATCAAAGCCTACATAAGGTCACTTTTACTGTAGTCTATGGTCAATCCAAGGTGCAAGGCCAGTCAAGAAGGTAAGGCTTAGGAATAGTCTCCACCTGTTTGATGGGAAGCATTTCAAGGCATTAGAAGGCATTTTGCAGAGGATGGTCTTGTCAAGCATCAATGAGAGGAGAGGCCCTTGGTCCTGGGAAGGCTCGATGCCCCAGTGTAGGGGAATGCCAGGGTGGGGAGGTGGGAGAGGGTGGGAAGGTAGGAGTGAGTGGGGGAGCACCCTCATAGAAGCAGGGAGAGGGAGAATGGGATAGGGGGTCTCCAGAGATGAAAACCAGAAAGGGGATAACATTTGAAATGTAAATAAATAAAATATGCAATAGAAAACCCACATACCCATTGAAACTGAGCAACTTTCTACTCAATGATAACTTGGTCAGGGAAGAAATAAAGAAATTCAATGAAAATGATGACACAGAATACCCAAACTTATTGGACACAATAAAAGCAGTGCTAAGAGGAAAATTCATAGCACTCAGTGCCCTAGTAAAGAAATTGGAGAGATCCTACACTAGCCACCTGAGAGCTCTAGAACAAAAAGAAGCAAACACACCCAAGAGGAGTAGACGGCAGAAAACAGTCAAAATCAAGGCAAAATCAACAAAATAGAAACAAAGAAAATGATGTAAAGAATCAACAAAACCAAAGGATTTTTTTAAATCAACAAGATAGATAAACCCCTAGCCAAACTAACTAAAGGGCCCAGAGAGGATATCTAAATCAACAAAATCAGAAATGAAAAGGGAAACATAACAACAAAAATAGAGGGAATTTTTTAAAATCATCGGATCCTACTACAAAAACCTATACTCAACAAAACTGGACGAAAATCTAGATGAAATGGGTGATATTCTACACATATACCACAGAACAAAGTTAAATCAAAAGCAGGTAAACTATCTAAACAGGCCCATATCCCATAAGAAAATAGAATAAGTCATTAAAAAAAGAAAAGCCCAGGGCTAGACGGTTTTAGTGCAGAATTCTTCCAGACTTTCAAAGACCTGATACCAATATTCTTCAAACTATTCCATATAAAAGAAACAAAAGGAATAATACCTAATTGATTCTACGAAGCCACAATTACTCTCACAATTACTCTGATACCTAAACCACACAAGGACTCAACCAAAAAAAGAGAACCAGACCAATATCCCTTATAAATATCAATGCAGAAATACTCAATAAAATTCTCAGAAACCAAATCCAAGAACAGATCAAAACTATCATCACGATCAAGTAGGCTTCATCCCAGGGATGCAAGGCTGGTTCAATATATAAAAATCCATTAATGTAATCCACTATATAAACAAACTCACAGGAAAAAAAATCACATCATCATCTCATTAGATGCTGAAAAAACATTTGACAAAATACAACACCCCTTCATGTTAAAAGTATTGGAGAGATCATGAATTCAAGTTCCATACATAAACATAATTAAAGCAATATACAACAAAACAACAGCCAATATCAAATTAAATGGAGAGATACTTAAAGAAATTCCACTAAAATCAGGACAAGGATGCCCATTCTAGCAATATCTATCCTATATAGTACTCTAAGTTCTAGCTACACAATAAGACAACAAAAAGAGATCAAGGGGATACAAAATGACCAAAAAAAGTAGGCAAAGTATCACTATTTGCAGATGATATGATAGTATACCAGAGAACATCTACAGCTGATAAACAAGTTCAGCAAAGTGCTAGATGTAAGATTAACTCAAATAAATCAGTAGCCTTTCTTTATACAAATGATAAACAGGTTGAGAAAGTAATTAGAGAAACAACATCCTTTACAATAGTCCCAAATAATATAGAATAATTCGGGGTGCTCTCTACTCCTCCCTGTTCCAGAGACAGCCACATCTTCTCCTGCAGTGCTAGCCTCGTCCCTTAGACAAGATGGTGAAGGTCGGTGTGAACGGATTTGGCCATACTGGGCACCTGGTTACCAGGGCTGCCTTCTGCTCAGGATCTGGCAAAGTGGAGATTGTTGCCATCAACGACCCTTCATTGACCTCAACTACATGATCTACATGTTCCAGTATGACTCTACCCATGGCAAATTCAACGGCACAATCAAGACTGAGAATGGGAAGCTTATCATCAACAGGAAGCCCATCACCATCTTCCAGGAGCGAGATCGCGCTAACATCAAATGGGGTGATGCTGGTGCTGAGTATGTTGTGGAGTCTACTGGTGTCTTCACCACCATGGAGAAGGCCAGGGCCCACTTGAAGGGTGGGACCAAAATGGGTCATCATCTCTGCCCCTTCGGCCAATGCCCCCAGTTTTTTGATGGGTGTGAACTATGAGAAATATGACAACTCCCTCAAGATTGTCAGCAATGCATCCTGCACCACCAACTGCTTAGCCCCCTGGCTAAGGTCATCCATGACAACTTTGGCATTGTGGAAGGGCTCATGACCAAAGTTCATGCCATCACTGCCACTCAGAAGACTGTGGATGGCCCCTCTGGAAAGCTGTGGCATAATGGCCGTGGGGCTGCCTAGAACATCATCCCTGTATCCACTGGTGCTGCCAAGGCTGTGGGCAAGGTCATCCCAGAGCTGAATGGGAAGCTCACTGGCATAACCTTATGTGTTCCTACCACCAATTTATCTGTTGTGGATCTGACGTGCCACCTGGAGAAGCCTGCCAAGTATGATGACATCAAGAAGGTGGTGAAGCAGGCAGCCAAGGGCAAACTAAACACCATCCTGGGCTACACTGAGGACCAGGTTGTCACCTGTGACTTCAAAAGGAACTCCCACTCTTCCACCTTTGATGCTGTAGCTGGCATTGCTGTCAATGACGACTTTGTGAAGCTCATTTCCTGGTATGACAATGAATACAGCTACAGCAACAGAGTGGTGGACCTCATGGCCTACATGGCCTCTAAGGAGTAAGAAACCCTGGACCACCCACCCCCCAGCAAGGACACTGAGAGCAAGAGAGAGGCTCTCAGTTGCTGAGGAGTCCCCATCCCAACGTGGCCCCCAACACTGAGCATCTCCCTCACAATTCCCATCCCAGACCCCCATAATAATAGTAGGGCCCCAGGGAGCCCTCCCTACTCTCTTGAATACCATCAGTAAAGTTCCACTGCATCCACAAAAAAGAATAATTTGGGGTAACTCTAACCAAACAAGTGAAAGATCTGTATGATAAGAACTTCAAAACTCTAAAAAAATAAATCGAAGAAAATTTCAGAAAATGGAGAAATCTCCCATGCTCATGGATTGTTAGAATTAACATAGTAAAAAGGGCCATCCTACCAAAGGCAATCTACAGATTCTATGCAATCCCCATCAAAATTCTAACTCAATTCTTCATAGAACAATTTGCAAAATTATTTGTAATAACAAAAGAAAACCCATGATATCAACAACTATTCTCAACAATAAAATAATTTCTGGGGGAATCACTATCCTTGACCTTAAACTCTACTACAGAGCAATAGTGATAAAAGCTGCATGGTATTGGTACAGAGACAGACAGGTTGATCAATGGAACAAAACTGAAGACCCAGAAATAAAACCACACACCTATGGTCACTTGATCTTTGGCAAAGATGCCAAAAATATACAATGGAAAAAGGAGAGCATCTTCAATAAATTGTGCCAGCCTAACTGGCAGTCTGTATGTAAAAAAAATAAAAATAGACACATACTTGTCACCTTGCACAAAGCTCAAGCCCAAGTGGATCAAGGACCTCAACATAAAACCAGATACACTGAATCCAATAAAAGAGAAAGTTGAAAATAGCCTCAAACTCATTGGCACAAAGGTAAAATTTCCTAACCAGAACTCCAATTGCTCAGGCTCCAAGACAAAAAATTGATAAATGTGACCTCATAAAACTGGACAGCTTCTATAAGGCAAAGGACATAGTCAATAGGACAAACCAGCAATCCACAGATTGGGAAAAAAATCTTCGCTAACCCCACATTTAATAGAGGGATAATATCTAAAATACATAAAGAACACAAGAAGCTAACCACCAAACAACCAAATTTTTTTTAATGGGGTATAACACTAAACCAAGAATTCACAACAGAGGAATCTCAAATGGCTGAGAAGCACTTGAAAGTCCTTAGTGATCAGGGAAATGCAAATCAAAATAACCCTGAGATTCCACCTCACACCAGTCAGAATGGCTAAGATCAAAACCTCAGGTGACAGCAGATGCTGCTGAGGATGTGGAAAAAGAAGAGCACCCCTCCATTGCTGGTGGGATTGCAAACTAGTACAACCCTCTGGAAATCAATCTAGAGGTTCCTCAGAAAATTGAAAATAGATCTACTTGAAGACCCAGCTATATCACTCTTAGGCATATACCCAAAAGATTCCCCATCATGCCACAGGGGCATGTGTTCCACTACATTCATAGAGGCTTTATTTATAATAGTCAGAATTTTGAAACAACCCAGATGTCCCAGAACAGAAGAATGGATACAGAAAATGTGATTCATTTACACAACAACACACTATTCATCTATTAAGAACAAGGACATCATGAGTTTTGCAGGCAAATGGATGAAATTAGTAAATATCATGCTGAGTGAGGTGACTCAGACCCAAAATGACATGCATAGTATGTACTCACTGGTAAGTAAATATTAGCCAAAGAAGTACAGAATACTCAGGACACAATTCACAGATCTCAAGAAGGTTAACAAACTAAAGGGCCCAAGTGAGGGTGCTTCAATTCCATTTATGAGGGGAAGAAAGCAATCATGGGGGACAAAGGGAGGGAAGGAGAGAGGAACCTGGGTGGAGTAGTAAGATGGGAGTTGGGGACTTCCTCTTGGAGACAGGGGCAGACTGATAGGAGGATGAAGACTGGGCTGTAAAAAAGGATTAAAGAATATAAAAACAACAACAACAACAACAACAATAATAATAATAATAATAATAAATTGTTTTTAAAAATTCAAGGCCACCCAAGGGTAGTGTGAGACCCTGTCTCAAAAACAACCCACATAGACTAAAACCATACCGCATTAACATCAATTTTCTGGAGTTAGCTTCTCTGTCTATGAACCTCCGTTTTCTTCCAAAAAGCTCAAAAAATGTTTACTGCATATGCATAAATGAGTAGCCTGACCAATTCAGACAGAAAATTAGTTAACATCTGTGAATTGAAGGAAAATGTAATATAATTCTAAAGGAACAAAACAAATTCTACTCTGAATTCATTACGTTGTTGAGATTTAACCAAAACCTCTTCCAAGAGCTGTGGAAATAGATAGACCCCACAAACTGAAACTAAATGTTTCCCTGACAACTGCTGAACAAAGGAAGGAAGGTCTCCATGGAAACCATCCAGGTCTTGCATCTACTATTCACCTTACACATTGCTTGGCATTCAAGCACATCAAATCAGCAGTAAAAGCATACGGAAGCTGGAAGAGAAGGCTTGAAAGCAATGAACAATGTCCATGTTTGGTACAGTGAGATTTTTTCTCAGAAACACAAGGTACATCCAGTCCAAATGTCTCAGGACTGAAAGTAAGAAACCTTTGCATGGCCAGCCCAGTTTTAAGTACACCCTGACTTAATCCACTTGGGCTTTAACAATATGCTACCTTAAGGTTATATGTTTTTTCCCAGTTCTGGAATCTAAGTCTATGCAAGATCAAAATGTAAGCAGATTCAGATTCAATATTTGGTTAGGGTATGAAGAGCAGAGATATCTGACCTCCCCTCCTCCCCTTTTTCCCTCCTCCTCTTCTGTCCATAAATGGTGCTTCCTTGCCTTTCCAGGCAAACAAGCTCCCTTCAGCATTCTTATGGGGACATTAAACCCATCCATGTGGGCCTAACTACTTAATACACACTCAAAAATAGAGCACCCCAAAAGAACTGTGTACTACTTTCCTAGGTCTGTTAAAACTATGCACATTATGTAGCTTAAGACAAGAGACCCATATTTATTGTCTTACAGTTCTAGAGACTGGGAACCAAACACTTAGGTATCAGCAGTCAGGGTTCCTCCATGGATAGTGCTCTAAGGAAAGAATCTGCTTCCTGCATCTCCAGCTCAGATGTTCCTTGGTGCTTAGATCAGTGATTCTCAACCTTCCTAGTGCTGTAATCCTTTAAAATAGTTCCTTATGATGTGGTGACCTCAGAACCATAAAATTATTTTGTTGCTACTTCAAAACTGTAATTTTGTTACGGTTATGAATCATAATATAAATATCTGTGTTTTGTTTTTTATGGTAGTTACTAGTAATTTTTCCTTACAACTTTATTTTTTTTAAAAAAACAGATTATTAAAAGCACTTTAGCGTAAATATATATAAATATATTCTTGTCAGTACTTGATTTTTTTAAAGGTTTGATAGTATGCATTGAAATCTTACTAGTTACAATGATCATAAAGTATATGTAAAACAAAACATAACATGGAAATAGTCAAAGTTTTCTTGGTGTGTAAAAATTAAACATAATGATTTTTAAATAACAAAAAATGCCACAAGGCTATCTTCTTAGCTCTTGAGTTATTAATGATTAAAGGTCTAGGTGTACCCCACTCTGAGAGGGTGCTATACACTTATTGGGGTTTTTTGTTTGTTTGGTTGGTTGGTGTTTGTTTTTATCTAAGAAGGACTGAGGCTTCCACTTTTTGCGCTTTCTTTTCTTTTCTTTCTTTCTTTTTTTTTTTTTTTTTTGAGCTTCATATGGTCTGTGAGTTGTTTCTTGGGTATTCAGAGCATTCTGGAGCTAGTATCCAATTATCAGTGACTGTGTATTATGTCTGTTCTTTTGTGACTGGGTTATCTCACTCAGGATGATATTCTCTAGATACATCCATTTTCCTAGGAACTCTTAAAGTCATTGTTTCTAATAGCTGAGTAGTACTCCATTGTGTAAATATACCATAATTTTTGTATCCATTCATCTACTGAAGGACATCTGGGCATATTCCAGCTTCTGGCTATTATAAATAGGGCTGCTATGAACATCGTGGTACATGTGTCTTTATTGTATGTTAGAGTATTTCTGGGGTATATGCCCAGAAGTGGAATAACTGGGTCTTCAGGTAGTACTATGTCCAATTTTCTGAGGAACTGCCAGACTGATTTCCAGAGTGGTTGTACCAGTTTACAACCCCACCAACAGTGGAGAAGTGTTCCTCTTTCTCCACATCCTCGCCAGCATCTGTTGTCATATGAGAATTTTATCTTAGCCATTCTGACTGGTGTGAGGTGGAATTTCAGGGTTGTTTTGATTTGCATTTCCCTGATGACTAGGGATGTCGAGTATTTCCTTAGGTGCTTCTCAGGCATTTAATATTCCTCAATTGAGAATTATTTGTTTAGCCCTGTACCCCATTTTTTAACAGGACTGTTTGATTCAATATCTGTGTTTTCTAAAGGGTTTTTGGACTCCTTCTTCATGGGTCATGACCCACAGGTTGAAAACCTCTGGCTAAGATTCACCACTCTGATCATTATGTCACATGGACTCTCTGTGAATCTGTCTTTGTTTGGCTGTCATCTTATATGAATACGACTCACAGTGAATTAGGTCCATCCTCCTTCAATATAAGCACATCTTAACTAGATTACTTCTGCAAACACCCTATTTCCAAAGAAGATGGCACATCTTTTGGGAGACACAATTCAATACAGAACATACTATATTTATAGAAAATATTTTATTTAATCTTTTAACTCTTAATCTGTTGTAATGGTTGTTGTTGTTGTTTTTAAGTCAACTGAGAGCTTCATTTAGTTTACTCCTCAAAGTAGAATGTGTTCACTTGGTCACAGACTCACACATAGTTACAGTGAAATCTGGACAGTTCCAACCTTTACTCTGGGAATCCATAGGTCAAACTCAAAATTGGAAGTTCTGTTTAAAAGGAAGTTAAGTAAAAGTCTGAAAGTCAGGGGACAAGTAGAAATCCCTGTCACACAAGTGACAAGGAAAATCACCCCAGGGAAACTAACTCTGAGCTCTTGATGAAAAGGTAGTACAAAAATGAAATCATAAAGTTAACTATAGTTAGGAAAGATCCTGAAATGAAAATATTTGCTTTATGTCTAACAAAAATCAAGACCCAAGAGACAATGGATACACGATGAAGAGCCCCCAAATCTGTGGTGTTGAGGAAGACACACATGCACGTAGAATCACATTAATTGTCATGGCTCTGTCTCACAAAAACACTGAGCCAGGATTTTGGAATTATGACCAGATATAGGAAGAACAACGATATCAAATAACTGAAGCACCCACAGCTCCCAGGGACTAAACCACCAACCAAAGAGTGGGTGGGTCTATGGCTCCTGCTATATATGTAGCTGAGGACTGCCTTATCTGCTATTGATAGGAGGGGAGGTACTTGGACCTGTGGAGGCTTGTTGGCCCAGTAAAAGGGAATGCTGGAGGGGTGAGCTGAGAGTGGGTGGGTGGGTGGGAGAGCACCCTCTTAAAGGCAGAGGGGAGGAGGGATCTGGTGGGGAGTTTGCAGAGGAGACATTTGAAATGTAAATAAATAAAATAATTAATAATTTTATAAAAAGTGATACCATGTAATATTGTACTTCTCACACTTGGATCCTTTCGCATCCAGATATCATCTGATTCTATACTTGTGTTTTTCAATTGATGTATATGTCCACATGAAAGTTATAAGAAATGGTTCAGAGAGTCTTTGTACTCTTTATCCATTTCTACCAATGAAAATTTACAATATCGCAGTCGCAATGCTGACATGGATGCACTCATGAACAGAACATTCCCATCACAAAAACTTCTTAGGATGCCCACTTTTAGCTACTCATTCTCTCATGGCTTTGATCCCTCAGCCCCTGGCAACAATATAATATTCACTATACCTATAATTTTTAAAATGTTAAATGGAGAAACAAAAGAGCATGGAAAAAGGAAACTCGGATTTTTTTTTTTTTGCCTGCTTGCCCTCACTTAAACTGGCAAGTCCATTTTGTTCCTTCACAGCAACAAAAAAGTAACTAAAACAGAACTGGGTGGGGCTTTATAGTAAGTAAAATGAATTGTATACAGAGGGGCATGAATTGTATGCTTTTCCCTTCATAGACACTAAAATCAATTTGAAATATAATAGGAATTACTAGAGATTAGGGATATGGTGGACATGGAGTGGTGAGAATTGATTACCTCACAGTAGACATATACCTATCACTCTGAGCTAAACTGATATGAAGGCAATGGGAGGGGATGGGATTGGGGAAAAGGGGATAACATCTGAAATGTAAATACAGAGACGATCCAATAAAAAATTTTTAAATGTGTTAATAAAAAAAATCCATGAAATCAAACCTTTAAAAAAATCAAGTACTGACAAAAATGTATTCATATACTTTTATGCAAAAATGTTTTTAAAAACTGTACATTTATCTTTGTTTTTTAAAATAAAGTTGTTCAATTAAAAAATCCATGAAATATGGTATGTGCCTATAGTACATTCCAGCTACTCAGGAAGCTTAGGATGAAGGCTATATTGAGCCAGGAATTCAAGACCATAGTTGACAACATGAGAACCCATTTCAGAAGTAAATTAATTAATAAAGGGGTGAGGACTCCATGGTAGAATGTTTGTCTAGCAAGCACTAGGCAGTGGGATAACAGCCCAATACCAATACCCAAGAAATCAAAAGTAATTGTTTTTTCAAAAGTCAATTGAGCAAATTTCTGCAGGCCTATTTCTAGTTCTTTGTCCTGTTCCATTTATCTGTGTTCACCTATTGCCCATAGTCGCAACTGCTGTAGTTATGCAATACATTTTGAAACCATGTGACTAACTCCTCCTGCTTTATACTTTTTTGCCATTTCATATAAATCTTGTGATCCATATATGCTTAAATATTTATATCTGTCAAAATAATCTTGCTAGGATTTTTATAAAATTTTTTAAACCTGTTTTTCAATTTGTAGAGAATTAAAACTCTCATTATTTCAAGTCTTCCAATAATGACTATGATACTCTTTCCATCTACTAAGATTTATTTCACTGGTGTGGTTTTCAAGACATGTCTCCTACAAACACTTCTCAGTACTTTCTGACTAATAGTAACTGGTATTATATGTACTCTTATAGAAGAACCTAGAGCATCACACATGCTAAGCAAGTATTCTACCACTGAACAATATACTCAATACCCAGGTAGTATATTTTTTAACCTTTAGTGGTTATATGTTCATAGCTAGTATAAAATGTATTCATTTTTAACATTTGTCTTATATATCACACTTATTAGTTCTAGGAATTCTTTTGTGGATTCCATGTGTTTTCTTTACATAGTAATCTGTAAACAGAAAAAGGATTTTTTTTCTTCTAACCAGTAAACCTTCTTTTTCCTTTGCCTTATCATGATGCTGTCTAGGATTCAAAACACAATGTTGAAAAACAATGATGAGAACAAATATCCTTCCCTGGAAAGTAATTTGAGGCTGGAAATGTAACTCAGTGAAAGAGTCTTTTCTTTGGATTAGTCCTTGGTACTAAAATAAAAGATGCTAAAAAGAAATACAAATGCATACCAACAAATAAAGGAGAAAAGCCCTGTTGCAGTAGAATGCACCTGTAATCCCAGCATCTGAAAAGAACAAGGAGGACAGGAGTTCAAGGCCAGCTTGCACTACAGAGACTAAAGGGGGGAAAAGGAAAGGAAAGGGTAAAGAGAAGATCTAAGGGGAGGGGAGGGGAGGGGAGGGGAGGGGAGGGGAGAAGGACGGAAAAGGAAACCAAAAAAAAGATATCAATTATTTTAAATTAGGAATTGCCAAGAGAAATCAAGATGGAGCTGGAGAAAGCAGACCTAGATCCCAGTGGCCCTAAATGGCAATAGGTAGATATAAATATTTGCATAATGTGCAGCTATGGTGAAGCTTGTCATCAGAATGTTAAACTGCCTTGATTCCAGACATTAGACACTACAACAGTCGTCAGTATGGCTTTTCTTCTTGAGGCCTGTCTGGCTTCCTCATTCCCCTCCTCTCTTCTAAATTATCAGCACCTACATATTCAGCTTGAAAGAGCTATGAAGAGTCGTCATCTGATTCCCTGAACTTTGAGGGTGAACGTGGTTGTTATGAAGTTGTTTTTATAACGAATTTAGGAATGGTCATAATCTTACAGGGTGGAATTAGCCAGATTGAATTATACAGCCATAATCTTCTTTTGGTAACTAAGTTAAAGTCATAGTTTCACTGGTAGAAATCTTTCTAATTAATACAAGTTAAAGTTATAATCTTTACAGTGGTGTAGAATTGATTTGATACAGATTTAAGGTTGATACACTGTTTCTAGTTGATTAAACAATACTACTTAAGGGCTGGATAACAAACTCATGGTTCTGAATCAATAAAAGGGTGATTTTGAGATATTTCTATTAAATACAGCCAAGTGTATTCAAGGCTTAACAGTTCAGAAATGTTTTTTATAGTTGGATGATTTTCAAAAATGTAAGAAATTCATAAATTATGATATTTGATGTTATCTATCTTTTGTTGAGACAAACCTGCTCCTTTGGTGGATTTGATGAAGAAACTGAACATTTCTACCTCCAGGTGAGGTGTACTTTGTGGCTGGGCAGCCACTGGGCAGAAGCTGCTGATTTCATCAACAGACTAATACTGTCCAGAAAGGGACACTCTGTGCAGAATAGTTGATTTGATAATCTTTGCCAAACCAAAATTATCAGCCCTTCAAGATTTCTGCATTTCAAAGTCTGTCAGTGATCCTGGGACAGAAGGCTAAAGACTTACCCTCATATGTTGCTAACAGGGGACTGCTAGTGCAGATTTGTCTCTACAACCTCTCTCAGCTCTGGAAACCGTGTTAGGCTTCCTATGTTTTTAGATATTTGGCCATTCTCAGATTTCTGACGAAGTTGAAGACTAATTTAGTTTTATAGCCTACCCAAAATAAAAACTGAAAAAAAACAGTCATTTAGAATATTTTCAAGTGGTAATAGTTGTACACAGCTTACATTTAAAGGTAAAGGTTTTTTTTTTCTAAGTAAACAGAAAAGATGATATGTAGATTGATGTTAAGGTGATACATGATTGGTCAGTGGAGAGGTAGGTGGGGAAAGGGTAGGAAAATGGAAGAGGGGGCACAGAGAAAGGAGAGAGAAATCAAAATGGAGCTGCAGAAAGCAGACCTAGATCCTGGTGGCCATAACTGGCGCTAGGTAGATATGAATATTCTTAAGGAATTCTATAGGTCTTTTTATCTCTTATAGAAGGGCAATTTGTATCTTTGTTCATGGGATGTAATCTTATTGTGTAGAGGGTTTGTGGATTGAGAAATTAATATATAAACCTGCTTGAAAAGTTTTTTTTTTAAAGGAATTGTCCTATGGGCCAATTCTGCCTTACTGTCTGTCTGTATAAATATAAATAAGTTTCATTGAAAATGGGCATGCTATCCATGGCCACTTTTTCACTACAATAGTGGAGCTGAACAATTGTGACAGACCATATGGCCTGCAGAGACTAAATATTTACCATCTGCCCTTTACAGGAAAAAAAAAAAAAACTAAACCCTGGTCTAAAGAAAAATGCCTGCATAAAATAATAATGTCATATAGTGTACTAAATATAAGACAAAAATCACATAACTTAGGTGGAAAACAGGCAGAATTGACAGTCCTTGTGACCTGGGCATAGTGGTACCTGCCTGTAAATCCCAGCTACTTGGAAGGCAGAGATAAGAGCTAAGATCTTGGCAGGGTAACATATGCCTATAATCCCAGAACTTGCATGATAGACATAGAAGGATCAGGAGTTCAAAGCCATCCTCAATTACACAGTGAAAAGAAGTCTAGCCTACACAAGGCCCTAATTTTTTAACAAAAACATTAGAAATATAGCTCAGGTATAGGATAGTTGGCTATCATGTGATATATATTCAACCCTCAGCAGTGGGGGTGGGAGAACATCCTTGCATTTTCCAGAAAAAGAGAAGAGAAACACTAGACACTAGTGCTGCTTTTTTATCAAAACTGTCTGGAAATATATGGTTTGGGGTTCTTTTTTCTTAAGTCAAATCACAATAGAATCACTCACCTCCTAGCACAACTGGACAACAAGGAATTACATGTCTGATAAATCAATCCCTCTTTAAAATATCTACAGGGTTTCAAAACCATCTACCCTCTGCTTTTCACTGCCAGTGAAGCCATGCCATGTTGGTTTGCTTGAAACTTGGGGGTGGGATCCTGAAAGGGATTTGCAGAGCTGAAACTACTAAAGTTTGACTTGGTCCTCTTACTTCCAAAAGGCCATAGTAGTGAGAGCCAAAGCCATTCATTTCTGGAGAGTAGGTTAATTATGGTGACCAGGTCATTTCTAGTGAGCAAGTGAGCAAGTCACCAAGCGAAACTCATTAATGTACTCAGCCTTGCCTACCAAGTGTCACTAATAACTGTTCCCCAGACAATGTCTTTGAAAGCACATATACTCCTTGTCTCCTCAAAGATGAAGTGTGTCAAAAAGTTAGCCGAAATAGAAGAAAGCATGGATACCTTGTCAGCCTCCGTCTTCTCACTTTTTAGATCCCAATGTCCTACAAACTGATACCAGTATGTAGCACAGAAACAAAATCTATTTTAATCTAAGAGAATTGGGAGACTTCCAAAGAGCGCTGACCTGAAAAATCTTGACAGAGCAGAGGAAATTGATTTTCTCTCAGAGCCATGCAAAGGATTAAAGTCAGATTTAGGCCAATAAAAGATTTATATTCCACCAAGGTCCCAACATAACATCTAGAGAGACACACACATATAAAAAAAAATACTGCTTATGAACCACCATAGCTGACACACATCAGAAAGCTCAAAATAAAAGTCAGCTCTTAAGAATGTTACTCCTCAAAGAATAAAAAATATATACATTCTATGAAATTTTCTGTGATAGAACATTTTCAGCCTTTCAAATGGGTACTTATAATTAATTTTAATCCATACCCCAGCCCATTTTTTTCAAAAGAACTGCCCATATAACCTCTATATTAGAAAAATGTACTAGCCAAGTGTTTAAAATGACCAAAAATACCCATAAAATTGGTAATAAGTACTTAAAATTATGAAAAATTCTAGCTTCCCAATTTTGAAATATTGGGTATCAACTATGTTCCCACACCACTAACCTATATAGACAACTATGTCACTATATCTTATTTTAGTCTAACCTATATTAATTATGGTAAACATATAGGACCCAGCAACATGTAAAACAAAAGAGGTATTGGCATCCTGCCCAGCCATGATTGCCCTGGCCACCTACACTGGGCACTATGAAATGAGAAAGCCTTCCCATCAGGAAGGCACCTTTCTAGCTACAGGAAAAATTAAAAGCCAAACTGTCTCTTTCGCAGTGCTTATTGCTTTTGTAAGTTTTCTTCAAATCATGGAATTTTTTCAATCTCCCCATGTCCAAGAAAGGAAATGTGACACACAGGGCATCAGGTGAAAAGATAAAACTCAAGAAACGCTATCACTGTGTAAATGAAGCAAGACACTGCGACAGCAGGAGTCAAGAAGGTAAGTGAGTGAGCCAGAGCCTGGGGAAAATTGGTCACAGTCAACTGAACACAATTTGGAAAGAAACAAGGAAAATGCTTGAAGGAAATGAAGTCTTATGCCCCTGCATTCAACTGTGGTTAGAAGCAATGTGCTGATTCCTAGGGTGGAAACCATTTTCTTTTGTAAATCCATATACCTTGCACCCTGTTACAGTCCTCCAACTCCTAAAAGCTCAAAGTCAAGAATATTAAGCAAAAGTATAGCTCAGCTGAATAAGGAAAAGTACCACTTGACATTCGCAATTTTTAGGAAAACCTAATTTAATTTCCAAGCTATATAGGGAAAATTTCAGGGCTAGTTGTTCAAAGTTCCTTTCCAAGAGCCAATGGAACTAATAGATACCACACATTAACTAGAAGTGCATGCCTCCTGGCCTTGCATCTACACTGTGGCCGGCATCCACGCACATCAAATCAGCAGTAAAAAGGGTTAAGGATATAATTCAGTTGGCAAAGTACATGCCATGCACAAAGCCTTAGGTTCAATCCCGACCACATAATACTGGATGTGGGAGCATATGCAGAAGAAATGGCATGAGTGGAGATCCAGTCAGAACTATATAACAACACTCAGCTTCATTTGAAATGGTTGTGTTGGCACATCTCATTGAAAAACAACTCCTGTAACAGGGTGGGAATGGTTGATAAGTCTGAAGATGCAGCTGCACAGGATCATAACTTCTAATGTTCAATATCAAGTAGAGTGACTATAGCTGTCAGTGATTAAGTGTCCATTTCAAAATATCTAGAGAATTTTGAATGCTCCTGACAGAAATTAGAAATATGACAGACACATCAATAACTATGATCTGAGCTCACATACTGCATATACATACTGAGATAAAACTGTACAAGTATATTTTGACTTAGAACAAAAATACATTTAAACCCCAAAAATGAAGTATTAAAACTATAGCTTTTATATTAATTATTTCATTTTCCCCCATTTTATACATATTTATAAAACTAAATTTATGTTTTCATTCATATTTTAGGTAATCTGAATTATTTGAGATAAGGCCTATGTTTCCCATACTATTTTGGAACTCTCTATGTAGACCAGGCTGGCCTCAATTTACAGAGATCTGCCTGCCTCTGCTCACCCCCACCCCCACCCCAAGTCTTGGGATTTAAAGGCATATACCACTATACCTAGCAAATCTGAATGTTTTAAAGTATAAAACTATAAGATGATGTCTTTATGCAGGTAGACAGGTACTAGATAAAATGAGACCTGTCATTGGACAAGAAGGAAAGATGGGCAGGAACAAAGCTTTGGAAAGAGAGGAGGAGTGAGAATAAAGAGAAGGAGCTGGGAACAACATGGAAGCAGATGTAAAGATTCTTCCCTGCTCATAGATACAGGTTGTTATGAATATTTTTAGGGGATGGGTATATAGGATTTTATGCTGGCTAGATGGGGAAACTATATTATATTAATTGGATCAGAGATTATTGTGCGGTGTTTTCTTTCATGTGGACACTTAATTGAGTTCAAAAGACGATACAGTGGCAGGATGCAATAAGCCCGCCACAGAACTAGGATATATAGGCCTGGAATGGTGAGGGAATTGTGAGTGAAAGCAGGATGGCAAAGTGCCATGCTGGAACAGCTTGAAAACCACCTGGATCAGAGAGTACCCTGGGGGCCAGCATGGAGCCACTGAGATAAATTAGTGAAAGTTCCATATGGCCCAATGGTGCTGTAACTAGCGCAGGAGCAAAACTGCCTGGGTCAGAGAGAGCCAGGGGCTTGAGGAACAGTAACACACAGGAACGGGTCATGTTTTTTTTTAATATTTACCAAAACAAGATATAATTTGATGCCTCAGTCCTTCTTAGAAAAAAGTGCAAAACTCTCATAGGAGGAAATGCAAGGTCAAATAGAGGAGCACAGATTGAAGAAAAAATCACTCAGAAGCCGACTCACCTGGGGATCCAACACATATGCAGTCACCAAACCCAAGCACTATAGCTGATGCCAAGAAGTACTTACTGGCAGGAACCAGACAGAGATGCCCTCTCAGGAACTATGCTAAAGTCAAATAGATACAGCTGAGCATACTTACAGCTAACCATCGGTCTGAACTTGGGGATCCCAATGAGGTTGCTAAAGAAAGGACCTAAGGAGCTGAAAAGGGTTGCAACCTCATGGGAAGATAACAACGTTATCAACCAAACAAGCCCCAAAACTCCCATGGGATAAAACACCAACCTTTGTGTGCACTGTGAAAGACCTATTCATCCAGTTGCATATGTAGCAGAGGATATCAGCGTCTGGTATCAATGTGAGAAGAGGCCATTGGTCCAGGGAGGGTGCATTTTCCCAATGTAGAGGAATGCCAAGGCACTGAGGTGGAGAGGGTGATTAGGAGGGAGTGTACCTTCATGAAGACAAGTAGAGGGGAAGGGGGATGGGAGCAGGGTGGAAGAAGGAGATAACATTTCAAATGTAAATAGAGAGTATCTAATAAAAGTAGAAAAAAGAAAAAATAAATAAAATTTATGTTTTGATAATTGTGGCAAAAGGTCTTAATATGTAGCCAAATGATCTCCACCTCCTGGTATTCATGGTGCCTGGTACCATTGTCTCCCAGATTGTGTCAAGAATATGACCAATAGAAAAGGGCAAAAGTGATAACATGAGAGTTCCGGGGTTAGATCATAAGAGATAACTGTGAATTCTGCCCTACTGTCTCTCTCAGATCCCTCAACCTGGGTGTAGTCACCAGTCATGTCATAATGACTGAAAGTGCTCAAAGAGCTATAAGGAAAGGCCCACATAGTGATAAACTAAGCCTCTTGCCAAGCACTATACAACTGAGTCATCATAGAAGCAGATGAATCTTTAACCTTCAATAAGTATTCAGATAGCTACAGCCCTAGAATATACCTTGACTGGAACCTGAAAGAACACCATAAGTCAGAGCCCCCAGATTACCTTCTCCTGTCCTAATTTACAGAAATGATGTGAGACAATAGCTGCTCATTTTTTAGTCTTGTAAACTTTAAGCCACCTTCCTCCTAAGACAACATGCAACTGTTACAAATCAATGTTGCCATCATGAAACCAATGTAGTGTAGATCATGATAAGAACAGGTATCTGGAGGCAAACAAATGCACTTCAAATACTGGGCCAACCAAACATAAGCTCTATAAGTGTCTCCTATTTCTTTAATAAAAACAAGATGCCAATGGGAATACCAATTTCAATGAGTGTTGTCTTGGCCCCTGTGATCCTCTCTTCCATCTCTTGTAGTCTGTTGTTGATGCTTGCATCTGTGACTCCTGATTTTTTTGTTTTGTTTTCCATCTCCAGGTTGTCTCTTTTTTGTTTTCTTTATTGTTTCTATTTCCATTTTCAATTCCTTTATCTGTTTGGTTGTGTTTTCCTGTAGTTCTTTGAGTGATTTTTCCTGGTTCTCCTGTAATTGTTTAAGGGAGTTATTTACGTGCTTCTCAAATATCTCCATCATCATCATGAAGTATGATTTCAAGTCTTAGTCTTGATTTTCTGGTGTGTTGGGGTATACACTACTTGCTGTGGTGGGAGAGCTGGGTTCTGATGTTGCTAAGTTGTCTTGGTTTCCATTGCTTAGGTTCCTTTGCTTTCCTCTTGCCATCTCGTTGTCTATGATCGTCTTGTCTCTGACTAGAGCCTGTCTCTCGTGTGGATCTGAGGGCCTGTAGGCTCAGGAAGAAAATTTCTTCTGGATGTTTGTCTCATTGCGGGCAGTTAGTGAGTTCTGATTACAGTCTCTGTTCTGTCTCTGTGGGCTCAGGTGGGAGAGCGCTTGCAAGACTTCACTGTAGGCTCAGCCTTGTGCAGGCCGGAGAGGACCTGATCCCAGAGTGCACCCTGATAGCTGGCCTCCAGGGGCTCCAGGCTATCCCTCCCGGGGCAGCCATGGGCTCAGGTGGAAGAGTGCTTGCAAGGCTTCACCCACACAAAATTTTCTGCATGTTGTTTCAAAATACAAAAAAAAAAGGGATTTTAAAGGAAGCCAATTATATTAAAATACTCATTAAAATATTACAAAATACTAAGTGATGATATAGCAATGTGTTCTTTATTATGATATTAAAATAAAAACTATGGGAGGCAGAGACAAGAGGATCACCAAAGTCCCAAGCCAACCAAAGGTATACAGGGAGATCTTGCCTCACAAAACAAAGGCAAAAAGTAAAAAAGAACTTCCAATAATTCTAGTAACTTCCAAAATTCAAAATCAATGATCAGCAAAAATGATACTTGAAGGTATCTGTAGCAGACCCAGGCATAGTGTACGTGCCTGTAAAATACACTCAGGAAGCTAAAAGGGAGATGCAAAGTCTAAGATAGGTTGTGCTACAGAGCAACTCTTGTCTCAAACCTTATTTGCAGAAGTTATGAAAACATGTACAGTTTACTGTCTTAGTTAGGGTTTGTATTGCTGTGAAGAGACACCATGACCATAGCAATTCTTATAAAGAAAAGCTGGCGCTGGCTTACCATGGAAACATGGTAGCACAGAAGCAAACTTGGTGCCAGAAAAGGAGCTGAGAGTCTACATCCTAATTAGTGGGCAGCAGGAAGAGAGAGTGAAAACTGGACCTGGCTTGAACAGCTGAGACCTCAAAGCCCACCCCCTATATTCACTTCCTCCAACAAGGCTGTACCTACTCCAACAAGGCCATACCTCCTAACAGTGCCACTCCCTATGAGCCTATGGGGGCTATTTTCATTTAAACCACCACATTTCTACAACAAACTCACAACTAGGGCTGTGTACTATCATTTGTTGGCTACAACACTGACTGATGAAAACACAGAACATCCATGGTTAATCAAAATGATGTATTTTTTTTCTCCACTCAAGGTCAGGGTCCACTTGAATTCCATCCCATAGATCCTCAGAGAGATGAAAATTAAGGTAAAGAACTAGTCTCTTTTTTTAAGTAATCTAAGACTTAAATCTTCCCAAGACAGATATAAATATAAGATGTCTGCTAAGGCTATCTAGAATGTGTTTTCTGCAAATAACATATACATAAAGGATTATAATTCTCATTTTTATACCACCAATGTCTCATCTGCACGCATAAGAAAGCTAATGTTAATAAATAAGAAATAAATAACATTAACTAAATGTTAATAGCTAAAGAAACCAGATCTAGATGAAAGATAAGAGTTATGTCTCCTTTTCCTCTGGACTATCTCCTGATAGAAATCCTGTTATTGACTTTGGCTGACTGCCTAGAATATTTTTGAACCATCCTTTAACCAGGGGAGAAAAGGCAAGCTTTATACTATCTTCAGAATTTAGCCTCCACCTACATCCCACATTTCTTGAAATTGTTCTCAGATTTCCTAATCAATATTGAAAGATGTAAAAATCTCCTGTGGCTATGAATTTTGGCATGCTTAATGGTAACCATGGAAATGTCCTAATTGAAAACATTCAGCTCCCATTGGATCATCTCATTCCATGAAGCACTGAGGAGAATTCATTTAAATCCTCCCAAATATTTAACACTATATAAATAATTTTGAAGTACAGGGTAATATAATATATGTCATGGCAGAAACCTTCTAATATGACCATTCAAAATACTTCTAGGGAATTACTTCCAGGCACTCAAAACCCTGATCTGGGATGTGATTAAACACTTTCAGAATTTAGTGGTTTGTCTGTTGTATACATGGTACTCTGAAGTTGGGCAAGCCTATCAAAAATTTGTTCTTTCACTCCATCAAAAACTATTTATTGATTTACCCATAGAAGAAAAGGAGCTGGAAGCTAGGAGTCCCCAATAAGGCCAACTTAATCAACTAACCTAGACCTCTGGGAACTCTCACTTCATGTGGGTATACCAAGAACTGGACCAAAGGCTGTCCCTAAAGTTGTAGCTTGACTGGCCTGTGGAATCCTTTCCCCAAAAGAGCTGACTTTTCTGGCCTCGGTGGGAGAGGATGCACCTAATCCTGAAGAGACTTGATGAGCCAGTGTGGTGGGATATCCAGGAGGGGCCCTACCCTCTCAGAGGAGAAGGAGAGGTAAGATGAGGGGGGATAGAGTTAATTAATTTAGTTAATTAATTAGTTAATTAGTTAATTAATTATAAAAAAGAAAAACTCTCCACTACAAATAATAAACACAGGGTTATAAAAGATCCAGTGCTACTATTTGTTCTTGTTCAAGGAAAAACGATTTTGAATTAATAATTGTTACTGTGGTGGAGAAGGTAGAGAATCAGATACTGACCTTTAAGAGTCCACTTGAACTTTATGTTTTTACACTTTTACCTTTTCTGTAAAACATACACTAAGATGGCATGACCTCACCCTTACCACTTTGTACTCAGCAATGCCACTCCTCCTGTTAGAGCTCCAAGCATCCCTCTGAAATCAGCTGGAATAGCTCAAGGAAAAAAAGGAAGAAAAAAAAACACAAGGGCAGAAGGAACATGACAATCAGCCAAAGCAGACAGAATTTCAATAACCTGGGATTTGAAAAGCTGTACAAATGTATTTATTATAAAGATGTTCCAGCTTGTTATTATTATCTTGTTTTTATCTTGTTTTTACTGAGTAAAAGATCTGTGTTCGTGCCAGATGACTGAGAGAGAAAGCATTAGGAAATTGGTTCTGAAGGATGGCGCTCAGTAATCCAAATCAAGTTAAAAAATTGAGCCCATACTATTTGAACAACCAATCATGCACACATAAAGCAGAGAAGGCAAAGCACTTTTCTTTCCTTTAGGTTTTTATCCTGACTAGTTTATGACAAAAGAAAATGACAAATATCTGTGGAGTGTTTCACCACAAATGGAAGATTTATGTCACATGCATATGTGTGCATGCACACACACATGCATATGTATGGTTCAGGAACCATTGAGAGAGAGGAAGTGAAAGACTAGAAAAGCCAGAAACTGAGGAGGAGGTGAAATGGTATCTTCTGCTCATGACAAGACCACCTCCCTCAGACTTATGGCAGTTGTGGTTAGCTATACAAGTCCTACACAAGATCAAGCCAGTCAATAGGCTAGCATTGAGCAGAAAGAACTTATACATTCCAACCCCTAACTACAGAGTATAGACAGTATATATAAGTTGATTATTTCTGGCAGAGTCATAGATTTCTTTAATGTGTATATCTTTATAGGTCAACCATACTCAAGTTAGAATCAACAGAATTTTTTTTTTTAATGAAGTAAACTTTGGAAATATCCATGGATGTTAGGAAACTAGTAAGGCGACATGAAAAGAGAGCTTTCAAGAGAGGAGATACTTAGTGCAGTAATATAAAAGATGAAGGGGAAATAACAGAACAGAGAAGGTTAAATAGGATTGGGAATGGGATGACAGGGTAGAAGAAGAAATATGGAGAGAGATGACTCACACTAAAAGCCTTCTGAAAAAATCATATGAAAACCTTCTACATTAGAAGGTCTTTGAAAATATTCATATAGTGTTATGCCAAATGCCTTTAAAAATCTGTGTATGTATTCCTCTTTTTTAAAAAATAAAGTTGTAAGGGAGAAAAAAAGAAGGCCTTTGAAATATATTCATGTATGTTTTAAAAGTGATTTAAATGGGGTTGCCCTATTACAGGGTAACAATATCCCAAATAGACACCATATGCTAACAAAGTAAACCTCCAACACCAGGAACTGGTTACCTCTTTTTGACTCATTGGTAGTGAAAACACATTACAGGTTCTTACCATTGTTCTTTGTTACCCTCCAGAACTTGATAGTAATACCCTATTGCTGAATATACCGTATACGGAGTCATAAAACAGAGAAATTAGGCTGGTACTGACCTGGAAGCTTTATACCTACTGGCTAGCATTCATAATGCTGGAAGTTCTATGCATGCTACCAGAAGACAAAAATAACCATCAATTCCTACACAGCTATAAAACTATGAGCTACAACAATTATTGTCAAAGCAAGCTTTGATCACTGGTAAAATGCTACCATGAATATTAGAGGAGTAACCAACCACTTTTTGATCAAATTTAAAGTCTGCTTTATGAGATACAGTCTATATCTAACACCATTATCAGAACCAAGGATCTATGACTACATAGGACCTATGATTAGACCTATTGGAAATAATATTATTCTGCTAAATGGACATAGTATTAAAACAACTCCTAAAATGGCATATATCCATAGATTAGTTCATCTCTTAACTCTCATTTATTTTTTTTTATTTTATTGGATATTCTTTATATTTACATTTCAAATATTATCCCCTTCCCCCCCAGCCCCTGCTCCCATCCTTCTTCCCCCTTCACTTCCTTCCATGAAGGTGCTCCCTCTCCCAATCACCCTCTCCCACATCAGTGCCTTCGGATTCCCCCACACTGGGAAAACGTGTCTTCACTAGACCAAAGACCTCTCCTCCCACTGATGCCAGACAATGCTGTCCTCTGCTACATATGCACCTGGAGCCATGGGTCTCTCCATGTGAACTCATTGGTTGGTGTTTTAGTCCCTGAGAGCTGTGGAGGGTGAGAATCTTATTACAGAAGATGACAACTAAAACGAAGACTTACAACTGGTCAATATGCAAAAAATAAGAGATGGCAGTGCAGAGTACTCAACCCTGTATAGGATGTTTATATCATACTCATTCACCCCAAGGCTCAGGAATGTTGGAGGAAGGAGAGGCAGAAAAGTTGTGAGAACTAAAACTGGTAGATGACTCAAAAGGAAAGGGTGCTTTCTGGACACAACAGGGCAGTTGCACATATGAATGAATTCACACATTGTAACCGCATGCACAAGCTCAAGACAGTCAAAATTCTAGCATGGAGCCATGGGTGAGGAGTGGGAAGGACTTCCCAGCCTTAGCTAAAGAGCTAGTAGTATTTGGTAACTGCCAGGAGAGAAGTCGGTTTTCATTAAGGGTGTGACACCTAATAGGTTGATGATACTTCAAGGCAGTTTCACATCCAAGAGTATTTAGATAACACAAATCAGACTCAGTTGGCTTGAAAATGAAAGGATACAGCATGATGATGGGTGTGTATGGAGGTGAAGTGGATCTGGGAGAAGTTAGGGGATTGAATGTTATCAAAATACACTGTGTGAAAGTCTGAAAAATGTAATAAAAAGAAGACAAGAAGTTGATGGGGTAGATAGTAGTTGTAGAGGCAGATCTAGGAGGGGTTATGTAAAGGAGTTGGAGATGAATGTGATCAAAATACACTGTATGCAATCCTGAAGGAATTAATAAAAACATTAAAAATAAAATTTTTATTAAAATAATATATATTAAAAAAAGAAAATGACAATATTAAATAGTTTTAGCAATACTGAGTTGAATTTGAAATAGTTTCACTACATTACTGCCCAGGGACCACAATGGTATGAGTATCCAAGGTGTAAGCCATGTGAAAAGCCCTAGAAATGAACATGGCACAGCATAGAGAGAGGCTAACCACATTCACTGAGAATCACAGAATTGTGATGAGGCCATCCTGGAAACAGAACCTCCATTTTTCAACCACCCAATGTCCTATGGAGCAGTAATAAACACCCAGGCATATGTGTCCCCGAATCCATGGCCAACACAGCTGTGAGTGAGAATGCTCACTACAAGACAGTGAGATGAGCTTTTAGGAACCCAAAACAAATAGTTACCATGTTTTACATGCACTTCAATATAACCACAAAAGCAATAACAAGGGAGCCTGAGTCTTCAGACAAGAGTAGAAAATGAATAAAAATCAAGCCAGGTATGGAGGCACATGCCAATAATCCTATCCTGTGAGAAAACCTAAGGCAGGAGGATCACCACAAGGCTGAGACTAGCCTAACATCGTGAGTTCAAGGCCAGCCTGAGATAAATGTTAAAATTCTATTTCTAAAAGAAGAGTGGGGGTAAGGAAAAAAAAAAGAAAACAAACTGGGATGGAAAGAAAGAGTATGGAGAAAGAAGAGGAGGAGTAAGAAGAGAAGTGAATCAATAGAAAGAACCCCCCCACTGGCTGAGTACCTCAGAGTTTACAGACAGGAGTTGGTTTTAACAAGTAGAAAGCTTTACTTCTCATCAACTCCAGCTAATAAGAATAGCAAGGCCCATTACTCTGGGTGTTACTCTGGGTGTTGCCTAGATGAAGCTCCAGCTCAGTCCCAGAAAAGTGAATTAGCACCTAACCCTCCACTGGAGACAGTAGTGGTACAGGCCTATAATTCCAGCTACTAAGGAAAATGGAGGCTGAGGCAGGAGGATTGCAAATTCAAGGCTTAAGTGGGCTACAGAGTAAACTCAATGCCAGCCTAGGAAACTTACTGAGAGTCCATCTCCAATTTAAAGTAAAAAGAGGACTAGGGAAACAGCTCAGTAGTTGTGTGCTTGCCTAACATGTGTGAGAACTTAAGTACAACCCCAACACGACAAAAGACAAAAAAAAATCTTTCAATGCTCAGTTGGGGATCTGTTTCATTCTAGTTCCACTAACTCAGAATGGAAAAATACCCACAATACTGAGTTTAAAGAATATAAAAAGCCAGGTATAGTAGCTCACATGTACAATTCCAGCACTTGGGAGGCTGAGGCAAGTTATAAATATGACACCAATCTGGACAACATGATTCCAGGAGTGCCGGCTATAGTATTAGACCATGTACAACAAAAACAGTTCTAGAAAAAGGGGTGACTTATTGTGGCTCACGGTTCAAGGATACAGTCTGTCTTAGTCAGGGCTTCTATTCCTGCACAAAACATCATGACCAGGAATAAAGTTGGAGAGGAATGGGTTTATCCAGCTTACACTTCCACATTGCTGTTCATCACCAGAGGAAGTCAGGACTGGAACTCAAGCAGGTCAGGAAGCAGGAGCTGATGCAGAGGCCATGGAGGGATGTTATTTACTGACTTGCTTCCCCTGGCTTGCTCAGCCTGCTTTCTTATAGAAACCAGGTCTACCAGCCCAGGGATAGCTCCACCCACAATGGGCTGGGCCCTCCCCCCTTGATCACTAGTTGAGAAAATGTCTTACAGCTGGATCTCATGGAGGAATTTCCTCCAACTGAGGCTCCTTTCTCTGTGATAACTCCAGCTTGTGTCAAGTTGACACAAAACCAGCCAGTACACAGTGTATCATGACAGGAAAGCAGTAGGCACTTGGAGCAACTGGTCACATCAGTCCACAATCAGAAAGCAGACAGTGATCAGGCTAGTGCTCTGCTTGCCCTCTCCATTTTATCCTGCCCAGAGAATGGTCCTGCTCATAATTAAAATAGGTGGTCCCACATTAACTAGCATGATCAAGATAATTCCTCACATTCTCAGAGGTTAACATTAATCTCAATAATTCCTCATGGGTATGTCCAGATTCTAGACTCTGTCAAGTTAACAACATTAACATCACAGACTTGAAAATCCTGGTGTAAACATATGCTAGTGATGATTGTGTAATATTTTTAATGTTTAGTATTGAAATGTAGGCTTAAAATGATTAAAATGATGATTCAATGTATGTTTTACTATAATAAAGACTTATTTAAAATATTTAGATAGTTAAGATGTGAGGAAGAAAAAGATCTATAATTTTTTTATCTTAAAAAGACAACTGCCTGCATAAAAAAATAAAATAAAACAGATCCAGTGAGCTGACATATGGCTTAATCACAGCACAGGAGAAGAGGGAGGGCAGCAGCCACAGCTCTATAGCAAGTTCAAGGCCAACCTGAACTTCATGAAACTAGTGTTTAAAAAGCACAAAAAAAGAGAGGAGAGGAAGAGTGTCGCGCGCCCCACTTCCCGCCGGCAGGAAAGGCGTGCGACAACAGGATTCTTCTGCGAACAACCTTTATTGTCCAATACTCTGAGCAGGGGACCACGTGGAAGGAAAATGCACTGCTTATATATGCCCAGGAGACTTGTGTCGCTACCTGATTGGTGCACTCTCCAGTAACTCATTAGCTCGCCCCGAGAGCGGGCTGTGATGTGCGTGGCACATGCGCACTATGTCTCTTGGGCTGGGCAACAGCTCTGTTTGCTGAGTCATCGGCGGGAAGCCAGCACCATGTTTGGGTGAGGCACAAACAGCTCTCAACAGAAGAGAAAGAGAAAGTTGGGGACAAAGAAAGCTTTAGAGAAAACCCAGCACTCAGGAAGCAAAGTCAGGGTAATCTCTGTCCTCATGACAAGGTCCAGGCCAGCAAAAGTTACATGGTGAGACTCTATCTCAAAAAAGCAAAAAACAAACAAAAAAGATTCAAAGAAAGAAAAAAACAGCAAAAGAGGAAGAAAAAACATGGAAACAAAAAGAAGAAGAAGAAAAGGTAAGGAAAGTAAGCTAGTGATGAATGGCTAGATTATTCATTCACATTTAATAGTAAATAACTCAGTTTATATTAGGTATATTCAATCTGTCTATCTGCCACACCAGACAGTAAATGTAGGGCCACGTGCGTGCAATGGAAGCACTGCATCAACAGCCTTACTCCTAGCCCTTATGTTATGCTTATTTAAGTGTTTGAAACAGTGGCTCCCTAAACTTTCTAGGCTGGCTTTGAATTCACTCTGTAGTCCAAGCAAGCTCTGAATTTGCAATCCCTTTGCCTCAAACCCCCAAGTAGTTGGGGGCAACAGGTTGACACCACCAGTCCCAGTTTTAGATATGAACAGTTTCTGAAAACTATTCAGTCATAAATTTTCAATCTAAAACATTAATGTAAGATATTCCATAACATTGAGCACTCTAGTACATAATATCTAAAATTACTACAGACTTATATAATACTTTAATAAAATGAACAAAATTATAAGAGGACACAGTGTGGACAGGTAAATCACTCATCCAGAAAAAAATCAAGCAAACCCAAACTTGGCACTTTCTAGAAAATAATGTCATGACATATCCTTCAAAATGTCAATGTGATCAAAGAAAAGAAAGGCTAGGCATGGTAGTACATGCCTGAAATCTCAGCACTTCATAAGTAAAAGCAGGAGAATTGCCACAAGTTAGAGGTCAGCCTAGTCTATAAAGCAAGTTCCATAACTACATAGTGAAAGCCTGTGTTAGAAAAGAAGAAAAGAACAGAACAGATGAAGGCTTTACAGGAACTATTCCATATCAAAGGAAATGAAAGAGCTATGACAAATCAATTCCATACGCCATGTGGGCTACAGCCTACAATAAAGAGGAACTACTCTAACAAAGAATGTTTTAGGGCTAACTAAAGAATCTGAACTCTCGATCAGAGACTAGAATGTTGCATTAATATTAAGTTTCCTCTTTCTGGCTTTATTTTGTTTTGTTGTATAGTGCTGGGGACTGACCCTAGGGTCTCATACATACTGGGCAAGTACTCTACTACCATAAAGCTGTATCACAAATCTCCAGTCCATATTTCCTATATTCAAATAATAATATAGGCATATATACAAGTTTCAAACTTAAAGCTCCAGTGAAAAACTGTGAAAATCATATCTTAACTGGATATGACAAAATTAAAGACAAAAAGAGCTGCACATAAATGCTATAATCTAGTTAATGAACATACTTCTTTAAAAAAGTCTGGGCTTGCAACTCTAAAACTGCTTCATGTATATACTAGAATTTAACAGGTGAACATATTGTTAGGTTTACATATTAAAGTATAAGAAAGTTTGATACATGCAATTTAATCTCAAATGTGTTTGCAGAGAGCAACAGTTGTATAATACAGATATATACGGTACATGGGAAGAAAGGAGAGGGTGGAGAGAAACAGAGCCACTGTAACTAACGATAAGTAAACCTGGGTCAATCAATAGATATACAAGACTCTCTGGTTTTATTGCTAGTTCCTGCACTTTGAAATTACTTCAAATTAAAATGTTAGCCTGAAACCTTTAGTCACTACATGGCAGACAACCACCTACATAACCAGAAATGTTCAAACTGGGAAGAAAAAGATGTCTGTGTTGAGCCCTGGAAGTTGGGGAACACACTGGCTAGAGTCATACTAATAAAATAGGATTCCAATATAGCTGCTGTAGGGCACAGTCTATTCACCTTAGCCACATATTTATCACAAATACTGTTAAAAATGAGACTGACTGACCCATAAATGAACACTAAATGAATAAGCAATTTTTCAAGTAAAAAATGAAATATGTGCATTGTCTTAAAGCACTTCTCCCAAGATACTTTAACTATAAAGGGAGAAGTAGCAGTTTGGTAGTAAAGAAATTGCAGATTACAATTTAAACAAGAAATCAAGTTATGTCTTGTAACAAGACCTACCAAAATCATGTCCCTGATATTAAAAAATATGCATAATCATTTTTAAAGATTTGTCTATTTTATGTGTATAAGTACACTGTAGCTGTCTTCAGACACACCAGAGGAGGGCATCAGATCCCATTACAGATGGTTGTGAGCCACGATGTAGTTGCTGGGAATTGAAATCAGGACCTCTGGAAAATCAGTCAGTGTTCTTAACCACTGAGCCATCTCTCCAGGCCATGCATAATTTTTTTTTTTACCATTCTTGCCCTGAAATGCACAATTTTATTTGAACCATAAGAAAACATCAAACAAAGCCAGACACAGTGGTTTATAACTCTAAGTCCAGCACTCAAGAAACTGGAGGATAAAGAGTTAAAGGGTTCAATGTCAGTTTCAGCTACACGGTGAGTTTGAGCCCAACCTGAGCTACACAAGTCAGACTATGTCAGAGAGAGACAGAAACACAGAGAGAGACAGAGACACAGACACAAACACACAGAAACATAGAAACACCAGAAAATCTCAAATTTGAGGGATATTCTATGAAACAAACAACCCATGTTTTTCAAAAGTATCATGAAATATAAGATTAAGAAACTGTTACCAACTAGGCAATACTAAAGACAAATTAAAAGTAAATGTAATAAGGGATTCCAGATACGATTCTACATCAGAAATGGACCACCAGTAGAAAAACTGACAAAATCAAGTGTGGTAATGCGTGATTACGTGGGAGGAAGAGCCAAGCATATCTCTGATTGGTCTAAACAATGGGTCATATGACAGCCAGGAATACATAGTAAGACCCTGTTTCAAAAAAGAAAATAGAGAGAAAGAAACTGATAGAATTCTAATGCAAATTAGTAGTAATGAACTGATATCAACCCAACTGTTCTTTTTTTCTTCAGGCTTGGTTTTTGTGGGGCTTTTGGGGAAAGGAGTTGGTTTGGAGTTTTATTTTGGTTTTTGAGAAAAGGTATCAGGGCTCCGCTATGCAGGATGGCCTTAAATTTGTAGCGATCTACCCATCTCTATTTTCTAGATACTGAGATCCCGAGCAGGTACTGCCATCCCTTAAGCTCTGTGGTTGTTTGCATGAAAATGGCCCCATAGACTCACATTTGAGTGTTTGGTCTGCAGCTGCAATTATTTGTTACAGATTAGAATGTGTGGCCTTACTGCAGGAGTTGTGCGGTGGGGAAGGGGCGGTGGTTAGCTCTGAGGTTTCAAAAGCCCACACCATTGCAGTTAGTTCTGTCTGTCTCCTGGGTTGTTGCCATTGTGACAGTGCCTGTGTGCCTGCTGCCACGCTCCCCGCTATGTCACGGACTCACTCTCTAGCATTGTAGGCAACTAAACGTTTTATAAGTTGCCTTGGTCATTATGCTTTGTAACAGCAGTAGAAAAGGAACTAAGACGAGTTCAATCTCCTTTTTTTTTCAATTAATTTGTATTTACTTGTGCCTGTGTACATGTGCCTGTATTCGTCCTTACATGTACCTGTGTGAGCTTCTGCGCATCATGTGTGTGCAGGTGCCTGTGGAGGCAAGAGGGCACCAGATCCTCCTGAAACTTGAATTATAGGTGGTTATGGGCCGACAGGAGTGCTGGGATTTGAACCTGGAGCCCCTGCTGAAGAATTAAGTACTCTTTTCTTTTAAACATATAAAGCTGTTTAATTAAGTTGTTAGCAAATTAAAACACCAGTTTGTCAGGGAGAACTGAGATCGCAGGTAGTCCTGGAGCTGAGGAACAGCTTTAATTAATCTTTGGCAAAATCTGCAAGTCCAGAGTTTTGATCAGCCTTTCAATGCTCTGTAATCTCGTGTTTCTCCTTCTCTGTGGAAGATCTCGCACTCCTGGTGTCTGGGCTTACACAGCTTCTTGAAGTGTCAGTCAGGTATTTGGGGATTTTAACCTCACTGATACCCACTTTTGTAGAGGTGGTGATGACAAACCGGTGTGTTCTGCACAGAGGAACTCTGTTGAGAGCAAGAGGTCCAGTCACCAGTAGCAAGCCACTGCCCATCAGCTTCAGGAAGACCACTCTCCTGCCCCTGTGGCGCCCAGTGAGGATGATCAGGACAGTCCCGGAGTGATGCTGGAGCGCAGCCTCCTCACTGCTGACTGAAGGGCTAATGGCCGTGGCTCAGTAGCTTCCGAGGCACATCTTCAGCAGGATAATACCTAGACTTTTTTCAAAGCTTCACCACCCGGGTGCCACCGTTCTTGTCTCCACCAACTGTTTTTGTGACAGTAGCAAGGACCTTCTCCTTTTTCTTTTTTTTTTTCAACCTTGGTCTTGTTAGCTGAGTATTTCCTTTTGTACAAGGTCTTTCTGGAATTCATAACGGATCGGGGCTACCTGCCAATTCCTCTAACCAGGACAGGGTTTCGACTGCAAAGGGGCTTCGCCTTCTTGGGCCTTTTAACCTCGGGGTTACACTTTTTGGCTGCACCAGTGGACCGGGCCTTGGAGGCAGGAGCATCCCCACCAGCCTTCTTGACTACAGGTTTCCTCTCCTTTGTATCAGGCTCCTCCGCCTTTTCACCCGCCATCTTGCAGGACAGGAAAGAGAGAAGTACTCTTAACAGCCGAGCCGTCTCTTGAACCCCTCAATCCTTTCATTCTTGGTAATGGTGCTTATGTTTGTATGCAAAATTAACAGTAAAGAAGCAACTTTTCTGTTATTTTCTGTAAGCTCATCTCGTTAGTGACTGAGTAGATAGTCACTAACTACTACTCAGTACTAACCACTACTCAGTACTAACTACTACTCAGTACTAACTACTAGTCAGAGTGGAGTGAACATGCATGTGCATCTCTAGTCTCACTAAGAATGCCACTAGAAACAGGAATAATACGGGGCTCTTTGTTTAAGTAAAAAAGGCTTAAACCTAGAAGCATAAGAGAAAGGAAATGGAAAGCAAATTATATGGCTGAAAAACTGACAATGATGACAGGAAGCAGTTTAATTCATACAACATAGTCTGGGGAAGCATCCAGACCTGTCTGAGATACAACTAGAGCTGGAGGCAAAAGAATAAACCTATGACGTCAGTACTTGAGGCAGCACTCCGGAAACACTGCCCCACTCTACCACTTAGCAAATCTCTTCCTCTTACTGAAGGAGCCACTTTAGACTTAGACTTTCACTTATTGCTCAGACAGAAAAAGGCAAATAAACAAACCCGAGTGTACAAAATTTCCTGAGAAGGCTTCATGTTTCGAATCAGAAATCCATCCACCTTTTGGGTGCACATGGTCAATTCCTACAGCTTGCAGTTCTGTCTTCCTTGCCATCTACCTCATCCAGGGGATCTCTATGAGTTCAAGGCTAGCCTGTTCTAAATGGGGAGCTGTAGGAGGGCCAGAACTGCATACTGAGACCTCCTCTCTCTGTGTGTCCCTTCCCCTCCCTCCCCCTCCCTCCCTCTCCCCTCCCCCTCCCCCTCCCTCTCTCTCTCTCTCTCTCTCTCTCTCTCTCTCTCTCTCTCTCTCAAATATATTTCAATGAGATAGACCTTACAGTTCAAACATACACTCTTACATTCATGGTCAGTTGATTGCAAATGGGGTTCCAAAGCATTTGATAAGACAAGGAAAGGTAGTGCAGTCTCAAGGGGAGGTGGAAGCAAGAGAATCAGAAGTTTAAGGTCATCCTTGGCTACCAAGCAAGTTCAAGTCCAGCCTGGGATCCACAATAAACAAAAAAACAGCCATTCAAATAATGGTGCTTAGAAAATTACAGGTCCATGGACAAAACAATAAATTTGAACCATTACTTCAGAGAACATAGTCAAATTAACTCAAAATGAACTTTAAAAACTTCAACATGTAAACCATAACTACAAATTCATGGGGAAAATATGTAAATCTTTGTGATCCTGGATTAGGCAATGGCTTCTTAAGCATGATACCAAAGGCCAGTGAGAGGGCTGAGTAGGGAAACGTGCTTGCCACCAAGCCAACCAATCTAAGTTCAATCTTCAGGACCCACATGAGAGAAACAACTCCTGAAACTCTCCTCTGATATCTGCATGCATGAGGTGGCACATGTGTGCCCATCCCAAAACTCAAATCAATACATGTAATTTAAATTTTTTAAGAGCTTAAGTATTTTTAAGAAAGATATCAAAAATACAAATGGCAAAAAAAAAAAAATTAAGTCCTCATCGAAGTTAAAACTTTCTTGTTTCAAAGGACACCAGAAAGAAAGAGAAACTCAACTAAAGAATGGGAGAAAAAAAATCGTAAATCACTTATCTGATGACATTATCTATATCTAGAACATTTTTCACAACAATTCCTAAGAAAGTGGATACATCTAGAGAATATCATCCTAAGTGAGAAAACCCAGTCACAAAAGGACAGACATAATATGCAGTCACTGATAATTGGATACTAACCCCAGAAAGCTCTGAACACCCCAGAAACAACTCACAGGCCATATGAAGCTCAAAAAACAAAAAAAAAACAACAACAACAAAAAACAAGAAAAAACCAAAAAACAAAAACAAAAAAAACCAAAAAAACAACAACAAAAAAAGGCCAAAAAATGAAAGCCTCAGTCCTTCTTAGAAAAAAAAGTGTATAGCACCCTCTCAGAGTGTGGTACACCTGGACCTTAAATCTTTAATAATACAAGAGCTAAGAATGCAGCCTTGTGGCAATTTTTGGTATACAAAAAATCATTATGTTTAATCTATACACACCAAGAAAACTCTGACTGTTTCCATGTTACATTCTGTTCTACATGTACTTTATACTTATGGTAACTAGGAAGATTTCAATGCATGCTATCAAAAAGAATCAAGTACTGATGAAAATATATTCATATAGTTTCATGCCAAAAAGCTTTTAATAATCTGTACATGTATCTCTCTTTTTAAAATAAATTTGTAAGAAAAAAAAGAAAGGCAATACAATTGTACAAATGGACAAGCAAGCATATACATCTATCTATAAAGCAGATACACACAAGTCTGGGTTCTAGCTCAGTCAGTGCTTTCCCAGCACATACAAAGCTCTGGGTTTGATCCTCAGAACCAAATTAATAAGGTGTGCTGGTGCACAGCACCTTGAGGGGTGTGGGGAGGGGAGTCACAAATTTGAGATCATCTTCTATAATGGATAGCATTAGAGGCCAGCCTGGAAGACATAAGACACTATCTCAAAAAAAAAAAAAAAAAAAAAAAAAAAAGCCTGAAAATATACAAGTATCTAATAAGTAGATGAGGAGATCCTCAAAGCTAGATATGGTAGTATGCACCTGTAATCCCAGGACCCAGGAGGCTGAAACAGGAAGATTATTGCAAGTTCAAGGCTAACCTAAGCTACATAATGAGCTACATAATAAAACTGTCTCAAAACAAATAAGTGGGAGGGCAATGGAAGAAGTTCAATATTGAAAGTCATCCAGGGACTACCAATTAAAACTACAGTATGAGGCAGGCATATGGGAGTGCATGTTCATAATCACACTAAGGGAGCAGAAGCAGGAATATCGCTGCGTGTTTGAGGCTAGCCTGCTCTATATAGAGGGGTACCTTGCTCAAAAATGACAACACAAAATGTGCTACCACTACATACCTACTAGGCTAGCTAAATTCAAAACAATAGAAAATAATAACTGTTAACAAGGATGTGAAGCAATGAGAAGTTCCTCAAAAGGGTAGCCACACAGAATGTGATACAACTCTGTTCCCACATATAATTTCAAAACAACATATCCACGCAAACAGTCACACACAAATATTCACAGCAGCACTATCCCACAACAGCCAAAAGGTAAGACTAAAACAGATATCTATCAATGAATGAATCAAGAAATAAAATGTAGTATGTCTATACAATGACACATTATTGGGCCATAAGAAGTACTAATATGTGCCACAACATAGATGAACTTAGAAAACATGCTACATGGAGTTAGTCAGCAACAAGTAACTATATATTACATGACTGCATTTCTTTATTGTTTGTTGGGGTTTTGGCAGAGGTTAAATATTTATTTATTTTATGTATGAGTATACTATAGCTATCTTCAGACACACCAGAAGAGAGCATCTAATCTCATTACAGGTGGCTATGAGCCACCATGTGGCTTCTGGGATTTGAACTCAGGACCTCTGAAAGAACAGTCAGTACTCTTAACCACTGAGTCACCTCTCCAGCTCAACATTTCTTTTTGTTTCTTGGGTTTTTTTTTTTAAACATACTCTTGCTTTCTATTCCCAGAAAGATGTGACATTACTAGGCCATCCAGATTAACCCCAAAATTCCAGAGATTCTCCTGCCTCAGTCTCCCATGTGCTGAAATCATAGGAGTTCACCATTGTGCTCAGCTTTATGGGTTCACTTCTATATGTCCAGAATATGCAAATACATATGCACAAAAAGCCTCTGTGGCTGTCTAGTAATAGGAGGATTGGAGGTCACCACTAGGAAATATGGAGATTCTTTTGGAAGTGATAGAAATATTCTAGAATTAAGTAGTTGTTATAGGTGTAACAACTCTGTAACTATAGTAAAACCATTGACTTGCATGCTTTAAATGTACAAGTTTTATGGGATGTGGGCTGCAACTCAGTAGCACTGTTATAAGTGAAAAATTAGAAAAATGTATAATTGCATATGTGTTCTAAACTTGATTATGTCAAGCAGCCTAAGTTTACTCTGATGAGTGGAGAGTATGTCATTGTAATCGTGTGTGTAAAAATTCATCTCAGTCTAGGTGTCTTAACTCAGATTATTAAACGGTCAATGTTTACATGTTAGCTGAAAACCCAAAAGTAGAAAGTAATATGGTTAGAAACAAAAAGGGCTAGAGAGATTGCAATTACGGCTCCAGCAAAAGAAACACATTAACTAGTGAGATGATAAAATTTATTACTCTCAGCCTCACTGGGAAGGGTTTGGACATTTATGACTAAAAACTAATATGGGTACAGAAAGATAACTGAAGCCAATAATATTTAAGATGGGCTATAACCATCTCTTCAGCCTTACCCCCACCCCCACCCAATTTCTATAGTCTTAACAAGAAGGCATTGTGTGTACTGGCTCTAACAGAAAAGGCAAAAGCAGTGACTCCATCTCTGGAGTTATTCAGTGCATAAAAGAACTAGAGCTGTTGCTTTTAGTTGCAAAACTCCCATCTTTGGCATTTTCTCAAGATGGTCTCTAAAATTCTCTAAGCTATAGTACATTTTATTTTGGCACCAGGAAGCTGTTGTTTACATATAAGATAAATTTCTGAAAGAAAAAAAAATAACAAAATTTTCCTGTGGTGTTACTCTAAGAATTTACCTAAGGAATTTTTTAAAGAAAAAGGAAGAGTAGGGTCAGATTCCATTCCATCCTTGGCGACATGTGTGAAGCCAATACTAAAACTATCAGGGAGAGCTGACTTTTCCAAAAGAGCTGTTCCATTTAAGAAGCCATAAAAGTTATTGCTTGATAACATCTCAGAGTTCTCCTGTTCAACCTGACTGCTTCCTACTTCTTGATTAGAAGTACACAGTGCTCAGGCAGAGAACCTTGAGTTCTCTGAGCAGGGCCTCTTAAATCTTTGCCATTAGGAATCTTTTTGCCTAAGAAAATTTTATATAACCCCGAGTATATAGGTATATTAAATACTATTACAATTCAAATATTCACTGATAATAAATGATAAGTAAATTTCATTTAAAATAATTATTTAGTATACTTGTAATTTTGCCATTTGTTCAAGACTAAAGCAAATTTGCAAAGTAATGCAATGGGTATACTTGTTTGTTTTTTTTTTTACATTAAAATTAAATTCTGGAGTGATATTTGATACTACAAGACATAGGGTATCCTTAACACTTCACAGAGATGATCACTGTAAGTTCTGAGAATGCTGCTTCAGATAAATATATAGTATAAAATGGGAAAGGTATGCTAAAGGAATTTCAGAAATTGTTGAAATCACAACCCAAAATTCATTGAATTACTTTTGTTTTATGAAACTGAAGGTGGCAATTCAATTTCTATAACCAAACATTCATTCATTTGTGAACTTTCTAACACAATACAATCCAAAACTATACTAACTTGTTATACATATGCCCAGTATTGTTAGTTGTCTTAGTTACGGTTTTATAGCAGTGAACAGACACCATGACCAAGGCAAGTCTTATAAATAACAACATTTAATTGGGGCTGGCTTACAGGTTCAGAGGTCCAGTTCATTATCATCAAGGCAGAAGCATGGCAGCATCCAGGCAGGCATGGTGCAGGAGGAGCTGAGAGTTCTTCATCTTCATCCAAAGGAAGCCAGGAACAGACTAAGCATCCTCAGGCAGCTAGGAGGAGTGTCTCCAAGACCATCCCCAGAGTGACACAATTCCTCCAAGGCCATACCTTCTACTAGTGCCACTCCCTGGGTCATGCATATGCAAACCATCACAGTAGAAAAAGAAATATTATTTTCTAAAATTAAACTACTGTTTCTATAAGCACAAAGCACTTTGTACTTAAGGTGTGGTGGGGACACTACAATTCATAACATACAAGAGTCTCGAATCTTAGACAAGGTGCCTCAGGCAGCCTTCATCGGTACTGTGTGATGTGTTACACAGTACAAGGTGTATACTGGTGCAGAGTGCAGAACCAGAGTGCAGTGGAGGCATACAATACAATGTGGGGGAGTGCTGCCAAAAATACCTAGGATTAGTTAGTTGCACATTTGATTCTGAATTCACTTCTTGGTTACTGCACATTCAGTTACACAACCCCATACAGGGCTGCAACCTACAACCTAAGAAGCTCAGTTCTTTGGTGAGAAAATAGCCCCTACTGCATCTCTCCACCAACCTCATGTTTCACACGCTGTGTCACCAACTATAGAAGGGGAAAGCTGTTACTCGTCACCATAGGGTAGCTTTGATGATCATATTGACCTGACCTGCAAAGGAAGGCTTGTAATTCATAATTCAACAGAGTGCCAGTTCACCAATACCTGCATGTGCAAGATAAGGTTACATTTTGAGGCAAAAAAAATCAATACTCATTTTTGATTTCACAACTTTAAAGGAAGGAATGTTGGGAAACTGCTCCTGACAAAGCACCCTGCTATACATTCACCGAGCAAGCTGTCTCTAACATCACTCTCCAACACAAAGGGCTATTTTTATGCAGTACACTACAGAGAGAGAAAGAAAAAAAAAACTTGTTGCCATGGCAACAAGTTCTCTAGAAGATATATTAATCTGTAAAAAATGCAAAAGAGAACAAAGCTATTTCTTTGCATGTTCCTGGGTGTCCGATTGGGGCCTTGGTGGGCTTAAGGAAGATACAAAGAAATCCTCAGTATACACATATACACTTACAAGTGTATTACTGTATAGGTTAAAGGTATAAGAGATGATGTTTTGGCATGCATATCCATACAGAAATTATAACTAGCATCAAGTAACTTAACATTTCCATCACTTTCCATTGTTACCATTGTATGTGTTGGCATATGTGTGTTGGCATGCTCCTGTGTGTGTGTGTGTGTGTACATGCATGTGTACACATGTATAGTAGGAAAGCCTAAAATCTACCCTCTTAGTAAATTTTCAGTATACAACACATTAACCAAAACTCTGCTGTACGTTTGATTTATAGGCTTGTTTATCCTACATAAATGCAAGTTTGTGCCCTTTGACCTACATTCTTCTCTAGCTCCTACCTTCCCCCACCCCCCGCCCTGCTGGCCATAATTCTATTCTGTTTCTAAGTACTCAACCTTTTCAGATTCCATACAGAAACGAGATCATACAGTTGCTCTCTTTCTGTGTCTAGATCATTTCACTTCATTTAGCATAATGTCTTTCTTATCCACCAATACTGTCACAAGTAACATATCTTTTTGAAAGATGAAGTAATTTATTGTATACACATGCACACTTCCTCTACTCATCTGGCAAACACTTAAGTCATTTTAACCATTGTGAAAAAAACTGCATGGAACATTTGAGAACAGATTTTTTTTTAACACAGAGAACAGGAATTGATGAATTCTATGGCAGTCCATGTGTGCACGAGAGAGAGAGAGAGAGAGAGAGAGAGAGAGAGAGAGAGAGAGAGAGAGAGTTGACCATCAAACTCAGGACCCTGTGTTTGCTTAGGGAAGTGTTATCCCACTGAGCTACATTCCCAGCCCCATTTAACTTATTGTCTTTCTTTTGTTTTCTTTAAGAAGTTCCATCTGTCCATATTCTTTGCCATAATGGTTCTACTAATCTACTCTCCCAGCAACAGTCTACCACTGTTCCCTTTTCTCCATGTCCCTTCAGAACAGTTGTGATGTGACTTCTCAGGGTGGTTTTGATTTTCATTTTGCTACTGGTTACTGAATCTAAATGTTTTTTCACATTCCTGTTGGCCATTTGTATATTGTCCAGGGGAAAGGGGGGATGTTTACTCAAGACCTTTGTCTATTTATCTAATTGGCTTGTTTTCATGGTAGTAAGTTGTATTGGTCCTCGTTTTTTATTTTTTTATTTTTTGAAACCAGAACATTTATTTTATGATGTATTGAAACCCTCAAGATGGACTGGATGCTGCAACAACTGCCCTCTTGGGTTTAGGTGTTGTTCCTTCACGGAATCCATGTCTGAATCTGCGGTAGACAATGTTTAGGTGCCTCATGCAACTGACCAGTCCTGGCATTTCATCTCTTAGCCTTGGCACTCCAGTTATACTTTCTTTTGCACTTGGCGGGTAGCCACATTTGCCATAGGTCGACCTCTGAAGGTGGCAGACCTTAGAGACACCATGGTGGCCCAGTGTGTGCATCTTATTGTAACGCTTTCCAGAGGATGACGTTCCTTTCATCATCTGGATTCTACCGATGAGGCCAAAGAGCGGAAGGTCCTCGTTTTTTATCTACTTATTTAATGTGAGTACATTGTCACTGTCTTCAGACATATTAGAAGAGGGCATCTGATCCCATTACAGATGGTTGTGAGCCACCATGTGGTTGCTGGGATTTGAACTCAGGACCTCTGGAAGAGCAGTCAGTTCTCTTTTTTTTTTTTTTTTCTTACCACTTTATTTAAGAAAAAAGAGGGATATATATATACAGATTTTAAAGGCATTTTGGCATAACACTATATGAATATTTTTGTTAGTACTTAATTCTTTCAGAGGTTTGATAGCATGCATTGAAATCCTACAAGTTACCATAAGCATAAAGTACATGTAGGACAGAATGCAACATGGAAACAGATTTCTTGTTGAGTATAGATTAAGCATAATGATCTGTGAATACCAAAAATTGCCACAAGGCTATTATCTTAGCTCTTGGATTATTAATGATGTGAGGTCCAGGTGTACCACACTCTGATAGGGTGCTATACATTTAATTTTTTCCTAAGGAGGACTGAGGCTTTTTTTATTGTTGTTGTTCTGGGGTGTTCAGAGCTTTCTGGGGTTAGTATCCAATTATCGGTGGCAGTCAGTGCTCTTAACCACTGAGCTCCAAACCTCTTGTATGAACTTATCATATATATGGTTCATTGTAGGGTTATGGGTCCTGTGTCTGCTTCTCCACAGTGCACGGCCACTTGGAGCTGGAGCATTTGACTGCACTTAGCCCATGCCACTGCCAGAGCAAGTGTTTGTCTGGTTCTAGCCCAGGGTGGTAAAGAAGTGGGGAGGTCTGGCTTGTCCCAGCAGAGATGATCCTTGGCTTGGTGATGGCTGGGAGTGCAGTGCTGTGGCTCTGGTTCAGTAGGCAAAGAGCTTTTCCATTGCTCCCCTCAGTGGATATTGATAAAAAGAGACAATCTGTGGTTCAAACTCCTTTATTGTCATAGCAGAAAATAAATGAGTAAAGCCATACCCTTCTTCTCACAGTGGGCTTGAAATTAAATACCTTTTACAAGGAGGGATGTCTTGGAAGGGAATCTTATTGGGAATGCCCTCCCTGCCTCTAGGTACCCTATTAGCATAGAAATCTCTGTCTTGAGCATATAACCTGTGGCCATATCTCTTTTCCTATTGTCTTGATCTCAGATGTTAGGGACGCCTCATCAACGTGTTAAAGGGCTTGGGGCACTGCTCTTATGTGACCAATGGCCACAAATCTGGGGTGGGAGTAGGGGCTGCTAGTAAGCAACAGAGGCCTGGTGCTAGGAGCAGGAAGCTCCTACTGTCTCAGGGTCTCAAGGACTTCAAACCTTTTAGCTCAACTGGGGACCAGGATTTCTCTCATTGTCCACTGCCCCACAGTTCATAAACACATCCTCTGAGTCCATAAGCTGTCTTTATCTTTTCTTCTTTCCTTCCTTCCTATCTTTCTTTCTTTCCTCCTTTCTTCCTTTTTTGTTGCTGTTGTGGTTTTGCTTTTGTTATATGTGTTTGTGATATTCAAGAGGATTACTGTTAGCCTAGGAATACACAGCTCAGTGGTTGAAACCTTGTCTAGTATATGAGAAGCCCTTGTTTCAATCCCTAGTACTACAAAAAATAATTTTTATAAAAAAGGAATAGCCAGATGTGGTGATACACATCTAAAATTTTAGCTCAAGAGGCAGGAACAGAAGGATCTAGGATTTGAAGCAGACTGAGTAAGACTCCAGTCTCAAAAACAGTCAAATCAATATCAAACATCCTTTCTCCTATGTTTTCTTCTATAAGATTTACAGTCCCAGGTTTTATATTTGGGCCTTTTATCCAATTTAGTTTCCTTTTTGAATATGAAGCAAAAATATTTTAAGTTGGTTTTTATATATGTTATAAAATGAGGGTCCGTCTTTCATCTTTATAATACATGTAAATATCCAGTTTGCCCCATAATTTTGAGATAAATGTTCCTGTCCATTTTATCTCCTTGGTGGCCTTGTCAAACTCTAATTAACTAGATACACTTGAATTCATTTCTAGGCTGGCTAATTTGCTCAAGTGGTATACAAGTCTGTTTTATGGCATTTTGACTGTCTGATGCCTTCTACAATAATTTGAAATAAAGCAGTTCGGTGCCTCCAACTTTGCTTTCCTTTTTGAAGACTGTGTTGGCTATTCTGGGTCTTCATAAACAGAACACAAAGTTTAAAGTTTTGTTTCTACTTTTATGAGCAAGTCTTTGAAATTTTATAGGATTACATTAAAATATAAGTCATATTAGATAATGTGAACATTTTATTTAGATTTTCTGCTGGAGAAGGGCTCTCCTGTGGCTGAAGCTAGCCCAGAAGTAATTCTCTATGGGTGCCCTTGAACTCCTGATCCTTCTGCCTCCACCTCATGAGTACTGGGCTTACAGACCCAGCTAATGTAAACATTTTAACATAGTAATTCTTCCAACTTACAAGCACAGAATATCTTTCTACTTATATCTCTTCTTAATTTTTTTCATCAATATTATTCTTTTCAGCGTATAGGTTTTTCACTTCCTTGGTTAAATTCATTCCTAACTGATTTCTTTAAGACTACCATAAGCAGAACTGTATATAAGTCAGGCATGGTGGCACATACCTTTATTACTAGCACCTTCAAGTAGAGACATGCAGATCACTGTGAATTAGGGCCAGCCTTGCATCATACACAGTGAGTTACAAGCCAGTGAGAGCTACACAAAGAGAAACCCTGTCTCAAAAAAGAATTGGAGTAATAGCACAATGGTAGGGAGAGCAATTCTTACATCCAGCACTGCTTACCAAAAGTACAGCTGACTTTGTGTGTTAATTTGGGGTTCACCAACTTTCTCGATTTATTATGTTCTATCAGACTTTAATGTTTCTTCCTACAGAATCATGTCAGCAAACTGGAATAATTTTACATCTTCCTCTCAGATTTAGACGCCATTTATATCTTTCTTGCCCTCCTGCTCTTTTTGTCTTCTCCTTTATGTGTATGTCCATTTTGCCTGTGTGTATGTCTATGCACCACATATGTGCAATATTCAAGGAGACCAGAAGAGACCCTGGGAGTTACAGATAGTTATGAGCCATCATGTGAGGGCTAAGAATTGAACCTGGATCCTCTGGAAGAAAAACTAGTGCTCTTAATTACTAGGACATCTCTCCAATCCCCTCCTTTTTTAAATGAGGTTTTATATACCCCATTACGGGGCTATATAAAGGGCTTTGTAGGGGGTTTTAATAGGCTAGCCTCTAACTTAATATAATTGAAGCATACTTTAAAATTCCGTCCTCCAGCTTCCGCCCTCCAAGCACTGGGATTGCAAACGTAGCTATCACCCCTGGCTTGCTCTACTCTTGCTAGTAACTGTTGTGCTGTTTGTGAATAAGTGATGAAAGTGGGTACCCTCACCTTGTATAGGGTATTAAACAGAAACATCCAGTTGTCTTCACTGATTTTGATATTAGCTGTGGAGCTTTTTCCATAAATGTCCTTTATTATGTTAAAATATTTCTTTCAATATTATTTTGTTAAGAATTTGTGAATGCCATGGAGCTGATGTGGGAGAGAGTGGTTGGGAGAGGGAGCACGTTCATGGAAGCAATGGGAGGGGAAAGGGGAAACAGGGGGTAAGGGGATAACATTTGAAAAGTAAATACAGAGAATATACAATAAAATGATTTTAAAAAGAAGTTTTATATCAGGAAAGGATGTGGAACTTTGTCAAGTGCTTCTTAAACATCTATTAAAATGGTCATTTACCCTTATAATCTTCACAGTGTTGGTACAGTGAATCACACTGTATTGTGTATTTAAAGCAAACCTGAATTTCAAGAAAAACCCCACTTGTTTATGGTTTATGATCCTTTGAGTATGTCATTGGATTCAGCTGGATAGGGTTTTATTAATGATCTCTGTGTATGTGTTCATCAGAGATGTGGGCCTTTAGTTTTCTTTTCTTATGGTGCCTGCACCTAACGTTGGTATCAGAGCAATGTTGACCTAAGAAAATGAACGAGGTTGAGAGTACTTTTACATCTACTTTTAGAAGAGTTTTAAAAAAGATCAGATCTGGGCATCACAGTACCTGCCTGTAACACCAGCTATTCAGGAAGCTGAGGCAGCAAGTTCAAGGCCAGCTTGTACTGCAAGGTGAGGAAAAGTCCAGCTGAAGCTATCTAGTGGCATCAGGCCTTGGGCAAACAGCCAAAAAATACATGTTCTTTGTTTTGTTTTGGCTTTTGCTTGGTTTTTTGTTTTTTGTTTCTTTTTTTGTTTTTGTTTTTGTCCAGAAGTACACTGTAGTTCCTATCTATAATCCCAACACTCTGGGAGGCTGAAACAGGGGGCCTGCTGTAAATTTAAAGCCAGCCTAGTGTATACAGGGAGTTTCTAGCCAGTTAGAGATACAGAATCAGATGCTGTCTCTATTTTTAAAAAATAAAGGAAAGAAGAGAGGGAAAGAGAAATAAGCCCTTTACTGAGATAACTCACGCATTCGTACCATTAAGCAAGACATCCAGCATCTACCGAATGAATAGAAAAGCAGTAACTCCTCCTCCAAGACATTACCAGAAATAGCACATCAAGTGGGAAGAAATCACAGATGTCAGACATTCTACATGCAGAGGACAGCTGCTTAACCTCTCACAACTTCTCGGACCAAAGTGTCTGTAGCATTGAGGTTTTTAAACTTGGAACAAAAAAAATAATTTAAGAGGCTAAGACATCCACACACTAAAATTTACATGGATAATCCCCCATGGATATTTTCCCTATCTACACCCCAAATGCCATCCCCCTCCCCTCTGAAATCCCTCCACCCTATCCCCCTCCTTACCCCCCCACTCTGCACCTCCGCACCTCCTCAAGGGTGCTTCTCCACCCACCCACTCCCTCCCACCTCCCCACCCTTCCACTACACATGTGGCTGGAGCTGCAGGTCACCCCCATGTGCACAGCACCACACCATCCCCCGCCCTGTGCAGCCCTGTCCCTGGAGCTCTAGGGGGCTGGCCGACATTGTTGTTGTTCCCTGGGGATGCAAACCCCAAGCCTCCAGTCCCCCCTCCAATTTCTCCACTGGGGACCCTGTGCCCAGTCCAATGGTCAGCTGCAATCACCTACCCCTGCAGCCCTCAGCTCTCCACCCTTGAAGAGCCTCCCAGAAGACAGCCACATCAGGCTCCTGTCAGCATGCCCATCCCAGCATCCCCAAAATTGTCTGGGTTTCGTGGCTGTACATGGGATGGATAATTCTTATTGACATCTCTCTATATTAAAGCTATGAAAATATGAGAATGTGTACAGAGAAGGGATGATAAAACATTTCCAAGTTGAGGATGGTTGTGCACATATTTGGAAGGTGGAGGGGGAAAATAGAAGGCTAGAAGTTTAAGATCATCCTCTACTCTAAGGCCAATTCAGTGTCAACGTGAACTACATGAAACTCTGCCTAAAAAACAAAACAAAACAAAAACAAACAAAATCCCTAGGGTCTGGACTAGCTTAGTGGGCAAAATATTATAGCCAAGCCTAACATTGATGGAAAGAGAAAACCAATTCCTGTGAGTTCTCCTTTGACCTACACACACACACACACACACACACACACACACACACACACACACACAAATACACACACTAAAATGTAATTTTAAAGAGGAAATAAACAATATAATTCCAACAAGAAACTCAAAAGATACAGCATACCAAATGCCTGTGAGAGCAAAATGCTGCTGGTCTATTGACATCTGTTTTTCACAAAGCTGAGTCTGAACTGAGGAAGAGACAAAGAGATTATTGTGTTAAACATGTCCTTTTGAAAGTATCTGGGACAAATATTATTTCAAAAAGAGTGCCTTTAAATAAAATTTTGGCAATGCAGGGGATTGAATCCAGGACCTCACACGTTAGGCAAACCCTCTCCCATTGAGCTATATCCTCCATCTTTTAAAACATTATTTTCTAGCATTGGAGACAGTTTCCCTGCGTTGTTCAGGCTAACCTAAACTCTTTATGTAACAAATGGGGGCTTTGAATTTACCATCCTCCTGCCTCAGTGCACTGAGTAACAAGATTATATGTGCACTGCCAGGTCTCAGTTAATAAACAAAAGTTAATAGCTGGCACTTCTGGGTTTACTTCAGTTATTCAGAAACCCATGCAGGTGAAACCTCAAGGAAATGGAACTAAACTATTTCTCTCTAAAATGCCACAAATGGATTAAGTCAAAACAAACAAACCTCTCCTACTAGTTTAATGAGCCTCTCCTGGTCCTGAATTAGCTGCAGATGTAGAACAACAGTTCTACCTGTGAATTGTGACCCCTTTTAGGGGTCGCATATCAGACATCCTGTACATCATATATTTGTTTACATTATGATTCATAAAAGTAGCAAAATTGCAGTTATGAAGTAGCAACAAAAATAACTTTCTGGTTGGGGTCACCACCACATGAGGAACTGTATTAAAGGGTCACAGCATGAGGAAGGGGAAGAAGCACTGATACGGAGTTTCTCAAACCTGTCAAAATAACATCTGCCTTCCAGTCTCTTAGAGCTTGGGGCTCTCACATAGAGTGTAAAGAAAAATAGGCCCAGCAAGCAGCTGGCACTTGCTCCAGAGTGGCTCTTCACAATCTGTCCTAACTCTTTTGTCCTTCACCCTGCACAGTGATGCCTCTGAGAGGGCTTGACAAAAGGTAAGGAGCACAATTCAGAGATGAGACTGCAGTGACTGTCAGGTGTTTGAGGAGGCAGCTGAGCATCCGTTCGTTCGCTCTGGGCTTCCTGGAGAAGAAGCACAGCAGCCTTACAGAACCTCCCTCCCAACTGGGACAAGAAGAAGCTAGGAAGAACAGATATTTCTACTCCTAATGCCAACTCTTTAGAGCAAGGCCTCTTGACTATTTTTGCAACAAAAAAAAATGTATTTAAAGGTAGTATTTTTGTGTAATGTTTGCCCCGGATACTTCCATAGTGTGGTATGTGCATGCCTTTTAAGAATAACATTTTAAATGCATAAACACATAAGACTATAAAACTATACTGAAATATATGCCATCAAAACAATAAAAACCAAATATATGGTAGAAATGTTTTTTGCCACAATGAACAATAAATAACAGCCAATGTCTAATCTACAGTAATCTATCCCTGATATATTTCTAATAAGTGTATAATATTTTAAAAATATTTTTGTTTTTTTTTTAAGACAAGGTCTGTCACCCAACCTGTTCTCAAACTCATGGCAATTCCCTGCCTCAGCCCTTCTAAGTGCTTGTAAAATATGTGAACCACCAACGTAGCTAAACATGTTATTTCTGTAAAAATGCTGACATTATTGTGATATATTAGCCATATGCATAGTGAAATGTTCAAGCTCAGCTGGGGAGAAAAATAAAGATGTGGGCGTTTACCAGGCAGACTGGCACAAACCTATGATCTGAGCATTTGAGACTTTGAGGCAGAAGAATTACCTCAACTTTGTATCCAGCCTAAGGTACAGAGACAGTACCAGGCTGGCCAGGAATATATACAGCAAATCAGGACAACACAGCAAGACCGTGTCTTAAAATATATATTATTTCAACATCCAAATTGACAAAATCCTGAATTGGACCCACAGTTTTGCATTGTAATTTTTTACAGAGGTCAGACCTCCCTCTCACACATTAGGAAACTTCTCAACCACTGAGTAACATTCTCTGTTCCAACATATGTTTTTCTACTTCTTTTCCTACCTCCTTTGAAATAAGAGGAAAACTAAATTACCTAAAGAGTAAAGTGGAAAAATATCTAGGAAGATGGATGTACCAATTCTACTTGGGATTTTAAAAAAGTTCATTAGCAGCCTGAGTTGCACTAGATCTTGTCAGAGAGCATACGGAAGTCAACCAACTGACCCCCCCTTCCTTTTTTTTTTTTTTTTTTTTTTTTTGAGGCAGGGTTTCTCTGTGTGGTCCTAGTTGTCCTGGAGCTCACTACATATATTTGCTTAGCCACTGAGAGGTCCACCTGCTTTTGCTCTCTCAGTGCTTGAATTAAAGGCATGTGGCACTAGTATTGCAGAGTTTTCTGTTTTGTTTTTGTTTTTTTAAGAAAAGATAAATTCTAAATTAGTTACTAAACAGTATGTGTGTGTGTGCACACGCGCTTGTACGTCTGTGTTTGAAGTAGCCCCAAAAAAGCTAGCCAGGCTGAGTATCTTGGAACATGCCTGAAATCCTAACCTTTGGGAAGCTAAGGAGAAAGTACTATAAATTTGAATACAACCTAAGCTACAAAGGCCAGTTTAGGCTATACTGGGGAACCCTGACTCAAAACTGCTTTCTTAATAAAAAGCTAATTACAAGAATAGTGTTCTATTTCAGATCAAGCATAGAAAGCAGGCATCATATAAAGACCTTAAGGTATCCCTCCCCCCAAACAATTGTCACTTCCTATCATCAGCATTCTGACAGGACCTGTGGCCTGCTTCTAGCCAACAGAATACATCAAAGGTGACAGGACATCATTTATCCTAGCTAGCTGGAGAGAGACAGTCCCCTGCTAGCCTTGAAGCAGCAAACAGCTGTGCTGCGGATTGCAGAGAGAGAGAGCCATGTCAGTGCTCTTGAGTAGCTGAGAGTCTTAATCCAAAAAGCAGGCTTGGGCTGTGGCTCAACAGTGGGGGCGTACCTAGCAAGAACTGAAATAAACAAACTTGCAAAACACACGCAACTGCACTCTACTAATAGCCACTGAAGGTTGGGTGAAGTTCCTAAGCCCCAGAAGCAATGTAGCCCAGCTGACATCTTGACTGGCTGAAGCTTTAAGAACCCCTAAGTAACTCCCATCTCACAGAAACTAGGGGAGGGAGAATGGATGCTATCTTAAGGTGTGAAATTTGTAGCAACTCAATCAATCCAGAACAGCAGATGGATTCCGCAGTTACCAACAGAGGGAGAGCCAACCCAGTCCGATGGATGTGCCAGGGGCTGTCCAAAGTCTAGAGGCCCCAGCTGAAGGAAGCCTCAGTCCAGGGGTTGTGCAAGCAAAGACTTCAGTAAAGAGAAAATACTAGGTACTTGAGTATAGAAAACTAGGATGGGGGGGGGGGGGGTAGGAGCAAGAAAAAAACCAAACCATCTATGGAAGTTACAAATAATTAGCAAAATAACCCAAGATTATCTCACAACCAATTTCCTATGCCCTTAAAGCAGGCCAGTCCCAAATGAAGAGCTTAAAACTAGGACAGTTTTCAAAGCTGTCTTTTCCTTCTGGTATTCAGCCGGTTACTTTTCAATCCCCTTATTGCTTTCTCCAACTATTCTCTCTTTTTGTCTTTTTCTTAATTTTTAAAGTTACCATAAGGTAATGGGCTTCACTGTTGCGTTTTCATGGATACAAAACACTTTCTTCTTTCCATCCCCTTTCCCCAGTGTCCTCTCTATTGCAACTGCTTACCTCTTATTGGTCCCTTATTCCCCAACAGATCATAGTTCTTCTGTGTTCATGCCACATGTATCACATTACTCTATTTTACCCATTCCCAGTCCTTTAATACCCCATCCTTCCCTCACATGATCAACCATCCCCCCCCGCCACACACACCAAAAAAAAAAAAATCTAGATTGTAGATTCTACAGGGAAAAAACATGTAGTTTTTTTTTTTTAACTTTCTCAGTCTGGCATATTTCTCTCACCATACTGATTTTTAGTTCCATTCATTTTCCTGCAAATGTCACAATTTCACTTCTCATTATAGCTACATAAAATAAAATTTCATTGTAGGAGGGCCACCTGACATCTTGACTGGCTGAAGCTGAGGTCCCAAATCATGGCTATTGTGAACAGTACAGCAGTAAACATGGATGTGGTATTCTGACTTAAGTGCTCTCTGCTTATATGTCCCCAACTATTACAAATCAGTTCTCAAGCACAATTACCCCACAGCCAATAGCTTGATGTAGAGAAGCACTGCCCGTCTTAGCATTTAACCGCAGGCTATAATGTACCTCTCCAATCTCCACCTGCCCACTCTCAGGTTCATCTCTCGAAGATAAAACCTATCAAATATATGTCTGAGACTTAAGGAAGGGGACCAAAGTTAGAAATATAAGTTAAGAGGACTTCTTCTATATTATTGTATCTATTTGTCTGACATTTTGTGGGGCTTGTGGTTGTTTGGGGTGGTGTATATCAGCTGACACCTATTTGGCAAAAGGTTGTGCAGCAAAAACGAAACAAAGAACAAAGAGAAAAGGATGTAGCCCAGGCTAACCTGAAACTCATAATCCTCCTGCCTCTAATCCTTTTCAGCATTTGCCTACCAGCATGCACCACCACAACCAGAAAGATTTTGTGTTTTTAAAAAGGTGGCATACACAATATAATTCTATTCGGGAGTTTAAAAAACAAATTTCAGGTAAATGGATATAAATGGAAAGTACTATGTACTAACTGAGGTAACCCAAACCCAGAAAGACAAATGCTACATATTCTCTCTTATACATGATCTTAACTCCAAACCTTTAGATCTGAGCCAAGAAAATAGAAAGAGGATACAGGAAGAAGTTCCATATAGGGGAGAACAGGGCACAGTTGCTATAAAAGGGGAAAGAGAGAAATAGGGAAGAGTCTTTAGTGAAAAAGGAGGGAGAGTAATGCAGAGGGAAAGGGGTCAGGAGAGATAAATAACGCTAAGGATAGCTTTTAAAAACCACAAGGAAACATTTTTATAAGCTTACTTAAAATATATACCTTATATAGAAATGTATATATACAGATACACATAAACACACAGAGAAAGAAACAAACAACAACAGAGACAGAGGGAGAGCACTGAGCTGGAGTTGCACTGCATAGAGTGAGAATGCTCCCTGCAAGAGCCATTTTAAAGATAGTCGTCTTTAAAACCTCCAGTATCAGGCATGAATAACCTCTCTTCTAGAATCCAGGAGACTCCCAAAACAATCTAATCTACTGCTTTTACCCATTGCTGAATACAAGAGCTGGAGCTGACCAGAAAGCCTCCCGTCTCAAACCAGGACTAGTTTTCACAGTATCAGAAGGTGCTAGGTAAGCTGCTAAGGGAGGGAAAAAAGAAATCAATAGTCCTAGCCAGCTGTAAAGCCTCTGAACTATAACAACAATAACCTGACCAGCAAGATTTCACCACCAACAACAGAACTTTCTCTTGGGGGTAAGCAGTAGCTGTGTAGTCAGACTTAAGGATGCTAGTACTGGTCTGCTACTGTATAACACTCATCCATGGCTGGAGAAGCCACAGATCCTAGGGGACAACCTACTACTGCCATTTTCCCTTAACCAACATAATCTCTGGCTGAGTCTAAATACCTACCCTTATCCCTACAGATATGTGTAGCTCTCACACCTCAGCAAAGCAGGTTCTTATTGCAGAAGACAGAATACATACTACAGAAATCCACAGCTGGTCAAAATGCAGAGAGTAAATGACTACAAGGTGCCAGCTCCATTTGGTGTAACTATAACACAAAGGCTCAAGGAAAATTGAGGAAGGACTATTGATTTCTTTTTTCCCTCTCTTAGCAGCTTACCTAGCACCTTCTGATACTGTGAAAACTAGTCCTGGTTTGAGACGGGAGGCTTTCTGGTCAGCTCCAGCTCTTGAGGATCAGGACACCTACTGACAGACTGTCTCTTCTATATGAGAGGAAAACTGCATCCATGAAATCTCAACATTTTGGTTGCATAAACAAGACCTGCATAATGACAACAATTAACATTCCAATGTGGATGGCAGAAATTCCACAAGGCCCCACCTCTAGATGAAGAGCTACAGGCAAATAATGACTGCTGTGAGAGCAAAATCCAGCGATAACAAGAGTCAGTGACTGAGAACCATTGTGTGTGTGTGTGTGTGTGTGTGTGTGTGTGTGTGTGTATAAACAACAATGATAAATAAAGAAGAAGTCATGTTAATTTAAATGGGAGAAATGGGAAACATCAAAAGAGTTGGAGATGGGGATGGTAATGATGTAAATTTAAAAATATAAATGAAAATGAAAATGCCTGGTACCACAACAGTAACAGAATTGTACTGCAGTTGTCTAGAATGTAGCTTTTTTTCCTTCCTTCCTTCCTTCCCTTCTTCCTTTCTTCTTTGCCCTTTGAGACAGTGTTTCACTGTGTAACCTCAGCTGGCCTGGAACTCACTCTGTAAACCAGGCTGACTTTGAACTCAAACAGATGAACCTGCCTTGGCCTCTTTAGTGCTAGGATTAAAGGCATGCACCACTAGATTTTTTTTTCTTAATGGAATGTACTGGATGTCTCTACAATTTTGTTCAGATGACTGCATAACCTGGAAAAGTTGTTGCTGCAGCTCTTGATGTATGAAATGCTAATATTACTAGTTGTGTGTGTGTGTGTGTGTGTGTGTGTGTGTGTGTGTGTGTGTGTGTGTGTGTGTCTGTGAGAGAGGTGGGGGAAGGGAGGGAATAAGGGAGGGAAGGAGGGAAAGAGGGAAGGGGAGAGGGAGTCAGAGCTGGAGCTAGAGCTGGAGCCAGAGCCAGAGATGGAGATGGAGAATCTGAATTGTTGGAAACTTTAGCTGTTCTATCAACTTTGGGACAAACTACCCCAGTTTGCCATGTTGAGTTGGCACTGCACAGAAATTAACAGCCATACTGATTCAGAATTGTTAAATTTAGGGTTTTTATTTTTTAACATTCATGTAGGGGTAATGTACTGTATTAAATATATAAGGTCTTATCTATGTGGATTTGATTATAGAAGCTAATAGAATATTCTGTAACAGAAAAAAGAAAGCCCATGTAAGCCTAGTTAGATTAAAAGACCACTAGGACACTCAAGAATGACAGTGTGCATTGTACAAGAATAGAATAGGGTATTTTCAATGTTTGTGTGTTTGGAACAATTCCCAGTCATGTGACATTGTGCATAAATCAAGAAGGTCACCTACTTTCCTTTGGCATAAAGATTTCCACAATATCATGATGACTCACTATCAGCGTGGGTAATAAAGTTTTCAAAAGGAAGCAAGTCAACTGCTGGGACTTATGTCAACAAGGACAAATTCCAAAAAAAATGTGTGTATGTACATATATATATATATATTTGTTTTAGTGACACACACACACATATATATATATAATCACATACCTATATATATTTAACAAATGTAAAAAAAATTAGTAATTTTTTTTAAATCATACTTACTGAGGTACTGTCTCACTATGCAGACCAAGTTGGCTACAAACTTGCTATCCTCCTGCCTCATCTTCCCCAGAGCTGTGACTTTATGGATGCTTCCCACTACACCACACTTCAAATATCCTTTTAACCAGACAATACCTTGAGTCTGGTATTTACTCTATCTGCTGGCATATATTCTGTTTTAGATAAACTTGGCGTGCTGATACATGCTTATATCCCCACAACCTGGGAAGTTGAGAGAGGACTGGGAGTTCAAAGTTATCTTCACCTACATGGTTAGTTTGAGACCAGCTCAGGCTACATAAGACCTTGTCTGGGGGGCAGGGCATACCATTTCAAACAGTGTTCCTAACGTTATGGTTTAGTGAATTCCCCTCTCCTTCCCTCAATGTTACAGTGACACACAATTGTAACCCCAAAGTTCCAGAGGCTGAAACAATGCAAGTTGATGCAAGTTAGAAGCTAGTCAGGGCTACCTACTTACTACCAGTGAGAACTTGTCTCAAAAAATGCATACTATAAAATGGTATGATCTAAAGAATCAAAAGTAAGACATTGTTTCATTTACATCTAAAATGTTTTATTTTAATTTAAATCATGTGTATATGTGGAGGTGCATATGAATACAATACCCTTAGAAGCCAAAAGAGGACATGAGATCCAATAAGCTGGAGTTACAGGGGTCATGAGCCACCCAATATGGGTGCTGGAACTGAACTTACCTGCCCAAACAGCTTTGAAGTCTCTCATTTACCTTTTAAAAGAATAGTTCTGGCTAACTATGAACAATAATAACCGACAGGACAACAATCCCAAAGGTGCAAGTGGTAATAGTCACACCTTGGAGGTAACTAAAATAAGTCTCTAATTGAACTTAAGGCCGACTCAACAAGAAGGAAATCATGCCTGGTCCTGGAAACCTAACCAGCTAAATACCCAAGGTTAGTGCAGTTATGTATCTTAGATGAAAGCCTACAACCACAACTTTACTAAACCAGCATAATGCCTAAGTACATTCTAAATATTTGTCCTTATACCCATGGATAAGTGTAGTTCTCATCCCATCATCAAAGAAACCACTCTTCAAAACAGAAAGAGGCCATTACGGAAAACCACAACCAATCAAAATGCAGAGTTATGAAATCCTGTCCTGATGGATACATCTACAAAACACCCTCATGCCTAACACTTGGAGATCATTATAGAAGAGGGAGTAGGAAGACTGTAAGAGCCAGAGGATCAGAGAGTTTTCTGTGAGACTCCGTCTTCTAGGACTCTCAGAAGCTACACCAAGAAAGTCTCAACAACATGACTGTCTGAACAAAAACAGCAACAATAGACATGCAAGCATGGATGGGGGCAGTGCCTAAACCCTATACAAAAAACAAGAGCAACCGAGAGAGTATGAGAGTGGGAGAAATAACTCTCCCCAAGGAAAAGCACACCAACTGGCTATCCAACACCAAATGGTCAGCCCTGCAAACATACACGTAACATCATACAGACTGAGAGGGTTATATTTAGGAAGATATGTATATACACATATATGTGTAGATGCATGTAACAACAATTAATTTAAAAAGAGGCCATAAAATTAAATGAGAGCAAGGCAGTAGTTATATGAGGGTTTGAAAGTAGGGAAAGGAAGGAAGAAATAATGTAAAAAAAGGGAGAAATTACATTATCTTCAAAGAAAAATAATTAAAAATTAAATAAATAGTTCTGGCTAATAATCTCATAACAGGAAAAAGATTTCCTGATAAGGATTTTGTCGGTTTCCTTCTACCTACTGAGCTCCTTAATGATTAAGCTGTTTCTTCGAAGATAGTTTTACAATTCGAATAAGTGGCTTGTGGTGGTACACACCTGTAACCCCAACACTTAGGAGGCAGTGGCAGGAGTTCAAGGTCAACTTTTGCTACATAGAGAACTTGAGGCCAGCTTGAACTATGAGGGACCCTAAACTGAAACTTTTGATGACTTCTCAAAGATGAAATTGTGTACAGAGATTTTAAAGACATCTCTACTGAGCTAAAGAGTGGGCTCAGTGGTTAAGGGCACTTGCTTCCCTTACAGAAAACCAGAGTTCAATTCCCACCATCCACTTCACAACTCTTTGTAACTGCAGATCCCAGGGAATCCAATGCCCTTTTTTGACCTTGGTGGATATCAGGCACACACAGGAAAATCTCTTATATGTATAAAATAATAAATAAAATAAAATAAACCTACTTCTCACAGCCAGAATGTGCTTTTTTGCCTTAATCCATTATCTGGCAATCAGATTATTACTTATTGGGATTTTTCCCGACTTAATGGTTTCTCCTCATAATATAGATTAAACAATATTTTATAATTCATCTTGATATATAAGAATGGTCTATCATTGGATCTCTGTGAGTTAATAGATAACAATATTCATTTTAAGACAAAGTCTCATTTACCCAGACTGGTTTCAAATTAGCTATATTGCTGAGGGTGACCTTGAACTTGTGACCCTTCTGCCTCTACCTCCAGAGTGCCAAGATTATAGGTATGTGCCACCATGTCCAATTTTGTGCAGTGATGGGGATTGAATCCAGTCTTTCATGCTTGCTAGGCAAGCACTCTACCAACTGAGCTAAATCCCCAGCCCTACATTACAGTCATCTTAATCGTATGCTTATTAAAAGGAAAACCTAGCCATCAACCATAGAGACTACCAGGTCTTGTTACAGTCTCCGTGATTTGAGCAGTTATACCTGTTGGGCCACTTAAATCTGAACTTACAGGTTTCGGTTTAGAAGGGAAAGGGGGACATTTTCTACATTTGTTTTAAAATAACTAATCCACTAATGAGGTAGAACAAATAAAGTCAGACAGAGCATACACACGCCACCAAAGTGCTGGATAAAAGTCAGATGGCCACTAGATCCCAACTTTGATTGCCCTTCCCAGTTCGGGGTGACTTTAAATGTTCATTGTTACCTGTAGCAAGAGTAATGGGTCATTCTAAATTGTTACGTTAAAGGGGCTGTGCGTTATTTCTCTGGGCTGAGTAAGAAAACATAAAGCTCAGACTCACTACAAGCAATCTAGGAATAGCCCCTTTGGGTAACATCTGAAGTAGTATTTTGCATGTAGTTTTCCCAAGTCTTTTAGGTTCTTTTAAATTTTATGTTCTTCAAGAAAGCGTCGGTTATCACACATGAAAGCCCCCTTTCCAATTCCTGGGGAAACCTCAACCAATTTTCATATGTCCCTTCCTCTTATCACACATGATACATTACTGACCACAAAATAATCCCAGCCAGATGTACTGCGCAATTATGTGTGCATTGCCTCTAACACTTTTGTAAATGTATTATGCTCAGCAGTATCCTGAGTTCCGTGTAATAGCTAGTTTGTTTCAGAACACCAGCTTCCTTATCACCCTGTGCAACTCAACTGCTTAGCAACTATGGCAGAACTATCGTCTTATCACAGAATTCTACAGGAACAAACAGCCATGCTAAATTCTATGAATACTAATCATGTTCAGAAATCCTCAATTCGAAAAGGTGAACCAAGTGGCTAAAATTATGTTCACAAACATCTGGACCTCAATGCCATGCTCCAACTGCGTAAAAAACAGTCTTGAGTGCCAGGAAGAAAGAAAAAAAGGGAGGGAGGGAGGGAGGGAAGAAAGAAAGAGACTCACTAAAGGCAAAGAAAGATATAGCAAGTGAACCATAAAACCCTCAGTCCTCCCTAGGAACTACATTTTAAAGCACTTGCTTAGCACTGTAAATATTCAGTTGTTGTTAACTTTCATACTACTTCTTTTTAAGTAAAGGTTCATATTTGGGACTTGATATTAACAATATTATCCCCCATTTACTGCTGGTAACATCAAATGACAGACAAAAGCCTTTCCAAGCAACCTTTCTCCAAGCTTCAAGGAAAGCACAAAACAAAAACAGCACCTGCTGTGAATCATTCCTTCCTCCTTCCCAGGTATGGGGCAGACCGAAAGAAGCTACCGACACCCTTTGTTTCATAACTCTCTGTCAAAGTCAAGTGACAATAAGATGGCAAAGACAGACGACAGCTGTAGACTTCTGAATCCACCCCTGGAGCCAAATAGGGAACTTACTTTGGACTTGATCAATGTTCTTGTCTTGTGGCCCTGAGTCCCTGTTCCACTACTGGACATTGAGATTTTCCAGTTCTATACTAATAATCAGAAATACATTAGTGAACAAATATATGTAGCAGATATGTGCATGCCACAAGTATAAAGAAAGGACAACATGTAGTTGTAGGCCCAGAGCCTACAGGCACATGTACACACCCTTCAAGTTCAAATCCCAGCAAGGCACCCCGAGAGTGTAGTCAACAAAGGGAGGGGCAGGAGCAAGGAACAGGGGTTAAAGCAGACAGCAGCCAAAACAAACATCACTTCCAGAACAGGGCAAACTTTGGGTCTGGGAGGCTGTAGAACCCCCAGAAATGATAAGGGTGTCAGACTTTCTCAAGGGACGAAGAGCACACCCAAGCACTGAGCTAGGAGATGAGCTGCAGAGGAGGCTGGTGTCCCTGGGGACAAGGGCGTCGCCGCCATCCTCGGCTGCAGAGCCCCCCCTCTTTTGCCGTCCTGGCTGCCGCCCTCCAGATCCCCAGGAATAGTCGTTGTTGCCCCATTCTTCCCATAGACACTGTCCACACAGACCTGTGAGGGATAAAAGAGCACAGAGACGTACCTGGTGCAATGTCTCCGGTGGCAGCTGCGACGCTCGAAACAGATCAGCTACCGGACCAGCGGCCGCAGTGGCAGTGCCAGGGGCGACCCTGGTAGCTTCGGGGAGACCAGGTCCGGGGCCCCCGCTTGCAGCGCCTGCACAGCGCGCGAAGAGCTCAGAGTAGCACTGCTGCTCGCTATCGCTCAGCAGCAACGGCGGCCCCGCGCTGCAGCCTCCGCCCGCCGCCGCCACCTCCATAGGGCCTTCTGTAGGGTCCGGGCCGAGCGCCTTCCTCAGCTGAGGTGTTGGTGCCTCCGCCAGGGCCACCACCACCGCCTCGGCCTCCAAAGCCGCCGCCCCCACGCCCCGCAGCTGCAACGCCGCCGCTTCCTCCAAGAGAGCGCCGGCCCCGCCCCCCCGGGCTTGAATGTTGTGCCTCCGCGGCGCGGCACATGGAGACAGGCGCGGCGCTGACCAATCAAGTCCCAGAATCCCACCTGGGCCCCTCCCCCAAAGCCCGCCCCGCTCCGCCCCTTTGCCAGGTAAGGAACACAACTCCGCCCGCCGCCCTCCCAAACCTTTCACCTGCTCTGCTGGCGAGGCCAGGAAGGGAGAGCAGCTGCCAACGCCCTCGAAGCCCATGCCATTCGTGAGTGGCATCTCGGAATGGCCACCCTGGCTGGCAAGGGACACACACAAGAAAAAGAGCGCTTTTCAGGGGTTAGGGGGAAACTGAGATATTGTCTCGTTAGGAATTCCAAACAGATGTGGTGTCCAATTAGAACAGCGATCAGGCTGAAAAGTTGACTGTCCCTTCCTCTAAAACAGTACGATCTGTGTCCTGTAAAGCTAAAAACCAGAGATGTTCTTATGAATGGGGTCCCAGCACCACCCCAGAGATGATGAGGTTAGATCACATTCTCAGATACGGCTGGAATCTGGATCTAACTGAACCTTACTGAAAAGTGCCAGAAGGTACTCTTAAGTCCTAGAGGAAAGAAGTGGGAAAATGAGATTTGGGGGTTTGTTTGTTTTTCAGATGTGAGGTCCATTCTGCTCCACTTCTCTACTGAAATCTGGGAAACAGTTGATGGGAGACACTATCGGAAAATTTATGCCTCTTAAGTCCTGAAAGTACTGACCTGTGTCACACGGAGTCCTCACTAGAAGGACTTTTTTTATTGTTATTTTAGACAAGGTCTTTTCTTAAGACATCTGGCTCTGAAAACACTTCTTTTGGCAAGAAAACAAGCAGTTTTTAAAATTTTATCCAAAATTTGTCCAAGTTCCTACCAAAAAAAGAAAAAGTCAACACTAGAACTCAGAACTTTAAAACTGTGTGTGTGTTTGTGTGTGTGTGTGTGTGTGTGTGTGTGTGTGTGTGTGTGTGTGTTTTCAAATGGGTTTCTTCCCTGATGGCTATTGCTGTAGCCAAACCTCTGTGAAGAGAAAAGATATGCTAAGTGTGGTGGCTTCTGTTCGTAGCCTTAACACTAGGAGGTTGGGGCAGGAGAAGCACTGAAATTTTGAATGTAGCTACACCGTGAATTCCAAGCTAGCATGCAAAAAGAAAGCCAAGGTTCACAAAATAATGTACTAGAAGAAAAAGGTCTGCCCCACAACACTAAAAATGTCATTATAAGTCTTGTATACTTGTATGTTTTTCAAAAGAAAAATCTGGTTTTATTTTTTAAGACAAGGTCTCTCTACATAGTCCTGGCTGTCTTGGAACTCACTATGTAAACCAGGCTGGCCTCAAACACATGGAGATCTGCCTGTTTCTGACTCCCAAGTGTTGGGATAAAAGGCATGTGCCACCAGGCTGGGCTCCAAATGAAAAATCTTAAGTGCCATTGTTCTTGAGAAGAGTTACACAAATGTAACCATTGTACTTGCATGCTTCCTTGCAAAACACCAACCCAAAATGGGCAAAATTCTTTGTGCTTAGACATTAGTAATAGTATCTATTAGATCTGGACCTGGTGGCACATATTTGTAAACCCAGAATTCAGGATGCAGAGGCAGAAGGATTTCTTTGAGTTTGATACCAGCCTGGACTATTAAGTGAATTTCAATCTAATTAGGGATAGATAGATAGATAGATAGATAGATAGATAGATAGATAGATATTAGATATAAGTTAGATATAGATAAAGGTATAGAGATAGGGGATATATATATATATATATATATATATATATATATATATATATATATATATACATACCATCAAAAACCGTTTTATTTTTATTAAAAACATGAGGGCTGGAGAGATGGCTCAGTGGTTAAGAGCACTGACTGATCTTCCAGAGGTCCTGAGTTCAAATCCCAGCAACCACATGGTGGCTCACAACCATCTGTAATGAGATCTGATGCCCTCTTCTGGTGTGTCTGACAGCCACAGTGTACTTATATATAATAAATAAATCTTTTTTTCAAAGCATGAAGCAGTCAGATGTAGCAAATACCTGTAATCCTGGCACTCCAGAGAAGACCCATCTCAAGAACAGTCACAACACAAAGCAGTAAAAACCGAAGACAAATGAAGAGATGCTATCAATGATAACAAACACACTTTGAAATTATAGACAACTAAAATAAGGAGCAATGGAAGGAAGGGAAAAGAAGGACTCTGGAGAAATAAAATACAGAAGATCCATGGGGAGGATAGGACTCAATAGCACAGCATTTGCCGGGCATGTGCCAAGCATAAGTCTGTCTGTCGTCCAGTGCCAGAGAAGAAAAAGGAAAGAAGATTCAGCCCAAGCGTATTAGCAGGTAAGTGAAAGTGAACATGTAGACAAGCTCCTAAGCCCTGAAATTTGAACATACCCAGAGGCATTCCTATTATCTTTATAATGCAAACTGATCAAGTGCAAAAGAGTGGTAGGTCTTTTGTAGCTTTTTGAACACTGGCTAAATTACCTTAAGCTAAGTACAACCAGAAAAGTGTGTATTCTTGAACTAGCACCTTAAACTGAGCATGCTCAGAAATGTGCCTGCCCATAAAGTGCTTTCGTATATGCGTGTGTGCCCGCTCCTGGAATAAAATCCCCATACTTCCTTTGTTCACAAAAGGCACTGTTTTGGACATAACTCATTTTACCTATTAAAGTTATTAACATTTCATCACTCATATGTCCTGCCCTGCCTTAGCCTGTCTTAGTTTTTGCACTCACCAGGAGGTGAGCGCAGGTTTGCTTACAAACGCAGAAAATTTCTCTCTTCAAGGCTTTCATTCCTCACTGTACATTTTGCTTCACAACCGCTGGAAGAGAGGATGGCAGCAATACCCAGAGAATGAATTGGAGATGCAGAGACTGTCTAGCTCTAGAGAATTTCTACTTCAAAATCTCATCACTCTTTCCATGACTGCCATGCCTTCTCAGGAAGATGGGTTGTTCTTTTCCTATGTTTCCAGTTGGTCTTAGCTTTTCTGAAGACTAGTTCCAAAACAGAGTAGTTTGCTCTATGTGAGAGGCAACAAGCCTCACTTCCCCCAGGGACTCCTGCAAGAACAAATATAGAATATCATAACCACGGTTTTTCTTCTAGATAGATTTGTTTGTTTGTGACAGGGTCTCTTGTAGCACAGGCTCTCCTTGAACTCCTGATCCTCCTCCATCCACATGCTCTGTACTGTGGTTACAGGCATGCAACACCATATCCAGTCAGGAAGACACTTTCTTGAGAGAAAAGGCCTCACTTTGTATACCAGGCTGTTTTCAAGTCTATGATCCTCCTGCCTCTACTTGCCAAATGCTAGCATTACAAGTGTGTGTCCCTGTAGTGGTCTGAATGAAAAAGGTCTCCCAGAGGCTCACATATTTGAACACTTGGTATCCTGCTGGTTGCGCTGTTTGGAGAGGTGTAGGCAGTAGCATGGCCTTGCTGGAGGACGTACATCACTGGGGGCAGACTTAGAGAGTCACGAGCCTCACACCATTTCAAGTTCACTCTCTGCTTCATGGTTGTGGTTGAAGGTGTGAGCTCTCAGGTTCCTGCCCATCACTTGCTTTCATGTATCCTCACCATCATGGACACGTATCCCTCTAGAACCATAAAGCAACTATTATTGGCTTTAGTGGGCAGACGTGGGTTAGTGGTTTCAGCCACATGTGTCAGGTAGATCTGAAAAAACAAGCAGTATGTCAGTAGTTGGTGATTCTCTGTATTCTAGAGAAATGGGATCAGCAGTCGAGGTTAAATGACCTACTTGTCCCTTTATCAGTACAAGCTCGGTCTTGGACACACTGATGTTTTAAATGTTTTATAGTCTGGCCTTTTCCGTCCAGGCACTTTTTGGAAAAACCTTTTTCCTCATTTGAGGGGGCCTGTTGTGAGGTTCTGTGCTCGTTTTTGTGGGTATCTGCCTCATCCCATCCCTAAGCTTTGACAGTAAGACAGGTGGATTCCAAACTGGGGTGTTGACTGTACTAAAGGCATCAGTTTGCAAAAGTAATGAACCCCTTTCCCACTAAAGAGAAGGGAGGGTGCAGCCACCTACAAGAAAAGCAAAAGTTAAGTCACAAAGATTCTTTAGCAGGAATTTCACCTTTGCATTTTGTTGCTCTTTCCTGAAATAACTTGGGAGATGCTCAGATCTGTCCCTCTGCCTTGCTTTCCTGGAACTCACCCAGTCTTTCTCTTAAGAAAACCACGTCATCATTGCAGAGGTCTCTGTATGTTGCAGCTGCCCTTTTGTAAGAAGCACTTTTCCCAAATAAAATAATAATAATAATAATAATAATAAAAACCACAGGCAAAATCAACTCTTTCTTTGGTACGTTGTTTTTGCTCATGGTGACTTTAGAACAGCAACAGAGAAATGATACAGTCACTATGACCAACAAGAAGACATTTTTATCTTCATTTGGCAGGTATGATTTGACCATCTGGGTACCACATTTGGAGTTCACTTCCTTCATTACTCAAGTCAGTTCAATAAAGCTGACAAATATTGATCAAGCAGCAAAGAGTATAATGTGGGTTACTACAATGTTGATACATAGGAAGTCTTACATCTGTGCCTGTCAATCTATGAGTAAAATAATCAGCATCTATCGATAAGGCAGGGAGTACTTACTGTGTGTGTACTGGAGTGCATCAAAGAATTTTTTTTAAATATACAAGATGCATAGCTTTCAAGGAGTCAACTATCTCACTAGAAAAGGCAAGGCTTAGCACAACAAACAAAATTAAATGAGACAATATATAATTAACTGCTAAATTGTGTACCCCAGGCTAAGTACTGTGGGAGTTTGGAAATTAGAAACGAGTCAATGAACCAGTGCTAACCCAAAACTCAGCAAGAGGATTGGTGTTTGCTGAGACTGAATGGATATCGAAAGGGTAGATGGATGGGACAGTGTGGGGAAGGGAGAAAGGGTGATCCTGGGAATGGTAAGCATACCAGAGACTCCTCGGTGGCAAGAAGGCAATGAGTGAGAAAAAACAAACTGGCTGAGCTGCCTCTGATGCCAGCCTCCAGGATACAGGAGAGATCCTGGTCAACAAAGATGAAGGGGCACATTCAGAAGGGGTCCAGCAGTAGTAAGTACTTAATCTAGAAAATGAAAGAAGGAAAGAGGCACTTTAAAAAGTGGTCTTTCTAAGACAGTCATAGTGGCTCAGGTCTGAAACCCCAGCAGTTGGCCAAAGCAGGCAGATTTTGTGAATTGTTCGATCTACACGAGGAGGTCTAGGTCAGCCAGGGTTACTCAGCAGCAGCAGCAGCAATGGTAGTAATATCTTTTCTAAAGCAAAAACTTTAATAATGGGTGGAAACTAATAGAGTGCTCAACTTTGACAGCAAATCATCACTTTTTTTCATTTTAACTTATTTATCTTGCTAATACTGAGTTAAGGTAAATCTTTCTCTGTATGAGAGAAAATTATATTCCCCTGGCTACATTTTTTTCCTCTGCTCACAAAGAAGAAATCCAGAAGTACTACTGGCACTCGGGAGTGATAAGATGGAAAAGAAATGGGTTGTTCACTATTTCATCTGTTTCACTCTGTGTCCATCTCGGTGTCTCTCCATCTCTCCCTCTCCCCCCCATCACCATCTCCCACTCCTGAATTATAAGAGGACATAACTTGCTCCACTCCCTCTGCCTGCCCCAGAACGCAATCATGTTTGAAAGCTGTTTCCCTAATTCAGGACGTCTTGAAACTTCTGGGTAGTAGAGTGTTTTGTATAGTCTCTGAGGTGAGAAAGAACATAGATAGGGAAAATAAGAAGCTGGCTGATTGTGGTGACAGATGTGAGTCTTTGTCTCCAACCCAGTTCTAGCAACAATAGAGCTAAGAGAGCTAATAGGGGCCACACAGATCCCTGCTAAATATTTTCCCTTCCCAGGGAGAAATCACTCTAGAAGTTAGAGACCAATAAAGAAGTCTTTAACAATAACCTACAACTGGTTCTGGCTAATGCCAAAAGAAGAGCCTGTGCAGAATCCCCTCAGCTTCCGTAGGTTTGACCTATAATGTTACTTTCTTACAGATGCTTTTAGCTATGGGCTGCTTTTAGGTTTGGGGACCACAAGTTCCACTTTGAGCAATTAAACAGGTTTCACAGAGACAGAAATTCCAAGGTTTTATTGTCTAGACAAATGGGAAGATTGACAATTAAAACAATATCATAATTATCTGAGACAAACCAGGGCTGCTTTTCCCAGGCAGCTGTTATCCAGGGTCACCCTGCCCATGCCAGGCAAAATGTCGCTCTTCCTGATAAGAGGAACAGTGCTTAATTAGCTGCTGCTGTTAAGGGCTTTCTTCCCCAAGCTGCCTGCAAGAAGTTGGTGCTCCTTTAGCTAAAATGCACTTTTTTGTAACTTAATGTTTTCTAAGCAAATATATTGGTAAACATTTTATTACTTCCTTTTCCTCTTTCATTCTAAGCTCATAGGAAAAGAAAAGGCTTGGAATTCTTGACCTCTCATGTGCCCTATTAAGTCACTAATTACAATGGAATTGTAAGTCACTAGCTGTCTTCCTATTATGGCTTCTTTTCCAAAGGATAATGTACTAAAAGCTTGGTCCCCAGTGAGGCAGTACTGAGGTAGTTAAACTTTTAAGAGGATGAGTCCAGCCAGCTGGAGGGTCATTAGGATCATAGGTGTTCAACTCTCATGAATGGATTAATGCTCATCTTAAAGAGTGGGCTGGCTCTTTCTTACCTTACACACCTACTGCATTAGTGTGCTAACTCCCAGAAGAGAGCATTAACAAAAATAAATAAGCCTGGCTCCTTTCCCTTCTCCATTCTCTCTCGCTCCCCCCCACACTCTCTCTCGCCCCCCCACACTCTCTCCTCCCTCTCTCTCTCCCTCTCCCCTCTCCCTCTCCCTCTCCCTCTCCCTCTCCCTCTCCTTCTCTCCCTCTCCCTCTCCCTCTCCCTCTCCCTCTCTCTCTCTCTCTCTCTCTCTCTCTCTCTCTCTCTCTCTCTCTCGTTTGCTCACTCTCCCTCCCTCCCTCTGGGATCTACTCTCTCTGGAAGATCCACCTAATCTTGGACCTTTGGTCTCCAAAACTATGAGCTAAAGAAGACCATCTCCTTGTTTGAGGGTTTTGATTTCTGTTTCTTTGTTGTTGTTTGATTGTTTGTTTGTCTTTCTTTGTTTTCTTTGGGGTTTGGTGTTTGATTTGTTTTATTCTAGAAATAGTTTCTCACTGTAGGCTGTGCTCCAACTTGACACTCTTCTAGCTTCAGACATGCAGCATCATATAGAGAATCTGGCTTGGAAAAATACTTATCTTAGTTATTCAGCACTTGAGTCCTCACAGAGTTTAGCAAGGGCTGTGATTGGTTAAGTGGACAGAATCAAATGTCCTACAATGGCTCATGTTTCTGAAAAGGAAAGCATTCACAGAACGAGTAAGGTAAGGCAAATTGCTATAACAACCAAAAAGTCTTGCAGAGTAACACACCAATTGCTTAATCTCATCACAGCCCAACAGGACCCTGTAAAAGGAGTGGTTTTGTAAAGCTCATTCAAAAACACTACTGGAACCTCCATTTCCTGAGACCTCGGGTATCTGTGCATTTAGTAACTGTAAAAAAAGAGAAGACGTGGAGACGTTGCATGGAGTTACTGCCTAGCCCACAGGAGGCCCAGATCACTTCTCCCTACTTTCCACTGGCTAGAAACAAGGTATATAGCTATAGCAAAGGGGTTTCTGGAAATGTAGTCAAGCTGTGTAGCCAGGAATCAAACCAACAGGTTGGGTACTAACTAACCAATTTCTTCCCTAATAACCATAAAGAAAAATTCAGGCCTACAGTTAACAGCATTGGTTCACTGCCAAGATTCCCGGAACTAGGATAGGACCATTGGTGAGCAGCCTGCTGATGGCCCACAGTTATTCATATTCCACACTTACCTTTTAACAAACTAAAGCCACTTCTAGGTTATACCCTTAAATTTTCCAGCCTCTGCAGAAAGAGCCCACAGGAAATGACTGCTTTCCATGAGTGAATATGTTGCTAGCCTATAGACTGAAAGGTCAATAAGGGGTGTATCAGGGGAGCATGTGGGATTATTGTTTCCAGAACAGCTAAGGCTACATACTGAGATCCTGTCTTGAAAAACCAAAAGAAAGGGGGCTGGAGAGATGGCTCATTGACTGCTCTTCTAGAGGTCCTGAGTTCAAATCCCAAACAGCCACATGGTGGCTCACAACCATCTGTAATGAGATCTGATACCCTTTTCTGGTGTGTCTGAAGACAGCTACTATATATATATATATATATATAGATAGATAGATAGATAGATAGATAGATAGATATAGATATCTATATATATAGATGTATATATATATATATATATATATATATATATATATATATATATCAAAAGAAAAAAGGTAATTTGAATTTAATGTTCTATAGTATAAAATCCACATAGAGAATTCTATTCACTCACTTATCTGTGAGCATGACAGCAAACCTAGACTGTGGGAGGTGCGAGTGGGGAGATCTGTTTATTTTGAGACACACAGTCTGACTTTGTAACCCAGGCTGGCCTTCAAGATATTACAATTCTCCTCTTAGCCAACCAATAGCAAGATTACAGATGTGAGCTGCCACACCCAGATTAAAGCAGTGGGTGTGCTCCAAAACTCCCATGGAGCAAAACACCAACCTCTGTACGCACTTTGAGAGAACTATTGATCCAGTTGTGCATGTAGCTGAAGATAGCAGTGTCTGGCATCAATGTGAGAAGTGGCTTTTGTTCCAGAGAGGGCATGTTTTCCCAATGTAGGGGAATGCCAAGACAATGGGGTGGAGAGGGGGATCAGAAGGGAATGCACCTTTGTGAAGGCAACTGGAGGGGGAGGAAGGATGGGAGCAGGCGCGGGTAAAGGGCTAACTTCTCAAATGTAAATACAGAATATCTAATAAAAATATTTTCTTCAAAAAATAAAGTGAATGGTAAAAGAAAAAAAGCAATGGGTGTGGGTTGATAATGCTGGGGGCGGGAATAGGTTATAAAAGGCTTCATTCTGTTAGTTTGTGGATTTTGTGGATTTCTAAAATTTTACATAATAAAATTTTCAAGCCAGGCATGATGGTCCATGCTTTTAATCCCAGCACTCAGAAGAAGAGACCAGAAGACCTCTAGGAGTCTGAGGCTAGCCTGATCTACATAGTGAGTTCTAGACCAACAAAGACTACATGATGAGACCCTCTGTCAAAAAATAAATAAAAATTAAATATGGTCTGCTACTCATGAGGAAAACTTAAATACAAACCCAATTATACCACGATCTTAAAGGATAATTTTGCTTGGTTGTTGGGACATGGGATGCTGTGTACCAGGCTGTTCCCGAACTTACTGTGTAAATATGGCTTTAGGTTTTGTTATTGTTGTTGTTGTTGATAAGGTATTTTGTTTGCTTGTCTGTTTAAGACATAGTTTCATTATAGAACCTGGGCTGGTCTAAAGCTCAGACTGGTCCTCCTGCCTCGGTCTCTCAAGAACAGAGATTAGAGGTGTGTACCACTCTACCTGGCTGCCCACGTGATTGTGCACTTTAATAATACCCAGAAGTGGTAGACACAATCACAGTACGAAGAAAGAGTGCCTTTGTCTTAAAAACGAATAAAATGTCTGGCAAGTGGTCAAATTTAATGTGTGTGTTAGAATGTGAGTGCAGAAGAAAGTTCAGCATATCTGACTGATTTCCTTCGGGACTGGGAGAAACAGACGTATATGTTGATTTTGAAGTGGATGTTTATCTCACATGCACTACATTATCTGCATGAGACTCTGCCCACTGACCCATGTGGAAAGTGAAAGAGCACAGCTTAAGGAGCTGTACTTTTTTTAAGCTTTAGAACCTCTTGGGGACTATGTGTTTGCAAACAGTCTCCAAATTATTAGACATGCCAGTTCTGTAACTATGAAAATAATAGCGCTGGATTCAAACACTAAGAGATTTGGTCACCTCCGTAATTATTTCTATTTTGGAACCGGAGTACTATATTTGCTTTGATAGAGGGGGTGGAGGCCTTAACATGCAATGAAGATTTCATCTGAAGACTTGTGTGACCAAAAAAAAAAAAAAAAAAATTGGAACCATTTTTGAGTTCATGAAACTCATTCTTAAGTTTGACCCAAACCAGCTGTTTTGTTTAAACCAACAGAGATTATTTTTAAAATCAGTATTTCTGGAGCTACATCCTATCCAATGGCTCGACAGAGTCTGATCCTTTAGGAAAGCTGTTAGAAAGCTTTGTCAAGCCTGTTACCTCCTCACAGACTGCTCTTTGCTTATTTATTTTCCTCTCATGTGTATGGATATTTTGCTTGTATGTATGTCTGTGCACCACATTCATTAATGACACCATTGGAACCCAGAAAAGATTATTTATGTATAAATATTTATAAATATATTTATATTACTACATATAATGTATTTAAACAGCTCTGTGTATGCTCACATGAGGGTAGTTGTCCAAGGATTCCAGAAGAGGGTTATGGGGCCACTGAAGGTGGAGTTTCAAGTGGTTGTGAGCCTCTCAATGCGAATGCTGGGAACCAAACTCGGGGCAACTCATAACTATCTAGAACTCCAGTGCCGGAGATCTAATGCCTTCTTCTGATATGTGCATGCATATGCTACTCTTACATATATGCAGACAAGACACACTTAAAGTAGCATTGCATTTTAGAAGGAAAGAAAGAAAGAAGGGAAGACCATACTTTTTATTTGGAGCGATAGCTCACTGGTTAAGGGTACTAATGATCTTCTGGAATATCTGGATTCCGTTTCCAGAACTCACTGAGTGTCTCACAACCATCTGTAGCTCAAGTGTCAGGGGATCAGACACCCTCTTCCGTTCTCCACAGGCACCGGGCAGACACATGGTACACATACAGACAGACAAAACATTAATGAGTAAAGATTTTAACATCTTAGAGAAGAAAGTATTTATTCTGGTTTATAATCCCAGAAGGATAGAGCTTGTAAAGTGGGGAGGACATAGAGCAGACAGGAGGAATATGGTGTCAGAAACAGGAGGCTGGTTCATCACCGTTCATCCACACTCGGGAAGCAGAGAATGAACAGGATGTGAGGCCAGGCTATAAAACCTCAGGACCCCAGAGCAGGCATGATGGCATAGCCCTTTAATCCCAGCACTCAGAGTTCCAGGTCAGCCAGGATGACATAATGAGATCCTGCCTCAGTGACGGACTTTCTCCAGCAAGACTACACCTTCTAAAGGTTTCGCAACTTTCCCAAACAATGCCACCAGCTGAGGACCAAGTTCCAAACATAGGAAACCTATGAGGAACATTTCACGCTCAAACCAGAATACAGTGTAGCCCAGCAGTCCCGCTTCTAGGTACATACTCAAGAGAAATGAAAGCACAAATAACACAAAACTTGTGCCTTGGGCTTAGCCATTGAGAGCACTGGTTGCTCTTCCAGATGAGCTGAGTTTAATTTCAGACACCCGCATGGCAACTCATGACCACTTGCAGCTCCAGTTGCAAGAGATTAAATGCCCCCTTCTGGTCTCCTTGAACACCAAGCATACACATGGTACACAGACACACATGCAGGTGATACATCCATACATATAAAATAAAGTAAACTTGTCCCCATCAGAGATTGGTTAATGACAACCATACAGTAAAAACAACCCAAATGCCTAATGACAGGCAACAAAATGTGACACTCTCATAAAGTGAAGGCATTGTTAATGAAGTACTAATGTATGCTATGCTATGAATGACCATTATGCAAAGTGATACAACTCAGACATTTAGGCCAAATTCTGTACAAGCTCAGTTATTTGAAATAACCAAACCAGGCAAATCTAGAGAGAGACTGGTTGTCTAGGGCTAGATAGATAGGTTAGGGAGACATAAGGAGTGTGGATAGGGCTTAAAAGTGATTAAAAATGATTCCAGAATTAGTGATGTTAGCTCTATAATTTTATCAATGGACTACAAACTATCAAGTTACACAATTTTAAAGAGTTATTTATTTTACGTGTCTGGTGTTTTGTCTGAATGTATGGACATGCATCCCTTGCATTCCTGGTGCTTGTAGAGGTCAGAAGAGGGCTTTGGATCCCCTGACACTGGAGTTAGAGACTGTGAGACACCATGTGGGTATTGAGAATTAAACCCAGCTCTTCTGGAAGAGCAGCCAGTGTTCTTAACCGCCAAGCCATCTCTCCAGACTCAAGTGTAATTCTTCATTTTTTTAAAAACATACTATTTTAATTACTCTTTAGAGAATTTTCCCCCTTGTCCACTCCCTACTCACATCCTTTTCCAACTCTGTGCTCTCTCTCTCTCCTCTCCTCTCCTCTCCTCTCCTCTCCCCTCCCCTCCCCTCCCCTCCCCTCCCCTCCCCTCCCCTCTTCTCTCTCTCTCTCTCTCTCTCTCTCTCTCTCTCTCTCTCTCTCTCTCTCTCTCTCTCTCTCTCCCTCCTCTCCCCCTCCTCCTCCCCCTATCCCTCCCTCCCTCCCTCCCCCCTCTCTCTCTTTCAATAATTCCCTGAGTCTGTCCATATACTCATAGCTGTGTATCCACTGGAACACTGACCCTCCCTCCCCAGAAGCCATCACCTGTAAATAACTCCCCAGCAAGGAGTGGTGTCAATTGCATCTCATCCAGGAATGGGACTCATGATCCCCTTCCCCCTCTCTGCTAAAATGTTGACTGGCTTGATTTTAAGCTGATCTTGCACAAGCAACCACAGCTGCTGTGAGGTCATAAGTGCTGTCGGCTCCAGAGGAAACTGTTATGCTCTGATCCTTCCCAAGCTGACTCTTATGATCTTGTAACCCAGCATTTAGGATGCAGTGACAAGGAGATTGTGTTTACTCATTGAAGGAAAGTTTGGAGTACCTCACAAGTTCCAGTCTAGCCTGAGCAATGAAGTGTAGCCATGCCAGCAGCTAGAGAGATGGTGCAGTGGTTAAGAGCACTGACAGCTCTTCCTAAGGTCCTGAGTTCAATTCCCAGTAACCACATGGTGGCTCACAACCATCTGTAATGGGATCTGATGCCCTCTTCCGGTGTGTCTGAAGACAGATACAGTGTACTCATACATAAAATCTTTTGTTAAAGTGTAGCCATGCCTAAAAACATAAATTAAACTAAAATGGTGAATTTTAAGACATGTGAATTTGTGTCTCTATCAGAAAAAAAGTGAATTTGTGTCTCTATCAGAAAAAATAGTTCTCAAATATTTAGCACGTCTCTACCACATTCCTCTTATTCTTGGAGAAACAAGTAAATTGAAGAACAGTGCAGAGTAGATAAGGTAACAGTTTAGTTTCTCTTCATTCCTAAACCATAACCCATGATCAGTTTTTTTCCCTTTTATTGAAAATAGATTCTTTTCCCAAACAATAAAGCCTGATTTCAACATTCTTCCCTCTACTCCTTAGTTCTTCCCCACCTCCTCCTCTCTCCAGAGTCACTTCCTTTCTGTCTCTCATTAGAAAGTAACAGGCTTCTACAGATAACAACAAAACAAAATAAAACACAATAAGGTGAGACAAAAGCCATCATGTCAAAGCTGGACAAAGCAAAAAAACAGAAGAAAAAAGAGACCCAAGAGCAGGTCCAGAGACCCGTTCATTCACAAACTGAGGAGTTCCATTAAACACTAAACTGTGCTATAATATATACACAGTGGACTTGCTGTGGACCTGGGAAGGCCCTGGGTGGACTGTTTCAACCTCTGTGAGTTCCACTAGTGTTCTCCAGCCCCTCTGACTCTTTCAACTTCCTTTCCATGGGGTTCCCTGTAGTCCAAGGGGAGGAATTTAATGGGGACAACCCATTTAGAGTTAGGCATTTCAAAGACTCACTCTCTATTTGTCTGTTTATTTGTGTGTGTGTATATGTGTGTGTGTGTGAGAGAGAGAGAGAGAGAGAGAGAGAGAGAGAGAGAGAGAGAGAGAGAGTAAAATGTCTCTAAGCCATGTTTATAATGTACTTTGGCAGACATACCAGTCCACATTGCTCCAAATAGGCCACACACTACAAGGTACGGCCAGACTTCTGACACTTCAGTACACTGGGCAAATGCCGTAATCCTCTAGCATCACATCAATTCACAGCAAGCATGAAGACCCTGCAGGTACCCAGAAGAAATGGAGGGTTTCGACTGCTGCCCTTTCTAACTCTTGTCTTCTTCTGCCCCTTTATTTTGCTGAGTCAGGATCCCCAACAACACTTCACTGACCCACCAGCTCTACACTATGTCTAAGGAAAACAGTCAGAGGTAATAATTTTAAATGTAACAAAATTTTTAATTTAACAAAAACCCACTTCATGATGTCCTCAGCTATCACAACAATTCTGAATTTTGTATATTCATCATACAAAATTCATTGAGGGGCTTAGGAGATAGTTTTGTGGATAAAGTGTTTGCCCAAAAAACATGGAGACACCAGCACACATGTAAATGCAGAAAGGGTATGATGGTGTGTGCCTATAATCAATCTTAGTGTGTTAAAGGAAGAGTCAGGATACCTAGAGCACACTGGCTAACACACATACACACAGATAGACACACACATGCGTGAGCAGAGCACGCCACAAATAAATAAATATTAAAATAATTTTATCAGGGGCTGGGAATACAGCTCATCAGTAGAATGCTTCCCTCAAGGAGAAAAAAATAACAACTGAGTACCCCAAATACCATAAACTTGTAGTTCTCTTTCCTCTGAGTGATGGTGTTACAGGCATGGGCTACCACCACCCAACTCTGAAATCCTCATTTTAAAAAAATCCCAACCCCCCCAAAGATGCTCCAACATACAATAAGGTCACATGCTCCACCATGTTCATAGCAGCCTTATTTATAATAGCCAGAAGCTGGAAAGGACCCAGATGTCCTTCAACAATGGATACAGAAATTGTGGTATATTTACACATTGGAGCCACTATTAGAAAAAAAATGACTTTATTAAATTCCTAGGAAAATGGATATCTAGAGAATATCATCCTGAGTGAGTTAACCTAGTCACAGGAGAACAGATACAGTATGCAGTCACTGATAATTGGATACTAACCTCAGAAAGCTCTGAATACCCAAGAAAACAACTCACAGACTATATGAAGCTCACAAAAAGGCCAAAAAGTGGAAGCCTCAGTTCTTCTTAGAAAAAAATATAATAATAAGCGTATAGCACCCTCTCAGAGTGGGGTACACCTAGACCTTAAACCATTAATAACTCAAGAGCTAAGAAGATAGCCTGTGGCAATTTTTGGTAGTTAAAAATCATTATGTTTAATCTTTACATACCAAAAACTTTGACTATTTCCATGTTACATTTTGTTTTACATGTACTTTATGATCTTTGTAATAGTAAGATTTCAATGCATACCTTTGAAAAAATCAAGTACTGTGAAAAATATACTCATATATATTTACACTAAAATACTTTTAATAATCTGCATATGTATCTCTGTTTTTTTTTTAAATAAAGTTGTAAAAAAAAATTCCAACCAAAAGATTATTCCTTTGATCTAGGTGTGGTAATACATGCCTGTAGTCTGAGCACTTGGAAAGTAGAGACAGTAGGATCGGGAATTCAAGATCAGCCCTGGCTATAGGAGCTCCAACAGCTCCTCAGTCTCTCTCTCTCACACACACACAGAGGGAGGGAGGGAGGGAGGGAGGGAGGGAGAACAAAGCCTTTAGTCCCAGCACTTAAGAGACAGAGGCAGGTAGGTCTCTGAGAGTTCAAGGCCGGTCTGATCTATATAGTGAGTTCCATAATAGCCAGGACTATGTAGAGAGACTCTCTCTCAGAAAAAAAAAAAAAAACCGCATTAAGAATTCTCAAAGTAAAGAAAAAAATGATCACACACATAGAAAAAGAAAAGGTTCTTGAAGGATGGACATAGTGACATGTACCTATAAATCCTAGCACTCAGGAAACTAAAGCACAAAGACAGCCAGGAGTCTAAGCAGCCTGGTCCACATTGCAAGTTGAAGTCCATCCTGGTCTAGATAGTGAGACAGTGTCTCCAAAATCAAGCTAAAAATTGGTCACAGAAAGATTACAGTGAAAAAGATTAAGCCAGTCAACATTCCAGCATGGGTGGAAGACAGTCCCTTGAGGCACCTGTCCTAACAAAAGGCTATTAGCAGTGGATGATAACTGAGGGAGAGAGAGTCACTCTCCTTTGGGAACATGGACACTGCTAAGTTGCTCATGCCCCAGTGGACAGGGACACACCCATGTGGCATATGGGTGTCCCTAACTGGACTCTGGTGGCTGTTCATAACAAAAAAAGAAAGCAAAGATGAAGCTTGGAGGGATGTGTCAGTGGGGCTCTAGGGTGAGTTAAAGGGAGATAGTAGTAGACGGATGTGATTAATCCACATTCTATAACTATAAAAAACTCTCAAACATAAAAATATTATTTAAGTAAAACTGTCACTGTGAAGAAAGAACTACTGCAGCATAGAATATGTTCAGAAACACAAGCAGTATGTAGAAGTAATGTAGCTACAGTGGGTCTCTGTATCATCAGAATGTGAATTTATAGAATATTGCGTAAAATAAAGAAAAAGAGTGATGTGCAGATGACAAAATGTAGGAATAAGAAACACAAGAATTCTATGAAAGTTCGGTGCTAGTTTTCCATAGCCTCCCATACTTTGCCTGTTAGGAAGCTGACAGATGCATTCAGAAAACTCCAGAACCCTTGAATCCTTGGCTGAAACAAAACACGGGGACCTTTCTGGTGAAGTAGCTAAGATTTTCCAGAATAAGCTAACAACTGGGCTTCATGGGATGTTGAAGATTCAAGTTGTTCTATTTCCAGACATGTTCCAAGAAGATGGATGAACTAATTGGCATCATTTGCCTATCAACTGACTGTGAACATCACCTAATATCAATGACATCCTGTATAAACAAGGACTCACTCTGCTGTTTAGATATTTCTCCAGTCCATTACCTATGACCTGTACAATGAGCCATGTGAGTGAAAAATGCCACCAGAACTATTTATCCTCTGGGTAAAAGTGGCTTGGAGAGCAGCAACAATGCAAAACAGCACTTCAAGATTTTGCTAGGTGAGTCAAATTGGCCACAAGGAATAAAAAGAGAATTGCAATGGCCTCAAGCCATAGAGAAGGTAACAATTCATGTGTGGAGTTATATCAACACAATTATTTCTGTGTGTGCTTTGTTGAGATAGTTCCTGTGCCCCACAATAGCTTCAATTTCAAGGTATCTGAGGATAACTTTGGACTCCTAATCTTCCTACCTCTGCTTCCCATGTGCTAGGATTACAGGCACACAACACCGCACCTGCCTGCTACTATGTTCACTTCATTTTTAGACTTTGCAATATCTCCCAATTATTTCAACCATATATACTCTCAGGATGAACTTGTATGTGCCCCTCCTCTAATAGTACTAGTTATTGTGTACTTGGTTGGCTTTATTGGCTAAACTGAATCACATGCCTACTCAGGAATCAGTTTGGGAAAGAAATACTTCGGCCATGTATGACAGTACAAACTTTCCATTCCAGCCTTTGTAAGCCAAAGGCAAGATATCAGGACTTCAAGGCTAACCTAGGCAACATGCTAGATTTGAGCCTACATCTGAGCTACTAAGACTCCCTCCATGGTCAAGGAGACAGAGACAGAGAGAGATTATGGTTGACAATCTTAAATTACATCATCTCTTGTACTGGAAATTAATTAAACTCTCCCCAAAGCATAGTTTGATATGAAAAAAAAGTAGCTGTCCTTTCAAAATAAAATGAGAGAGAAGGAAATGTTGAAAAGGGGACAGAGATGGGGTGATAATAAATGGCAAATATAATTATAAATAAAATGACAGTCTCTTCATACTTCTTTATTCATTCAGGGAAGCCAGATATTAGCAGTATGCTTTTTGACTTGGCATGGAAGAAATCTGCCTAAATTGCTACCACTCAGTGACTGCTTCTTCAGGATGCTGTGAGAAGACTTATATAACAGGTAACTATGGCTTTTCCAGGCAGAAGGTATCAACTCACAAGATGTTCATGCAAGTATGACACTAACTTTACGTCAGTAAAGACCATACCTTACAGAAAAACATACCCTGCATGTTCTTTCTCATATGTGGATGCTAATCTTTAGATAGATATGTGTGTCTTTAAATTGGAGTGCCCCTAGAAGACAGGAAACTAGCAATGGGCCATGAGGAGACTTTCAAGGAATGAAAAGAAGGGTGATGCAGGTAATAGGACTGGGAGATGGGAGGAAGAGTAAAGAGGGATCACTAATACTAAAACAAAGTCTTTGAAAAGGACGTAGAATATCAAATAAAAAGCCTAGTGCCAGGTAAGCATTACTGCTTTGGGGAGTTATTGGCTAGCGGAGTTGCATAGACTGTCTCCCATTACATTACAGGTTATTGTCATTGCTCATGGCTGTCTTCCATGACTTATGGTAAGAGCCTACTGCTGAAGGATCCAGTACTTAACTCATCGTACGTAAAGAAATTAAGCAGATACTAAACATACCAAGTGTATGTGAGTTTCCATACACATATCACACACACACACACACACACACACACACACCTTTCTTCAACAACCAGTAGAAATATAGAAGAGACATTTTTGAGAAACTCACAGAGAAGCAGAAATTCACCCCCCCCCCAAGATACAGCAGATAAAATATAAGAAATAGTGAATATTTCTAGCCTAGAGAATAGATGGCCGAATGCTAACTGGCACATAATGAGCAAAACGATTCATTTTATACCATCCCAGAAAGACTTAGGAATTGGAGAGACAGACAGACAGACAGAGGGGGGGGGAGAACCCTCTGAAGGTAAAGTGTGGGGTTTAAGAGAACCAAAACCAGAATTGGTAAATAAAATAGAATAAAAAATACATTAAAACCTAGATCCAAGGTCTTCATGCTAATCCTATGGACTCCTAAATACAGAATGAATGTGTGTCAAAGTGTTAGTGAGGAAGCCTATACCATAGCAAAGCTGGCCAATGATCACTTAAGAAACATGCTGGACCTGGGAGTCTGCCTATGATCTCAGCTATACAGAAGGCTGCAGTAGGATAGCAAGTCCAAGCCCAGCCTGGACAACTCGGTGAGACCCTATCTCAATAGAGAACTTAAAAGTGAGGATAGGAACCTGGCAGTGATGGAAGCACTCGGGATGCAGAAGCAAGCAGGTGTATATGAGTTTGAGGCCAGCCTGGTCTACAGAGTGAGTTCCAGGACAGCCAGGGCTACACAGAGAAACCCTGTCTCCAAAAAAAAAAAAAAAAAAAAAACGAAAAGAGAAAAAAAGTGAGAATAGGGAATGTTGTTACAGAGGCACAGAACTTACCTAGTATATGTGAGCCCCTAGGTGCTAGTCCTAGTATCACCACCACCACCAATAACAGTAGTATTGATACTCCTAATAATGGATGGATATAAAATCCCGTTGACTCCGTACTATCAGGAGAAATCATTTAAATAGGAAAAAGGCTCAATTAATAATTGACTGTTGAAAATTGATTAACATAAGGAAGTAAAATGAAGCCGTGAGAAATAGAGGCGTTTTCTCAGTCCATCGACAGCTCAGTCACCTTTGAATTCAAGGTAACTTTTCTCTCCTCCCCATGATCTATTAAAATATTTGGCCTTGGGGATTGGTCATGAAGCCCTAAATTCAGCCCTTAGTACTGCAGAAAAGAAAAAGGATGGAGGGATTAAAAATAAAAGGAAGGAAGGAGAAAGAAAGGAGAACCAGAAAGGCTGAGCGTAGCAGTGTACACTTGCAGTCAAAAGAGAACTGCATACCCAAGCAGAAAAAAAATATACTGGAGTAAGTTTAATTTAGCAACAAAAAATGCGACAATTCTCCAAAAGCAATAAAAGCTTCAAGGTTATCCTTCATGCTGTACATTTCTATTGGGCAAAAATATGCCATTTGCCATGTAAGTCTGCAGTGTATGAATGTTAATTAATACAAAGTAAGATGTCAGAAACCTGTAGCCTCAGAAGAGGAGGAGAAAAATGCATTGGAGTTGGTTTTAACATCGACTTGCCACAAATTATAATCACCAGAGTAGGGATCCTCACCTGGAGAATTATCTTTTTTTTTTTCTTTTCTTTATTGGAATTTTTTTACACTTCCCAGTTTCCTCTCCATAAACCCCCTCACCCATTCCTCCTCCCCCTGCTTCTATGAGGGTGCTCCCCCACCCACCTACTCTCTCCTGCCTCCCTGTCCTGACATTCCCCTACACTGGGGCATGGAGCCTGGCAGAACCAAGGGCCTCTCCTCCCATTGATGTCAGACAATGCCATCCTCTGCTACGTATACAGCTGGAGCCATGGGTCCCTCCATGTATGCTCTTCAGATGGTGATTTAGTGCCTGGGTTGCAACCAGACCCCCCCCCCAAGAGAATTGTCTTGATTGGTGTGGGAGGGACCATCCTGACTGTAGACTGAACATTCTGGAGCAGCCCATATTAAAAAGTACTTCAAAGGAAAGTTTATTTTCGCTTTTTGCTCAATTGGCCTTCTCTTGTGCCTTTGAGTTGATTTGCCCTATTGCTGCTGCTGCTGCTGCTGCTGCTGCTGCTGATGATGATGATGATGATGATGATGATGATGATGATGATGATGATGACGACAACAACAACAAGGTTTAGGAGGAGGAGGGGGAGGAGGAGAGGGAAGAGGAAGAAGAGGAGGAGGAGGAGGAGGATTATTCCTTCAGTGACTGTAGGACCAGCATTTACAAGCTCACATCATGGAACAGGGACCAGGCACTCTTCTCCTTCCAGGCTACAGGTACCAGGGTAGACTATTGAGGAACTTCACTTTATGGACTGAGTGACTATCTTAGATTGTTATCCCCCCTCAAGAGACAGCTTTCTGGCACTATTCTACTATAGTTGAGGTGTCCAACCTCAAGGACGAAGCACTAGCTTCTCAGTAGCTCAGGTGTGATTTTACTGTTGTTATTATTATATATATGTATGTAGGTAGGTATGTATGCATGTATGTATGTATGTATGCATTAATCTCCTTTGTTCTGTTCCTCTAAAGAGCACTGACTAAAACATAATAGAAAATATGGAAGGGGTGCTACAAAATACTATCCTCTGGACATGACATAGCTGTTGCAGACACAATCTCACAGCAACTGTGATTACCTGTACAAGGTCAAGGGAAATAAAGATTCCAGTAAGGAAGGGGTAGAGTCACATAGGCCTCCACCCCTACCTGAGATGCTATTGGCAGTTTATAGCTGATAGGGAAGAAGACTACCCTTTGGAATGGTGGTCCCTGACATGGTGCCAGTGTCCCCAGGAGATGACTCCACACCCTTGCACATGTGGACAGAACTAATTGTATTTGGTGAGTTATCTTCAAAAAAGAAAAAGAAAAAATCAAGAAATGAGGGGAGGAAGAAAGAAAGAATAGGAACGAAATTCAGGGAGACTTATGGGAGGGAGTTGGACACAGTTATAATTAAGATGTATTGTATATATCCATGGAAATTTCAGGGAATAAATTTCTAAAGAGAAACATGTAGCTAAATGAAAGTAGATGCAGGAAAACTCAGCATTTCCTCTGAAATCTGAAAATAAAGCAAAGGTACCCATTGTCACTACTCATATTCAATATACTCCTCAAAGTCTTAGCTCAAACAATAAGACAAGAGATAACAATTGGAAATACACATGCACCAAGATACGAGTGCCCCCAATTTCACAAAAACAAACATGAATGGACATAAAAGGTATTCTGGCTAATTTTATGCCAACCTGACATGAACTAGTCCAGTGAGAAAGGAGAACCTCAACTGAGAAAATGCCTCCAAAAGATTGGCCTGTGGGCAAGACCATGGAACACTTTCTTGTTTAATTATTGATGCTATATGGGGAGATCCTGCCTGTGGTATTCAGTGCCATCTCTGAACACATTGTACTGGGATATAGAAGAAAGCAGACTGAGCAGACTATCAGGAAAAAGCCACTAAATACCTCCTCTCCATGACTTCTGCTTCTATTCCTGCCTCCAGGTTCCTGCCTTGAGTTCCTGCCCTGACTTTCTTTGACAGTGGACTGTCATATGGAACTGTAAGCTGAAATAAACTCTTTCCTCCCCAAGTTGCTTTTGTTCAGTCACAGCAATAGAAACCTAACTAAGACAACAGTCAAATGGGTCCTGATACAATAATACTGTGTGGTTAAATGCCCTATTCTTATCTCTATATATGTCAACACTGAAAAATCAAAAAAAAGAAACCTCAAATTTAAACTCACAGATCAAATGAATGTAATAGACATATATAGAATATACCATCAGGCAGATACCAACCACAAATTCTTTTCAGCACCCCATAGAACCTTCTGTGAAATAGACCACATTCAGAGCTAGGGAGTCAGTCAGCTGAATTAGTAAAATAATTACCATGTAACCATGAGGACCTGAGTTCAATAACCAACACCCATGTAAAACATCAAGCGTGACAGTATGTGAGCGCAATCCCAGTGCTGGAGAGGCAGAGACGAGGAGGATCCTTGGAGGTCACAGCTGGCCAGTATAGCTAAATCAGTGAGCTCCACATACTGTGAGAGACTCTGTCTCAAAAACTAAAGGTAAAAAATAATCGAGAAAGATATCGAGTACTGGTGTGTGGCCTCCACATGTACACAAACATGCACACACATATACAAGCCACAAATCAATTTTGGACAAACACAAAAGACTTGAAAAATACTCTTGTATTGTATTCAACTGTGGTGCAATAAAACTAAAGCAAATACTTGGAGACAAAAATAAAACACTCTAAAATGTATCAATAATATATTAATAACTGAGTAAATCAGGGAAAAAATTTAAAATGCTCAGATCAGAGGAAAATGGAAACACAGTTTACCCGAACCTTTGGGAGACAGCTGAGGAACAATTAAGCTATTGATGCTTCTAATAAAACAAAAAGATAAAAACAAAAAAAATATCTCAAGTAAATAATCTAATGGTGCATCTCAATGTTCAAGAATAACAATTACAATTGAAATACAAAAGTAGTGTACAGCATAAAATCATTAAAATTAAGTGAGAAATTAATTAAATGAATAATAAAATTGCAAATAACCATATAATCAATCAAATATATCAATCACAGAGTTGACTCTTTGAACCAGTGAATGAGATTGGCCAGTCCCTGGCTAAATTGGCCAAAATGGAAAGACAGAAAAAAAATTAATAAAAGCTGAGATAAAAAAGGGGGGGTACAATTGACTCCAGTGAAATCTAGATGCTTATTAGGGACTATTTTGAAAACATATATTCTAAAAACTAAAAAGAAAAACCTAGAAAAAATGGATACATTTCTAAACAACTTATGACCTGCCAAAATTAAATGAAGGTTGTAGACAACTTACATTTAATGAAAAGAAGAAAAACCAACATTGAAGCAGTAATAAGGAGACTGCCAAAATGCCAAATGGATCCATTGCTGAATTCTACTCAATTTTGCAAGAAGATCAAACACCAATATTCTTCAAACTGTTCCATAAAACAGAAAGCACAGGAACACTAACAAACTCATGTCACAAAGCCAGCCTTACCTGGGCACCAAAAAGAAAAACAAGACAAACAAAAAAGAAAAAAAAAAACTAGACCAATACATGAAAAATAGATGAAAAACTCTCAATAAAATTCTGGGAAGCCAAATTTAAAAGCACACTTAGAAATCCAAGGAAACAGTATCTTGCAGACCCAACAAGGCTAATGCACATATGAACTCAAGAGACTATGACAGGACACAAGACCTGTAAAGTTCAAACCAAACAAAATCCAAGCACTAAGAAGAAATGTCCCCACCCCTAACCAGGAAGTTATTTACAATTGATACCTTCTGGGAAGGGGAAAATCAGCTTTCTCCAGTAAAGTCTCACTGGGTATATCAACCATACTCCAGTGTAGGCCTCATGCCTAGAAATAGTCGGCCAACACAAAACAGGCTCCATGTTTTTTGTGAGTCATTTGTTTGTTTGTTTGTTTGTTTGTTTTAGTATTTTTGCCTTAATTTTTCATTTTTTTATTTTTTTTAGTTTGTTTTGAATTCATTTTTGTTGTTGTATTTCTTGTTTTGGAAAGAGAGAGAGTTGGGTAGGTAGGAAGATGGTGAAGATCTGGGAAGAGTTGGGACAAAGGAAAGAATATGATCAAAATATATAATGTGAGCCCCAGAAACAACTCACAGACTGTGTGAAGTTCAAGAAAAAAAGAAAACAAAACAAAACAAACAAAAAAAAACCATTATGCTCAATCCTTACACACCAAGAAAACGTTGACTAATTCCGGGTTACATCCTGGTTTACATGTACTTTTTGCTCATTGTAACTGGTAAGACATTAATGCAGAGTATCAAACCTTAAAAAAAAAAGGGAAAAAAAAGCCAAGCACTGACAAAAATGTATTTGAATACATTTATGCAAAAATGTTTAAAATTTTTTCCTTTTATCTTTGTTTTGTAAAATAAAGTTTAAATATATATATATATATATATAATGTGAGAAAAGTTTAAATACAAGTGGCAACAAATGCTTGAAAACATGTGGGGCATCTCTAGCCATCAGGAAAATGAAAACGAAAACTGCCTTGCAATTACATCTCACTTCAGTCAGAATGGCTATCACCAATGAAACAAACAATAACTAATACTCGAAACACTGTGAGCAAAGAGGAAGCCTTATTTACCGCTATTGCTATGTAAACTGTACAGCAGCTGTAGACATCACCATTGTGGCTTTGCAAAAACTGACAATGGAAATACTATGTGGAAATATACTCAAAGGACTCTAAGTCAACATACCACAGAGATATTTTTACATCAATATTGATAATTGCACCATTCCCAACAGCCAGATAATGAAACCAGCCTATATGTCTATCACCAGATGAGTGAATGAAGAAAATAAGGTACAGGGCTGGAGAGATGGCTCATAGTTCAAGAACAGTTATTGCTGCTTTTCTGCCTGCTATAAGTCCAGTGCCAGAGGATCTCACAACCTCTTCTGACCTTCATGGGCACTGCATACATTTGGTGCACAGACATACATGCAGACAAAGCACCCATACACATGAAATAAATAATTTTTTAAAATGAAAATGAGAAACACATACACAACTGAATAGTGGGCATCAATAAAGGAAAATGAAATCAGGAAAAAGAATGTACCTGGAAATCATAACATTAAGTGAAATAATCCAGACTTAAACAAATACAGCCCACCATGGTTTCTCTCATATACTAGGCTTGAAATTATATATGCAGGTGGGAGAGATATCTCAGTGGTTAAGAGCACTGACTGCTCTTTTAGAGGTCCTGAGTTCAGTTCCCAACAACCACATGGTGGCTCACAACCATCTGTACTGGGATCCAATGCTCTCTTCTGGTGTGTCTGAAGACAGTGACAGTGTACTCACATACATTAAATAAATAAATTATATATGCATGTGTTCTCTTTCATCTGCAGCTTGTTCCTAGCTCCAAAGCTTCAGATACAAATATACAACATAAAATAACAATAGAAATCAGGAAATTATAAAGGGACCATGTATGGAGCAAGGGTTGGGGGAGACATAAAGGAGCAATAGCAAGATCCTGGTGATTTGAAGTTGAAAATGAAGATTGGGGAGAGTCAAATACAAAAGAGAAGGAAAGGCAAAAGACAAATAAGAACAAAGCCTCGGGAATCATTTTATCTTATGTTTACCTAAAATTATAATTATAGACAATGCACATACAGATGCACACACACACAAGCTGACAACGTTCTCCACTAGAACCATAAGCAAGCTCTTTTTCCTCTCCCCTCCCTCCCTCTCTCTCTCTCCCCTTTCTTCACCCCACCCTCTCACTCCCTCTCCCCCCCCCTCTCTCACACACATACACACATGGACCAGCAACTGTCGTGGTTTTCAAATTGCCAGATGCTTCACAATCACAAACAGGACCAGCAGTGGGATGATAAACAAAACCAAAATAACCAATCCTTCTCATACAAAGAGAATTGTGCTGGAAAAAGTAAGGATTGAAGCCAGACAGGCAAATTCTGGTATCAGGAAGTTTGTCGGGGTGCAGCTCATCAAGAACACCATAAATCACAGCCTTTGTACTCAGTGATGGATGATTGAACTTCATTGAGGAAAATGATAAAGTTCTGGTTGCTCTATTTGGTCTAAAGGTCATGTTGTAAATCATAGCCCTGGAGTCTACTTTAAGACTGTTAAAGTAGCCAATGTGTCTCTTTTAGCTATGTACAAAGGCAAGAAGAAAAGACTATGATCATAAATTTTGAGTATGGAAATGCAATAATACATTTTTATATTTTGTTTTTAAAAAATAGACTGACAAAAACCCCAGTATCAGACATGAGAAACCTCCTTTCAAATGGTGGGTCAGGGTGGTCCAAGTGACTAACCAAACAATATAGACTACTGTTACCCTTCCTTGCCTCCTGAAGGTTAAAGTTAAGCCCCATTGCTGAAGACATCATATACTCACTCAAATGGTTCAAGCTGGATCTAACCTGAAAGCCTTCTTATTGAAGTATAGTTTCCGTGGTACCAGAAAATACTATTTAAGCTGCCAAGGGAGGTAAACAGTTAAGCAGTTCTACCCAGCTGCAATGCCTATGAACCACAACAATGCCCAGCACAGCAAGACATACGTAAAGGGGCGATAAGTAACACTCACATATAAGTAGTAACCAGCAGCTGTCTAATTATACTTAAGGCCCATTCAATAATAGGGGAATCAAGCCTGGTACTAGAAACTTGACCAACTTCCTAGAGCTAGTGAGGTCGTGAACCTAAGAAAAGAATCCACTACCACCCCTTTGCTAGACCAGCATGATTTCTTCCTACATTCTAAATCTTATCCTTATACCTTTAAATAAGTGCAGCTACCACTTGTCCTCTAAGAAGCACCTCTACAGTAAATGGAGATCATCACAGAAAACCACAACTGGAAACAAGGCAGAGATCAATGATTCTGGGAAGCCTGACCCCTATGGATACATGTATTCCACAGCTCCTGTAATCTCTGGCTCAGAGAAGACTGTGGAAGAAGAACTGGAAAGATGGTTAAAACAATAATACCAGGTAGTCTGTTGTGAAAACCTAGCCTAGAAATGTCTGCATAAATAAGTCTGAAACAATGCTAACAGCAATAGTGATCATGTTAACATAGAATGCAAGGTAGGGGTTCATGGGATTCCACCCCTGGATAGAAAACTACAGGTAACTAACAATGGCTAATAAAAAAAGAATTAGCCTGTCCCGGGGATGGGCTCCCACACTGGTTATCCAGTACAAAGTGGCCAGCCTTGAAGCCAAATGTACATAAACAACAAAAGGATGCAGCATGGTGTATTTATATATTTTTGGAGACACATGTTTATATGTATTATGTAACAATTAAAATTAATGAAAAGAGGCTCCAGAGAATCAAACAACCCTATTAAAAATGGGCTACAGAGTTAAACAAAGAATTCTCAATTGAGAAATATCAAATGGTTGAAAAGCATCATTAGTCATCAGGGAAATTCAAATCAAAACAACCCTGAGATTCTACCTCACACCAGTCAGATTAGCCAAGATCCAAAACTCAGATGACAGCAGATGCTGGCGAGGTTGTGGAGAAAGAGGAACACTCCTCCACTGTTGGGGTTGTAAGCTGGTACAACCACTCTGGAAATCAGTCTGGTGGTTCCTCAGACAATTGGACATAGTTCTACCTGAAGACCCAGTTATTCCACTTCTGGACATATATCCCAAAGATGCTCCAACATACAATAAGGACAGATACTCCACCATGTTCATAGCAGCTCTATTTATAGTAGCCAGAAGCTGGAAAGAACCCAGATGCCCTTCAGTAGATGAATGGATACAAAAATTGTGGTATATTTACACAATGGAGTACTACTCAGCTATCAGAAACAATGACTTTATTAAATTCTTAAGAAAATGGATACATCTAGAGAATATCATCCTGAGTGAGGTAACCCAGTCACAAAAGAACAGACATAATATGCAATCACTGATAAGTAGATACTAACCCCAGAAAGCTCTGAACATCCCAGAAACAACTCACAGACTATATGAAGCTTAAAAAAAGAAAGGCCAAAATGTAGAAGCCTCAGTCCTTCGTAGGAAAAACAAAAACAAAAACAAAAACAGCAAGAGTATAGCACCCACTCAGTAGAGTACAACTAGACCTTAAACCATTAATAACTCAATAGCTAAGAAGATAGCCTTGTGGCAATTTTTGGTAGTTAAAAATCTTTAATCTTTACACACCAAGAAAACTTTGAATGTTTCCATGTTACATTCTGTTTTACATGTACTTTATGCTTATGGTAACTAGTAAGATTTCAATGCATACTATCAAACCTTTAAAAATATCAAGTACTGCAAATATATATTCATATAGTTTTATGCCAAAATGCTTTTAAAAATCTGTACATGTATCTCTATTTTTTTAAAATAAAGTTGTAAGGGAAAAAAAGAAAGAAAAGAGGCTATAAAATTGAGGGAGAGGTATGGGAGTGGTTGGAGAGAGAAAAGGGAAGGGCTAAGTGATGTAATCTATTTTAATTAAAAGTGTATAAAAATAAGAAATTTTTTTGGCTTCCTGAATTCACCCTCTGTTTCCCAGAGGGTCTGTTTCTCTGTGTCTGTTGCATGTGTGTATTTCCTCATATCAATAAAATGCCTTTCTTAACTGCTAATTCTGTCCTGGTGGGTGAGTTTTCTCTGCTGCTACCTGTTGTTCTTCAGGGTTTTTTTTCTGTCTTTAAATATTTTAACTGGAAGAGAAAACAAACTGAACCAAGACCCTTAGACTGCATCATTTCTAGACTTTATCATTAGGGGGAAGGGTTCACCTCTGGATTTCTTTTGAATATGGTATCATTTTGGGATCTTGGAATTTGCTTTTTAGGACCACCAACTCATCAAGATGGGGACAAACTCCCCCAAGATTTCTTCACTGCTACCACTGGCTTGTCTCCTGGACAACTGGAGCAAGTTAGACCCTCAGTCAAAGAAACCCAATGGCTGAATTTTAAACTTAAAATGGTTGACAAAAAGGTTCCTTGAACTCTTGAACCAGACAAATGACCTCCTCCACAGTGTGCATCTTACAGTAGACAATGGTACTACCTCACTTGCATGACAAGCTCCAAAGATACACACCTTCACCCAATAATTGCCTCTGTGCTATCTCTATCTGTTAAGTTTTATTTTGGCCACTTAGATAGGCCCTTCTAATGTAAGGGTCAGTGATTCACTGAAGAATAATAACCCAGACTCAAATAGTTACATAAAATCAAAGAGGGTTTTATTCTGCAGAAGTCTGGCATGCAAGGGTCTACCTTTTACCAAGATGGAGACACCCAGGTTAATTCTCAGGCCCAATTTAAAGCAGATTAGGGGAATTCCAGAGAGGGGTAGGTGACCTTTATCTTGATTTGGTTGGCTCAATCTCTAAGGGTGTGGAGGTCTTTGGAGTTGGCTAGGACCCTGGGGACATTCCAGGACTATTGTTCGAAGGGAAGGGGGACTGGAAATTGTTGCTGACTCACTGCTCTTGCCTCAGGCCAGGTGGCCGGGCAGCTTCTGATGGCAGGACAACTTCTGGTTGGCTGCCCACAGCCTGTGGTTTTTCTAGTAACTGACTTGTCCTGGCTTGTCAGAAACAAATTTAGGCCTAGTCTTATGAACTGCCAATTTGAAGCCTGTCATGGAGTCAGCCTGTCTCAGTCCTCTCCCCATGAGGTACTCCAACTGCTGATCGCCATCATCAACTCTTTGGTCATCTTCCCAAATCCTTTAAAAGCAGTTAGGGTGACCTCAGAGAGTAGGGAATGAGAGACCTGGAATTAGACAGACTTCCTATTAAGCAGACAGATAGGGAGAGAGGCCACAGCTAGTTAAGAAAAGTGTCAAAATTCCAGGATGTCCAGTTAATCTGAGACAGACTCCCTGATAGACAAGTAGAGAGGGGAGCCATGGTTAGATAATAAAGGTGGTAAATCTCCAAGATAGCCAGGTTCTTTCTTAACCTCCTAATTTAAGACAAAAGACTTTGTTGACTTTTGTCTTCCACCATCTGTCCCCCTGCTAATGAACTGGCTCAACAAGTTTAAGGCTGGATCAGGATACATCATACAACAGTTCTGGCCCAGTCAACCGTCCTAGCTTTCTGCAAACTGACCAACCCTAACTCAGGGGAGGAGGACGCTTCAGAGGCCTTAAAATCCCCAGACCTGGATTTTCCAGCCTCACAATCCTCCCTCTATTTTACAGAAAGTCTTTTTCTCTGTGTGTCTGCTACATATATGCATTTCCTCACCCCCCATAAATGCCATTCTTAACTGCTAAAAATACATTATTTATGCATGTATATATCTGTGTGTGTTTATATGTATGCCTTTAGAGTAAAACTAGAATGGAGATCTTGGAAAGAGAGGAAAAGAGTTCAAGTGATAAATAGAAAGGACCATGGAATACATGGACTAGAAAAGCAGAAGGGGTAATTACAGGGAGATGAAAGGGAAATCGGCATGGGATTGAAGGATGGAATGAGAGAACTAATGAGAAAGTAATATATGACATGTGTATACATACATGACATAATAAATTACATACCTTTGATGCTGAACCAAAATAGCTATATAAAGATAAGTAAGTGTGTGTGTGTGTGTGTGTGTGTGTGTCCTGGAACTGAAAGGAGGACTGTTGCACAAGAGAAAGAAACCTTATAAGAGGAAGGGAAAGAGAAGAGTTTTGAAATAAATATGACATAAGTGCATGGGAAGGCATTACCTAGGGGAGGGAAGGTAAGCAGCCAGAGAGGGGCAGAGGGTATGGGAGAGAGCAGTAGAGGAAGGCAATGAATAACAAAAAAGTATGATGACACGCCACACGAAAATTATATAGTACAACTTATTATTCTGCATAAAATTTGTTGACAAAGTAAAATGAGCAAATAAAATTCCAAAAAAAAAAAAAAAAAAATGAAAAGGCCGATTGAGTCTTACCACAGCATCTGACCATATTTTAAGAAAACACACCTTAGTGCATAAATGGAACAGATGGACAGTCATAAAGCAGAGATGAGTGTCAACACTGCCTGGGTAGAGTCCAGCGAGTCGAACAAGGCAGCCATTCTGCTTCTGTGGCTCCCTTACTGCCTCAAACAACCCTCCACACAATCCTCCACACACATCTGCAGGGCCCCAAAACCCCCCTGGTGTCTGCTCCCTTCTCCAACCTCTTGGACTGCACCCACGTCTAGTCCTGTCTCACACAGGTCACTCCTTTCTTGTGCCTCTTTGCCTTAGCCTATTCTTAACTCTCTTAAGTCCTCGTGCAAACTGAAAGGACTGGCTTGCATAATTTGTCTAATGGTGACTTTTCTCACAAATCCACCAAAGTAAAACCTCCGATGAACAAACCTGAGCTTATGGCTTATTTTAGTAAGAGAGACCAGGACCTTGATAGTCTTTATAGCATCTCAGAAGGGCAACAATGAAATTAGTATATTTATGAGGTCTTTTTGGCAAGGCTGCACTAAATCTGGTCAAGGTCACTCCTCACTGAGGAGCTAGTCTGCTGAGTTCCATCACTGTAAATTAGCTTTGCACACTCTTGAACTACACTTTAGTGGAAGTGCACAGTATTTCCTCTTGGGTGTCTGGCTTCTTTCACTTATCATGTCCATGAATCATGTATGTGATTAAGTACAGCAGGGGCCTGTTTTCATCAGATTACTATGTAGTATTCCGTTTGTGTGAAGATCCCTTATTTATTTATTGTCCTGTCAATGAGTGCTAGAGTTGTCTCTAGTTCTATTATGAACAAAGCTGCTTTGAACAGTCTCATGAAGTCCGTGGTAGACATGGACACCACTTTTCTTGATCCTATAAGTAGCATTGCAGTTATTAGGCTATGGGATGCCATATGTTTCCTTTCAGTAGATAATGCTAAGAGAATTTGACACTGTATACATAAATTTATATGTAGTTGAATGGGCTCTAATGAACATCCAAGGCATGTAAATAAGAGACCTTCTGCTCTACTTAACTCCCAGATCTATAGGGTCCGCATTACATCTGTCTTCCTCATGTAGTGCAGAGCCTGCTGCAGCTGAGATAAAGTACCTATGTGGGGAAATGAACAAGTAAGATTTTTCATGTCCAGCTGGAGAGATGGCTCAGTGGTTAAGAGCACTGACTTCTCTTCCAGAGGACCTGAGTTCAATTCCCAGAGACCACATGGTGGCTCACAGCCATCTGTAATGGGATCTGATGTCCTCTTCTGGTGTGTCTAAAAATAGCTACAGTGTACTCACATACATAAAATAAATAAATAAATCTTTTTTTTAAAAAAAAAAGTTTTTCAATTTAACAGCGAGAAATATCTCTTTAAGTTTATCTTTTAGGGGAATCAATACAGGAGAATACACTATCCCCAAATTCTTAATGCATCTTTGTTAGGATTCTCCAAACCCCACCCCACAGTTACCTGGCAACAGCCAGGTATGCTCTGCCCCACAGTTACCTGGCACTATAAAAGGGGCATATCTTTTCTTTATCTTTTTATAGCACATCATTGGTGCCGTGACTCGGATTGAGAAACTACTGGTCTGCATCCCACTGCTCACTAGCCTAAACTTCAGAGAACTGGTAAGCCCTCCTCCCCCACCCCCACTAGTCAGAGTAAGCGTCCACATGGCCCCAGAGAAGAGTTCTTAAACTTAGAGCTACCCCTGGGGATGGATCTTTTCACTAACCCTTATTCTAGGAATTTTGCCCTTGGGTGATATTTTCATCCCTCCTTTTCAGACAGTGTCTTTCTCTCTGATGAAGATGCCAGGCAGGGCCTGGGTGAACTGCTCTCTGGTTCAGGAGCACCGCCTCTGCCTCCGAGTGTAGCCTCTTTGCTGGCAGGGGCAACTAATCTCTATTCTCACACACGGGTCTATTAGTCTTCACTGTCTGTCCCTATTTCCTGAGATGTTTTGGTCTAATTTACAGTAAACGGAAAACAATATCTCTATGTGGTTACTAAACTGGCACGCCCTTGCTAGCAATCCATAGTGTAGGCTCCTTCCCTCATTGCTGCTGCCCTGCAGCATGAAAAGTAGGTCTGGTCCTGCCCCCTGCACCTACTAGGTGCTCTGTCTGTGAGACTTGCTTTCCCACAAGGCGAACATGCAACCACCTACAGCCCATCTCTCCCTCAGGGCTTCTCTGAGCTGTCCATCTGCTGCTTTGACCTCTACAGTACTGGTTTGCAATCAGGCCTGGCCCCGCCCCTTGCCCAGGGACCCTGCCTGCCTTGACTTGATTTCCATCCTCCTTAAGGCTCTCTGTCCAGAGAAGAACCGGTCAGGACCCGCCCCTTGCCTCCTGCTAGGGACCGTGTTTATGAGACTCACTTCCCTCCTATCCCCTGCTCCCCGTGTACAACCATTCTCCCTGTGTTCTTCCCATCCCACGTGTACTAGCTCTCTCTGTCCTGGACCTTTTCTGCCTGCTTCTAAAAACCTTGCGCCGCTACTGCCTTTGATTGTGGTTTTATTTTGCGCCCCACTACAGCTACCAGATAGTGATAGTTCAGGTATTTCACTTCCCCTGCCCACTGAGAGGCAGGGCAGCGCAGCCAGCCGGTGGCCTGAATCGCTGGTCTTGGGGCTGCTAGGAGGAAGCTCCACCTGCCTGGGTGCTAGCCATACCTGCCACAGAACCACCCTCACGCATGCCTGCGCCTGTCACATTCCCAAGGCTTGCTTGCTCCGTGTCACAGGCCTAAATCCTCCTTGTCACAGTCCTTGTCACAGTCTCAAGCACAGTACAGCTTTTTTTCCCTTTTCTCCTCTACTTCGAAAACCTGCCAAAGTTAAAGACGTTCAATCCTATCCTGTCTTGATAAATAATGATTTCTGCTACTGCCATTAAGTTATGATGTGCTCTATTTAGATGTAACCAATAGATAAAACCCTCAATCTTTACCAGTCAGAAGTCTGGTAATTATTAATATATGTAAGTTTATAATGGACAGACTCTCCCAAAGCCTTTAACGGTCACCCCTCGAGGTCGCAGAAGATAGCACAGTGTCAAGAGGCTTCCTGGGTCGTGGTATGAGAGCCACTGAGAAACAGTGGACAAAACTGGATACCCTCAAGTCAAATGATTTATCTAAATACAGGTAAGTCATTTTTCACACATATCTGCTCCACTGAGAAAAGGCCCTTTGTCTTCTGGGCTTGAAAGCCAGACTGACTCCGCCCAAGTTGCAGTGAAGACAACAGAGACCACAGGGAACTGTTGACTAATAGGCTCTGTCATTTTTTTAAATTGATATATGACTGCTAGATTATAGTTTATTCGTACCCAGATTTCTGACTCCACTGACAGCTAAGGTTACTGTAGCCTGACAACTAAAAGAAACAGACCTCTAATTTCTAGTAACTAGTCCAGATGTAAGCTCTCACAGATATGATTGGTTACTTCCTTACCTAAACTCGGGTTCAATAAATGCTTCATGTTTCCTCTTCTTGCTAAACGTTCCTTTCCACTATACAATCCAAATATATAACCACAAATTCTTCTTCCGTCTGCTCCACAAAAAGCTCATCTTAAAGAATGTTCATATTGTTAACTCATGTTGTTACCTCTTGTGTAAAATTATAAACTACAGGGAACCCACTCAGATCTCATGGAACAAATAAGACTCCACCCAGATAAGTACATCTTCCTAAAGGTCACTACCTGTTCCAAAGGGTGGGATTCCTTTAGCTTTCAAATGTACATCTAAGAAAAAGAAATATTTTTTCATGGAGATAGCTCCTGCCGTGTGGGTCACTTAGACAGGCTTTCATCAACCACACAGTTTCACATTTCCTGATACCAGATTGTGGCTAAAATTTTCACACAAACACCAGCAGATTGGTAGGTTTTCCCTCTAGTGGGCAAGGAGGACCCCGATTTCCCAGATAAAGCTTTCCCAGCCTTTACAGGGTAGGAGGGTTGGTCCTCTGCAGCCAAAGTCCAAAATAAAACTTTGACCATTGGGCGGAAGTTCCCTCGAAAGCGGTTCCTCGATCTCCTCCCCTCAGGGCTCAGGCTCCTTCATCCGACTGGAAATTTCCAGGCCTGGGTAGAAAGACTTTCTGTCGGGTCAGGACCTGTCACGTATAACCCCCAAGAGTCTAAGTGACGACTCAGACCTCTGGGCTTTGGCAGATTTTCGCTATTGAATTTACCAACTGGGGAGGTCCCCCATCCTGACGCCTCCCATCTCATCATTTGACTGTTTTCACTCCAAACCCCACAGATAACAGTCTTTCCAAACAGGGTCATAAAACTGCTTCATAACCAGATGCCAGGAACCAATCCAAATTGCTGATATCCCTATATTGGTCATCCTATCTAAATATTATGGTCTCTTTGCTTGCTTTTGACCAGACAAAAGATGATTGTAAAAAAAATGGCCAGATGAATATAGGAATTGCCCATATTGGTCTTGTCAGATACATATGCTAGGATCACAGATCAATTACTTCTTCTATCAGCAACATAAGACACTCTTTTTCTACATCCATGAAATCCCAGGTGGGAGACCGGAGTTGTTGCTGTGGTGCTTCAGAATCGTCAGGGGCTGGACAAACTGACAGCTAGAGAAGGTGGTCTTTGCCTGTTCCTCCAAGAAGAATGCTATTTCTTCGCCAACAAATCCAGAATAGTGAGAAATACAGAATTCCAAGAAATGTGAGGCCTCCAGTTCCTGGATTTTTGGAAAAATTTGAAATTGGATATTCCCTTTCATAATGTCTTTCCTAGTCAATAGTAATGTCGTCTTTCTGGCATTACTATTCACTCCCTGCCTCATTAATCTTGTTCCTACATTCCTACAACTACAGATACAAAACATTTCTAACCAAACTATTAATACGTTTCTGTTACAAGACTACCAGCCACTGTCCACAGAGAAACCTGATTCAAATGTTTACCAAGTAGACCCCGACAGTGAAATCCAGCTACACTCCAAAATTGACAATGCCCCAAGACAGCAAGAAGTAGCCTAAGTGAAATTGCATCTCTGTTCCCCTTTCATCATTGGCCTCCTCCCCACCTTTTCCTTTTTATGATAAGAAAAGGGGAGGAATGCTAGCACTAGGACCACTCCTGCAAAAATTTTCTTTCTTCCAAACGTTCTTAATCTCTACCTATAGTGTGTGTGTGTGTGTGTGTGTGTGTGTGTGTGTGTGTGTGTGTGTGAGTGTGTGTGTGTGAGTGTGTGTGTGTTCTAGCATCTTGTCAAGTCCATGTGTTTATTACCTCTAGAACAGCTCCAGAGAAACAACCTACAGAAGCTTCAACCTTCTCTCGAAGACACGGACATGTCTATTGGACCTGTTCCTTCTGACTTGTCCTCAAATGGTTCCACAGACCCTGAACAACAAAGAAACAACCAACTCTAAGACTGGACAAACATCCCCATTCCCACTTTTCTAGGTTCAACGAAAAACGTCATCCCAAAGCAAGCATGAAGTAGTCAGAGATCAGGATGACCCTATTCCTGCTCTACCATCACCTCTATTTTTTCTTTTTAATTAAACCAAAATGGGAAAAGGTTAGGATTCTCCAAACCTCACCCCACAGTTACCTGGCAAGAGCCAGGCATGCTCCACCCCACAGTTACCTGGCACTATAAAAGGGGCTTCTTGCCTCCTCCGCACTCTCTTGCTCTCTTCTCTTGCCTTCTTGCTCTTTCCCCTTTGTCCTTCCTCTCCCCATTCCCTTCCCACCTCTTTCACCACGTGCTCATGGCCAGCCTCTACTCCTCTACTTCTCTTCTCTCTTTTCTCTCTCTGTCTCTATTACCCTGTTAAATCCCCTCCCCATGCCCTGAATAAACTCTATTCTATACTATATTGTCATGTGGCTGGTCCCTCAGTGGGAGGAGATGCCAACATGGGTCCCCCAGAGGCATCCCTTCCCTCCCCCCAGACCTCACCACACCTCCATAGAACATACCCTCTTACTCTCTTTATCTTTTTCCTAACATTAATGCTGAAACCTGAGACATATATTTTCCTTATCATTTTATAAACAGAATATTGACTATAGGTGTATGAAGAAAAATTCACACAAGATTTTAGCACTGTAAAGACATACCCAAAATAAAATTATAACAGTTTTAGTTTTGGCTTTTTTCAAGACACGGTTTCTCTGTAGCCCTAATTGTCCTGGTTGCTCTACAGACCTGGGTGAGCTCAAGCTCAGAGATCCTCTTGCCTCTGCCTCCCAAATGCAGGGATTAAAGGTGTGTGCCACCACCCCCCAGCTCCATTTTTTTGTAGTACTGGTGATGGAACCCAGAGTCCCTTACATGCTAAGCCAGTGATATGCTATGAAAGCACACCCTGGACACTGGCAACTAACTTTTTTTCTTTCTTTTTTAAGTGTGTGTGTGTGTGTGTTTGGGAATTGAGCCTAGTAGCCTTATACATGCCTGTCAAATGCTCCACCAGACTTATAACCCCTGCCCTCTCTCCATTTCCCCCTTCCTAAATATCCATCAACATATGAAAGTATAAAAAAATGTGACCAAATACTTGGTGGAATTTTATGCAATCACAGTGGAAAAGGAAATCATGAAACTTACAGGAAGTACTTGGTGATCATTATGTAGAGCAAAATAAGCCATTTACAAGTGTGTATTTGTAAGTCTCAAAGGTAGAAAGGAGCATGAGCGGAGGAGGAAGAAATTGTAAGAGCGCTAGGAAGTATAGAGGCAGCAGAACACATGCAACAGGAAAGAGAACTATAGCAAAGCAAAACTATAGCAGAGGCAGTACAGGTCTGAAAAGGGGAATGGACAATGACATCAAGAAAGGAACTAAAAAGAACAAACTATAATCACACACACACGACATTGACATATAAAAATATATGAAATGCCATAATGATTCTTATTACTTCACATACTAATTTAACCATTTATATTTAAATAATAAGAGCAACTAAAATTAAATGATACAAGCTTCCATGTACTCCTAATGGCCTTCTTGTTCCTGTCTCCAAAATCCTAGCCTCCCCGTCTCACAAACCAAATCAAGCAGATTGAAAATAGGGCTGTTCCTTTCTGTTGTTTCTTACATTGCAAGTCAGTATGTATTACTCTGCTGAATTCCCTACTCTCTTAGGGCTCTACCCTTTGATATGCTAAACCTCAATTGTCTTCATATAGCTCAAAAAATGGGCTTGTATACTATGCTCAAGGATGAATCTATCTCAGATGCACCTAGGTAACCTGGTGAGAAAGCAACCTGAGTTTACTGTCTTATTGCAGTGAGGGAAACCATGACCTTCCAATATTGGCAGTCTCTGAAAGGCAACAGGTTTCAAATATTCGTTAAATCTTTTAGCAGATCGTCACTAAAGCTGCTCTTTCCATCTGAAGTCTTGATTAGGCTTGAGTAAGGATCTAACTGAGATATAAGAGAGGTGGGGGACATGAGGATTACAAGTTCTAGGCCAGCCTGAACTACATAACAAGAGCTGGTCTCCAAAAGGAAGGATCTAGACAGAGCAGTGAAGTGCTTGAGTGTGAGAAGAAACTTAATGTAATGCCTGTCACTGCACTTACAGCCAGAGTTAGTTTGGCTGATCTCATTTACTAGGCAGGTGTCTCCTTCCTCCATCCCAACTCCATTTAAAAGCTATATTCTCCATCCAAAAGGATAACCCCCAGTAGAAAACTGTTCTTTGGCCATGTGTATATGAGTAACTGTGCTTATGTACTCAAACTTTGAAAAGCTCCCACAGTCCATTTGTAGGATAACAGAGGATAGTCAAGCTTCCAAGACTCCAGACATTACCAAATGTGGCACTACATGGGGAAGATTGTCATATTATGAAGTAAGGGGGGGCTCAGTGGTTAAGAGCACCGACTGCTCCTCCAAAGGTCCTGAGTTCAATTCCCAGCACCCACATGGTGGCTCACAACCATTTGTAATGGGATCTGATGCCCTCTTCTGGTGTGTCTGAAGACAGCTACAGTGTACTCATATACATAAAATAAATATTTTAAAAAGAAGGAAGGAAGGAAGAGGGAGGAAGGAAGGGATGAAAAGGGAGGGCAGAAAGAGCTTGGTAGGTTAGAACCTTGCTGAGTTAACAAAAATAAATGTGAAGAAATGGTGTTTATTCTCTGTTCTCTAGTACAGCCTCTGAAATACATTTCTAAGACAATTCTGATCCTTAAAGTCTATAGTTTGCCTTTCTCTCTACATTCCTGCATCAATAAACTTGAAAATCATCAAGACAATGGAGACCTCTGGGGCAATGTGTTAAGAAAAACATTTATAAAGTATCAACATGAAAACATGTAACTACCCCCCTAGATCTTATATTCCTACATAAATATTATCAAACCCTTGACTTGGGGAGGTCTTTGGATTGTTTTTCAATAGAATGTCAAGTAGCCCAGGCTGACTTGGAAACCAATATGTAGCTGAAGCTAAACTTGAACTCTTGAACCTCCTGATTTGACTCCAAAGTGCAGAGATAATAGACATGCCCTACCTCAGTGGCTTTAATTTTTTAGGAACTGATGCTTGAAACAGTAGCTTACTCTATAGTCCAGGCTCATCTGAAAGTCAGAATATATCTCAAGTTAGTATGAAATTCATTAGGTAGGTAAGGCCCATCTCAAACTTATGGTAATCCTTTTATCTCAATTCCCAAAGTGCTGATCTTTGACAGGCATGTGCCACTATGCACAGCACCTGAGGCCAGGTCTACTCTGGGTTCCCCATCACCCTGACCAAGAATTTCTTAGGCCTGAGCTGCTTCCTAGTCAACCTTCTTCTACTCTTCTCTCACTTTGCAAGTGTGACCTGGAACACAATTGGAAATGCTTCTCGGGTTACTTCTTCTCCCTTGGCCTTTTCCTTCCACTGAAATTTCCTAAAATAGATTTCTTGTACAACTAGATGTGGTGGTTCACCTAGTATCATAATGCTCAGAAGTGGGTGAGCAAGAAGATCAGGAGTTTTGAAGACTTGCTCTCAACTAAATTTCTCAACCATCAGGTAACACACTACCTACTCTCAAATTGTATTGCAGAGCCATAATAAGAAAATCAGCATGATACTTGCAAAAACAGATGTGTAAGCCAATGACATAGAGGATCTAGAAATAAACTCATACCATTAAAGCCACCTGAATTGTGAAAAGGGTATCAAAAACATATCCCAGAGAACGAACAGTGACTTTAACAAATGATGCTAGGCCAAGTGCATTTCCACATGTAGAAGAATTCGTCTATATCCAGCCCCCTCACTTTGCACACAAAAAATGGTTTAAAATGGATCAAAGACCACAAATGGATCAAAGGCCACAATGTGAGAACTGGAACTCTGAAACTGCTAAAAGGGAACCTAGAGAAAACACTGGAAGCCATAGGCATGGGTAAGGTCTGTCTAAAAAGGATTTCTGTAGAACAGGAAATAATCTCAAGAATTGACAAATAAGATTACATGAAATAAAGAAGCTTTTACATAACAACAACAAAACAATCACCAGAGTTAAGAGACAACTAACAAAATGGGGGTAATACCAAATTATACATGAGTATATAAAGAACTGAACATTAGTGGGGTCTGAAGAGATGCACCAGTTTAGAGCACTTGATGCTCTTACAGAGGACCTGGGTTCAGTTCCCAGCATCCACATGGTGATTCACAACTATCCATAACTTTAGTTCCAGGGGATCTAATGCCTTCTTTTGACCTCCAATGGCATGAGGCACACATGAGGTACACATACATGCATGCAGGAAAAAAACACTCATATACATAAAACAAATCTTTTTAATGTAAAACTATGAAAAATTAAGTACCAATAAAGTATCATCCAGTCAAAAAATAGGACAATGACAGTAGACAGCTCTCAAAAGCAGAAACCCAAATGGTCAATAGATGCCTCTGAAAGTGTGTAAGATCTGGGAAATGCAAACTAAAGCTGCAGTGAGTGCTGCTCTTCCGGAAGAGCAGTTCTGACCCTAGTACACATGTCAGGAGGCTCACAATCATATGAAACTCTGCCCCAGGAAATCCAATGCCCTCTTCTGCACTCCTCCTGTACCCGCACACAAAAGATATCAGGACCACAAGCACATGCGCATAAAGATTCAACATACAAAAACTTTAAAAAAAATAAATTGAATTTTCAATGATAACAAATCCAGGGAGATATGCCCATTTGCTTTTTCCTTTATCCACTTTCAAGTTTTTTAATTTATTTGATTACAAAAACAATCTACTATGAGATAGAACTTCACACCGGTCAGAATGACAAACACCAACAAAGGCTGTGAAAATGTGGGAAAATGAACTCTCACTGTTGGGAGGTCTACAAATCTGTGTAGCCATAATTCTGAGGGTTCCTCAAAGAACTAAAATTAGCCAGACCGATGAATAAAAAGGAAGATACTGAAGGTCAACCTCTGAACTCCCCCCAGGTGCATGCACAGGTTAGTATGCCTGTACACACACACACACATACACACATACACACACACACACACACACACACACACACACACACACACACACACATACATACACACACTCACAAGTCTAAAAGTAGAAGTATCATACGTCCCAAGTATACTTCTATTTGGTCTATACCTGAAGGAATTCAACAATGTATCAGAGTTATTTTGCACATCTATATTTATTACTGCACAATCCTCAATAGCCAGGAAATGTTCTTTGCCATGTAAATGAATAAAAAAAATGTAGTACATACAGCAAAATTGTATGCAGCCATTAATAAAAATGAATCATAACATTCATTTACAGGAACTACATTCAACTGGTAATCATTATGCTAACCAAAATGAGCCAGACTCAACACAAATATTCCATGTTTCCTCACATGTGCAGAATCTAGATTTAAGAGCATATGTGTGTATCTACTTGTGTGTTTATATATCTGTACGTGTATATCACAACACTAAAAAAGATACTGAGAAAGGATGAGAATAAAATATGATACAAAGGTATGCAGCTGACAAAAAAAAAAACTGCATTACCTTGCACACTAACCTAAATAATTACAATATCTCTTCTCTCTGCCGGTCTCTCTTTCTCTCCCACCTCTCTACCCCATTTAATACTTATGTGCATGAACCATGTGTATACACATGAGTGGGTGTGTGTCTTGATCATGATACTGTATAAAGGGCCATGAAGGCAGGAAAAAGATGGGGCAGGGTTGGCGAAACAACTGTAAGAGCAACTGCTGGTCATCCATCAGTCCAGAGCTTGGACTCCCCTGGCACCCACTTCAGGAGGTTCACAGATGTCTGTAACTCCGGCTACCTGGGGTTTAACACCCTCTTCGGGCACCTTCAGGCACACACATGTGTGTGACACATGTACAGACACAGACACATAAATAAAAAGGCATCCAAAAGGAAGGCAAGAGAATATAAGGGACATGAGTGCAGGTGGGGGAGAGGACTTACCTGGAGAAAGAAGGGACCCAGCTGGAGTCAGGCAGGAAGCACCAGAGATAGTGGAGCATAAAAATGAATGTGTGATAATGCCATAATGAAAAGAGTAAAAAAATAATAACTCATTGAGGAGGAGAAAAAACAAGACAAATTGAAACAGCAGGTTCAGATACAGCAGAGACTCTGACTTTAAGACAACAAGGATCAGTGCACAGATGGAACAGATGGGCAGTCTGTTGTCCCAGTACATAGATGGAACAGATGAGCAGATGAGTGTCAACATCGGGAGTGACAGGATAGCCATTCTACGCATGTGGCTCCCTGACTGCCTCAAACATCCATGCACTCACACCTCTAGGACCTCAAAGCCCCCTGACGTCTAGTCCTGTCTCACAGGGTCACTCTTTTATTCTGGGCCACCGGAGGCCTTGCTAAGAATGTCTTAAGCCCACACTGCCTAATTCTTGGACACGTGAATGGGTCAAGTTTTGTAAAATCTGTCACCTCACTGACTGCCAAGGTCATTTCACTGATCTGGCTGGCTAAATGGCTGTCCCCCTTTCCCTCGACACTCTCTGTGCAACCTTCTCCAATACGTGGTCTGATGCAAAAGGCTAAACTGCCCAAAGAGGAGGCCCTTTCTTGGGTCAGGGGTATTAGGAGTAGCTGCACTCCTGTGCTACTAAAGCCTCCAAACGAGCCCTTAAGGTCCACTTGAGAACAAAGGGTGGTCACACTTCCTGGCCTCCAAAAAAATCCAGAGGAGACCCTGTGTGAGGTCTATCTTTGACAAAATAAAGAAGGGGTGGGAAAGGGAAAAGGTGAAAAGAAAGAATGCTGGGGAGGACAGTGAGGGGGGAAAGGAAAGAGGATAAGAAGGGTCGGCATTCTAGACCAGTGTTAGCAGAGCTAGTAAGCTGGAGGGTACATTTTTTTCAGTTTAATAATTATTGGACTTTGATATAAACGGTAGTGATCTAAGTAAGGAGTTGCACAGCATCAGATTTGGCAATTAGAAAAATCGAACACGGACTGGTCAGGTGGCTCAGTGGGTAAAGGCACTGGCTCCCATGTCTGACACTATGAGCTTGTCCCCAGATCCTGCATGGTAGAAGGAAACAACTGGCTCACACAAATTGTCCTCCTGCTTCCAGACACATACAAGTACACACACACACACACACACACACACACACACACACACACATACACTACATAAATGTAAAAAAAAAATACTGTGTTTTCTTTTAAAAAGAGAGAGAAAATATGATTAAGAAAAGACAAAGAGGGCTACTAGAGAGATGTCTCAGTGGTTAAGATCACTGTCTGTTCTTCCAGAGAAGCCAGGCTTGGTTCCCAGCACCCATATGGTAGCTCACAAACATTCTAACTCCAAAAGAAATATCATGCTGTCTTCTGGCCTCAGACACTGCATGTATGTGGTGTACATACATACTCAAGACAAAACCCCCATATACACAAAATAATTTAGAAATAAAGGAAATAATTTTAGAAAGACAGAAAAACTGGGGTTGGTGAAATGGCTTATTGATTGGGTAAAGGAGTTTATGGAACCTATTGACCTGAGTCCCACACAAAGGTGGAAAGAGAAAAGTGACTCCACAATGTTGTTCTCTGACACGCACTATGGAATATGCACACATGCACACATCATACACATAAAACATGTTTTTTTTTTTTTAAAAAAAGCCAGGCATGGTAGCTCACAACTTTAATTCCAGCACTCAGGAGACAGAGGGAAGCAGCTCTATGAGTTTCAGGTCACCCAGGGCTTTAAAGTGAAACCCTGCCTCAGAAGACAGACAGAGAGATGGAGAGAGAAGGAGGGAGGAAGGGAGGGGGAGGGGAGGGGGAGATGAGAGGGAGGGGAGAGGGAGGGGAAGGGGAGAGGGAGGGGAAGGGGAGAGGGAGGGGAAGGGGAGAGGGAGGGGAAGGGAAGAGGGAGGGGAAGGGGAGAGGGAAGGGAAGGGGAGAAGAGAGGGAGGGGAAGGGGAGAGGGAAGGGAGGGGGAGAGGAGAGGGAGGGGAAGGGAAGAGGGAAGGGAGGGGGAGAGGGAAAGGGAGAGAGAGAAATCCCCAGGATTATCAGGCTCTGGTAGGACAAAGCCACAGCATAAGCCTGTGAATTGCTAAAGCTAGCAGGTCTTACCTTGAAAAAGAAGCTTTTGGTGCTTCAGGCCTCCTGGGAAGATGTTCTCTTGGGTAGAATGTGAGGTTTGGAAGGGCTCTTACTTTTCAAATTAAAATATAAACGACATTTTTTTAAAGCCCAGGCCCAGATGGAGTCACAGCTGAATCCTCCCAGACCTTTAAAGAAGAACTAATGCTAACGCTTCTCAAACTATTCCATAAAATAAAGAAGAAAGGGACGGTGCCAAATCCATCTGAGAAAGCCGGCGTCACATTCCTACCAAAGCCAGACAGAAAGCAACAGAAAAAAAGAACTTAAAGGCCAATCACTCTGATGAATATGGATGTAAATTATCTCAATAAAATACAAACTGAACTCAAGTACACATCAAAAAGACTGTTACTATGATCATGTAGATTTCATTCCAGGCATGCAGAGATGCTTCAACATACACAAACTGATATTTGTTTCTCTTTACATACAGAACATCTTGGCTGCAGTTTTCCCCTACTTCCACTCCACCCACCATCCACCACTTCCCCTTCCCCCAGATCCACTCCTCCTCTGTTTCCCTGAGAGGGAGGGAGGGAGGGAGGGAGGGAGGAAGCAGGCCTCCTGGGAATCTCAACGAAACATGGTATAACAAGGGAGAAGAGAGAGGAGTGGGGCTGTGATCAGGATGTAAAGTGAATAAATTAATTAATGGGAAAAAAAACAAATTACAATAAGACTAGGCCCAAACCCTCAAATCAGTAGGAAGGAAAGGGCTCCACGCTCAAGCAAAAGAGCCAGAGACAACCCCTCTCCCACTGTTTGGAGGTCCCACAAGTACACTAACCATAATATGTACACTGAGGACCTAGCTCAGATTTATGCAGGCTCCTTGGTTATTGCTTCCGTCTCTGTGAGTCCTCATGAGCTGTGCTTAGGTGGTTCTATGGGTTTTACTCTTATGGTGTCCTCAACCCCTCTGGTTCCTACATTCCTTCCTCCTCCCTCTTCTGCAGGTTCCCCAAGCTCTGCCTGGTATTAAGCTGTGGGTCGCTGCATCTGCTCCCATCCGTTGCTAGAACAAACCTCTCTGAGGACAACTGGCCTAGGCACTGATCTTTGAGTACAGCAGAATATCATTAGTAATCATTTCACTGATTTTTTTTTTCGTCAGTCGTCTTTGGTTCTTTCTATACTGAGTCTCTGATCTGAGCTATCCAGCCTCTGGTTACTGGTCATCCAGGCAGGGCCAGGCATGGGCTCCTTCTCAGGTATGGATCTCACGTTGGACCACCCACTGATTGGCCACTCCCACGAGTTCCAGGCCACCATTACCTCAGCACATCTTGCAGGCAGAAAATATTGCAAGTGGAAGGTTTTGTGGCTGAATTAATGTCCTAGTCCCCACTGCTGGGAGCCCTGTCTGCACAGATCAATATTTGTAATTCAATATATTAATAGACTGTGGGGAAGAAAAGGCCTTTGACAATGTCTGACATTCTTTCACGATAAAGTCCTGAAGAATCTAGAAATAGATTGAACATACCTCAACCTCAATAAAGGTTACATATGCTAAACCTGTAGCTGATAAATGCCTTGGTCACTCCTGATTTTAATGGAGTTGCTTTCTACTCTCTTACTTTTGCCTCATGGTGTCTCCCCTTTATGGGGGGATATCTTTTTGAGATAGGATCTCACTATGTAGTGGCCTCAAAGTTTCACTAATCCTCATGCCTCCCAAGTGTTGTGGTAACAAGCACACCCTTTCACAAAGTTGTCACATGTGTCCTATTTACCAGTTCCTGTTTATCACTCAGTAGTACTCCACTGGATAATGATAGCCCTATTTGCTCATCCACTTTCCTGCTGATGGGTGTTTGAGTTGATTCCAACCCGAGTTTTTCTGAAGAGAGTTGCTAATGAATATTCAAATAGCTGTGTTGTTTATGCATGTGTAGGTGTGATGTGCTTGTTCATGTGTACATGTATTTGGAAAACAGGGGAGGGGGTGTCAAGAACACACATGTATATGTGTATGTGCTTATGGAGGCCAGAGCTCTACTCTGAATGTCATTCCTCAAGAGCTATCCAGATTTTCTTTTTGAGACAGTTCTCACTGAGACCTGGAACCTACCAAAAAAATCTAGGCTGGCTGGAATGTGAACTCCAGGGATCTGCTTGTCTCAGCCTCCCCATTGCCGGAAATACACATGTATAACGCCACACCTGGCTTTTTACATGGGTTCTGGGATAAAACTCGGGTTGTTCTTGTTGCTACTGTTGCTGTTGCTGTTGCTGTTGCTGAGATCCACTTGTCTCTGGCCTTGCCTAGCTTTTTATGTGCATGCTGGGAATCCAAACGCTTATACAGCAAACATTCAGTCCACTGAGCCATCGCCCTGTCCCTGTTGTAGACAGCTGCAGGGAGGGGAGTGGATGTTTTTATGGCTCTTCTTTTTTTAATTTATTTATTTGATAAAATATTATTATAGTTCACAAAATTTGTTACATAATAATATATGATGATTTATGGCTCTTCTTAAACATTAAATTATGTGAATTTGTGTGTGCCTGCATTGGGGGTTGTACACATGACTGCGGTGCCCAGAGGCCAGAAAAGAGTATTACATCCTGGAGCTGGAGTTATAAGGGATTGTGAGCCACGTAGTGTGAATGTTAGCAACCAAACTCTGTCTTTGGTGAGATCGGCAAGCTGTCTTGACTGCTGACGATCTCTCCAGACCCTGTTTTTGTGATGCCTGAGAAAATGCCTCAAGATATAAGATTTGTGAGTCCTCAAAGGTAGAGGTCAAGTTAGGATCAAGAACTTACAAAAAGTTCAACCAAGTCATATTTTACACTTCTACCAGCAGTTCTAGAATTCCACCAGGGTTGGAAAGATGGCTTCTCCACTAAGAGCAATGGCTTCTCTTCCAGAAGGCCCAGCTTTGGTTCCAGGCACCCACATGGCAGCTCACAACTGTCTGTAGCATAAGTTCCAGAGGATCCAACACCCTCTTCTACCCTCTGTGAGCACCCAGCATGCACACGGTATGCTGGCATAGATAGATGCGAGTATGTGACCTCTGTACTCAGTGGGGTGGGTGCAGGTAGAAATATTAGGAGTTCAAGATCACTCTTGACTATATGGGGAATTTAAAGCAGCCTGGGATACAAGAGACCCTATCTCCAAACAACAAAGAAGCAGTTATCTGGTAGGTATAGTGACTCTTATCTCTCTAACCCTGGTACTTGGAAGGTTTCAGCAGGATAACTGCCCTAAATCCAAAGTCAGTTTGGGCTACATAGTGAGTTCCAGGCCGGTCTAAACTACAGACTAATATTCTGTCTCAAATAATCACAACAATAATCAAATTTTTAAATAGTGAGAAACCAGAGCCAGGAATGAGGTCTTGTCCCTATAATCTCAGCACCAGAAGGCTAAAACAGGGTTACCAAGAGTTCGAGGCCAGCATAGCTATATAAGTGAATTACAGGCCAGCCTGTTCCATAGCAAGAAACTATTCAAAAAGGAGGAAGAGGAGAAGAAGAAAAGAAAGAGGAGGAAGGAATAGAAAGAGTAGGAGCTGATGTCTGAGCTTGTAGTCTAAAAGATGCCCATGATGAAACAGGTCCATTTGAGGTACATATTTACCCAAATTGCTTTTTATACTGGTCCAGTTTCACTGTGAAAAGCAGCCAGGATGGTGACTCATACCTATAATCCCTACAGTCTGGAAACTGAGGCAGAGAGTTTGCTGTGAGTTTGAGAACATCTTGGGCTCTGTCATGAATTCTGGCTAGCCTGGGGTACACAGGAAGATATATGTCTCTCGCTTGCTCTCTCTCATGAATATAGAAGGGGTAGCTGGGGAAGCAGGGATAATGTAAATATAGTGTACTCGTATCTAAAGTCTTCAAATAAATCAAAAAAAGAAATGAAAAAAAAAGGGCAAAACTTCCCCTCAAATAACTCCATATAACTTTCCCAAAGTAAAGTGCTGGCTGTGGTGTTTTATTCCCAAATTAGGGTATAAGCAGTTTCACCACGAGCATGACAGCTGGAAGCTCTGATCTATTAGAAATAAATTATGTTTCTCAAAACCAACCTATCGGATTTGGAACCAAGCTGAACAGACCTAAGGGAACATTGCAAATCATGACAATTTTTATTCCCACAAAATGAGGCTGAAAGAACAAGAATATATACATTAATTTTCAGTTGTGATAAGGCTGTAACCCAAGGCCTCAAATATGCTAGGCAAGAGCTACAGTCCACACAACAAAAGCGTGCATGCACGCGCGCGCACACATACATACACACACACACACACACACACACACACACACACACACACACCATGTATATACTAGTCAATGAGTCTTAAAAGTCTTTAGAAGACTGTTTTCATGTTATGTTCTGTTCTACATGTACTTCATGCTTATGGTAACTAGTGGGACTTCAATGCATGCTACCAAACCTCTAAAAGAATTGCCAAAATTCTGTACATGTATCTTTTAAAAATCTGTACATGTATCTCTCTTCTTTAAATAAAGCTGTAAGAAAAAAAAAGAGATTGGGGTGGAAGAAGAAACTGTCAGATTTTATTAAAGGATGCTTACAAAAAGTCCATTTTTTTCAAGCCGGGAGTAATAATGAATGCTTTCAATCTCAGCAGTTGAGAGGCAGGTGGATGTGAGATCAAGGCCATCCTGGTCTACATCCTGGTTCAGGCCAACCAGGGTTACACGGAGAAACCCTGTCTCAAAACAAAATAAAAAGAAAGTGTTTCTAAAAGAATCAAGCCATATGGTAGTGCCACATGCCTTTAATCTCAACACTTAGGAGACAGAGGCTGGTTGATCTCTGAGTTCAAGGTCAGCCTGGTCTACAGAGTGAGTTCCAGGACAGCCAGAGTCACATAATAAGACCCTGTCTGGCATCATAAGCTTTGCAAGCAAATGGATGGAACTCAAGAATATCATCCTGAGTGAGGTAACCCAGACACAAAAGGACATGTATTGTATGTACTCACTGATAAGTGGATATTAGCCATAAAATACAGGTATGCTATTATACTCCACAGACCAACAGAAGCTAAACAAGGAGAAAGACCCAAGCAAGGAAGCTTGAATCTCACTTAAAAGGGGAAAAATAGTCATAAGAGTCAGATAGAAGTAGAGACCTGGGAAGGAAGGAAAGAAGATGTGGGGAAATGGGGGATTCAGGGTCAGGTGTGGGTAAGGACAGGACAGATGGATAGATGGCCATGAAAATGAATGAAGGGCTGGAGAGATGGCTCAGCAGTTAAGAATATTGACTGCTCTTCCAGAGGTCCTGAGTTCAATTCTCAGCAACCACCTGATGGCTCACAACCATCTGTAATGGGATCGGATGCCCTCTTCTGGTGGGTTTGAAGGGAGCAATGGTGTACTCATATACATAAAATAAATAAATCTTTTTTTAAAAAAAGAAAGAAAGAAAATGAATGGAAATCTGCAACTTATGGAGGTAAGGAGTGGAGGGACATCTCTAGAAAGAGACAGAGACCTGGGATAAAGGATGCACCCAAGGATCAATGGGAGTGACCTTAGCTGTGGCTCACTACATTGGAGATATGGCACCTGAAGAGGCCACCTCCTGTATCCAGGCAGGAACCCCAGTGGAGTGATAGGGACACCAACCCACCCACAAAACTTTCAACCCCAAATTCAACCTGTCTACAAGAAATGTGGGGATAGGGTATAGAGCAGAAACTCAGAGAATGGCCAACCAATAACCAGCCTAACTTCACACTCATTCCATAGGCAAGCAACAATCCATGGCACTATTAATGATACTCTGTCATACTTGCAGACACACACAGACAAACAGTGTCATGTTGTCCTCTGAGAGACTCCACCAAGCAGCTGACAGATGCAGACACCCACAGACAAACAGTGGATGGAGGTTGGGGACTCTTATGTAAGAATAGGAGGAAGGATTATGGGCCTGGAAGGGATTAGTGACTTCATTAAAAAAATCAACTAACCTGGACGCTTGGCACTCTCAGAGTCTGAACCACCAACCAAAGAACATACTCAGGCTGGACCTAGGCCTGCCCCTTCATATGTAGCAGATGTGCAGCTTGGCTCAAACCCTAAAGCTGTTGCTTGTATGTGGGATATATAACTGGGCTCCCTTGTCTGACCTCCGTGGGAGAGGAAGTACCTAGCCTCACAGAGAATTGAAGTGCCAGGGGTCTGGGGAGTATACCCAGGGTGACTTCCCCTGCTCAGAGGAGAAAGGGAGTGGGGATAGGGGAAGGATTGTGGGAGGGGGTGACCAGGAAGGGGGCAGTGAGCAGGATGCAAAGTAAATAAGTAAAAATTAATAAATTTAAATAAAAAGAAGACCCTGTCTGAAACAACAAGAGGAAGGAAGAAAGGGGGAGGGAGTGAGTGAGTGAGGGAGGGAGGGAGGGAGGGAGGGAGGGAGGGAGAAAGGGAGGGAGGGAAGAAAATCAAAATCTTAAGCAAATAATGCTTGTTATAGCTGCAATCCTGACACTAAGGAAGCAGAAGCAAGAGAATTCTAAATTCAAGGTCAGCCTGAAATACAGAATGAGATCTTGTCTCAAAGAAAACCAAAATGAGGAGTCAGAAAGCCTGGGATCTAGTAGAGTGCTTTGCTAGCACGCATGAAGCCCTAGGTTTGAGACTTAGCACTGCAAAAGCCTAGCATGCTGTCTCGAGCCTGTGATGTCAGCATTTACAAGGTGAGAGAACCATCGGAAAGTGAGGGTCATTCTCAGCTCCAGTGTAGATCCCGTGTTGTAGCATGAAGAAAAAAAGAAATCTCCCTCCTCAGAGGACAGAGATTTTAAAAGAAAGATAGAAAGAACGAAAAACAGGAAAGAAGAGAAAAGAAAAGAAAATGGAAAATCTTGTATAAAGATATTAGGTTTCTGAGGAAGGCCCATTTGTCTTTAAATTGGATCTCCCTGGTTTCAATGGATTCTTCCTCACATTGAACAGCTGAAAGTTTGGTTATCACATCTTTGCAGGGGAAGATTTGTTACCTAGTATGTAATGTGCTATGTGGGATTCAGTATCACTGGCTGTGATTGTAAAGTCATGTTCGTGTGCAGTACAACAGCCATCATACCATTTAAGCTTCACAACTTAGTTTCTTACCTTCTTGGATATCTGTTGCATTATGTTCACATTACAACAACTCAAAGTTTTATCATCTTTACTCTGTATATTATATGCAGTCATTTTGAAGAAAGAGTCTCATTTCTCCCAGGCTGGCCTTGAACTCATTGTGTAGTCAAGATGACCATGAAGCCTCAATCCTCTGCCTTTACCTCCCATGTACTGGGATCACATGTATACCACATAGCCTGGTTTATATGGTGCTGGGAATGGAGCCTGGGGCTTTGTGAGTGACACACAAGTACTCTACCAACTGAGCTACAAGGCCAGTCCCCTTCTCTCATGGTTCTGGAATCCAGGAACCTGAAAGCAGTGCAGTGACAGAGTTGGTTCCTGTCCCTGAGCTCATGGTGTCTGCAGGAGTCCCTGGCATGGCTTAACTGATAGAGATCCACCATTCATTCCAGTCTCTGTCTCCCACCTCATAAGGGCTTCTCCACACGTCTCTGACTGCTCCTCTTATGTTCTTTAAAAAGCCACACTTTAGCTTTAGAGCCTACCTTCTATGGGATGCTCTTACAGTGAGAGCTTTCTACTAGTCAATTCTAAGAAGGCACTTACCTGTGATTCTAGCACTCTGGAGGTAGGGGCAACAAGACCATTACAAATTCTATATAGTGAATCACAAGGCAGCCAAGACTATGGAGTGAGAATCTATTTTCAAAAGCCAGAAGGCTGGAAGCATAGCTTGGTTGGTAGAGCACAAAGCTCTGGGTTCAATTCCCAGCACCCTGGCTGTGACAGACCATATTTATAACCCCAGCACTCAGGAGGTAGAATCAGAATGATCAGAAGTCTAAATTGGGACTGGGGAGATGGCTCAGTCAGTAAAGAACTTGTTGCCAAGCCTGAGGACCTTAGTATCCACATAAAAACCAGGTGGTACCTACCAGGATGGCGGTGGCACACTCCTATAATCCCAGCACTCAGGAGGCATGGGGCAGGCAGATCTCTCTGAATTGGAGGCCAGTCTGGTCTACAAAGTGAGTAGTTCCAGGACAACCAGGGCTACACAGAGAAACCCTGTCAATAAAAAAAATAATTATAAATAAACAAACAAGAAGACAGGTGCAGCGGCATGCATGTACTTGCAGTCCTAGCACTGAGGCAGCAGAGAGGGGTGGATCCCTAGTGCTCAGTGGCCAGACAGTCTACCAAAATTGATGAGCTATAGGGTTCAGTGAGAGACCCTATGTCAAAAATAAGGTGGACAGTGCTTGAGGAAGATAGCCAACATCAATCTCTGGTCTCATGCACACCCACAGACAAATATGTATATGTGCACATGAATATGAAAACACACACCACATACACACACACATATATGCACATGCACATATGCAACCAGAAATGCATGAAAATGAATGCCCGAGCTCATGCACACACACAACCACAGTAGATGGAGAATGAGCTTATGACCCAGCAAATGGCTCTGTATCCTGTCACAGAGACACCTGCTCAGTTTATGCTCATCGCAGCTCTTCTCACAAAAAGCCAGGAAGTGGAAACAGCTTAGATGTCCATCAACTGATGAACAGACAACGAAAATGGAGTGTGTATATGGGATGGGATTTTATCCAGCCATAAATAAAAAGGAAGTAGTAAATTTCAGAGGAAATGAATGAAACTGTGAATCATTTTATGTGAGTACAGTGCCACTATTCAGACGCACCAGAAGAGGGCATCAGATGTCATTACAGATGGTTATGAGCCACCATGTGGTTGCTGGAAATTGAACTCAGGACCTCTGGAAGAACAGTTAGTGCTCTTAACCAGTCAGTGCTCCTAAATGCTGAGCCATCTCTTTGGCCCCCGAAACTGTAAATTATTTCTTGAGCAAAATATCTCAACTTCAGAAAGAGAAATATCATATATCCATCCCTCATATGAAGATCCTAGGTTTTGATTTTTTTATACGTGTATATGTAAGAGGTAGGAGGTATATGTCATGAAAAACAAAAGAGGACCATTAGAGGGCAAGAAGATATTAAGGAAAGGTTGGGGAGAAGAGGAATAAAACGGTATAAGAAAATACATGTGGCTTTTCCACCCCACCCCGCCCCAGTGTTGGTCCTGCTCCACTGGGCTCGCTCCAAGCTGTCAGACTAGTTGTCCCCAGCTATCACCATAATCATCTACCAGGACCTCATCAGCCTTGAAGAACTGTTCTCCGACATCTACAAGATCCGGGAGACGGCGGACGGACTGTGCCTGGAGGTGGAGGGTAAGATGGTCAGTAGAGCAGAGGGTGCCATCGATGACTCGCTCATTGGTGGAAATGCTTCCGCTGAAGGTCCAGAGGGCGGAGGTACTGAAAGCACAGTGGTCACCGGTATTGACATTGTCGTGAAACAACACCTACAAGAAACCAGCTTCGCCAAAGAGTCCTACAGAAAGTACATCAAAGACTACAGGAAATCACTCAAAGGCAAACTTGAACATAAACCAGAAAAGAGAGCCTTTAATGGCTGGGGCTGCAGAGCAAAGGAAGCACATCCTTGCTAACTCCAGTAAGTACCAGTTTTTTATTGGTGAAAACGTGAATCCAGATGGCACGGTTGCTCTCCTGGACCACCATGAGGATGGTGCGACTCCACTCATGGTTTTCTTTAAGGATGGCTCCGAGATGGAAAAATGTTAACAAATCGGATCTATCACCTGTCACCGTAATTGGCTGCTGCTTACCATCCATAGAACACCAGGACTTAGGACAAATGGGACTGATGTCATCTTGAGCTCTATTTTGATTTATTTGGAGTGGAGGCACTGTTTTTTACAGAAAAACATGTCATGTGGATTGTCTAAAATTAAAGTGCAATAAAATTCAAAATAATTTAAAAAGAATACATGTGACACGGAAGAGGGAGGGGGCTGGTGGTGGAGAAAAGGGATCAGGAAAGAAACAAAGGGTTAGAGAAGGAGAATGGCAGGAGAAGCAACAGAACAAATGACTTCCCATTGCTGCACACGCTGATAGAAACTAAGGAAGACTAAAAAGCTAGGACTGGAACTGTGTGGCTGTAACCCTAGTACTTGAGTGGTGGAAACAGAAGGATACGAGGTTTAAAGTCCTCCTCAGCTTCACCGTGAGCTCAGCCTGGGTGCTTGAGATCTTGCAGTTGATTCTTTTGTTTCAGAATAACTTAGCAAAGCATGATAGCATACACACATAATCCTTGCACTCCAAATGGATCTCTGAGAGTTCAGGGGCAGCCCAAATCTATATAACGAGCTCAAGGCCAGCCAGAGTTACGTGTTAAGACCTTATCTAAAAAAAAAAAAGAAAGACTTATTTTGGCAAAGTTATAAAAAAAAAATAAACAATTCTCCAATACACTTCCTATTCGGTTAAGAAGATGAACAAACATAGATGCCTTCACCATTCTTTGGAGCTACAAAGACCAGAATTTAGGGGTCAGACACAGTGGCATGAATCTGTAATCTCAGCAGTTTGGGAGGCAGGGGTAAGTGGATGTCTGATAGTTCCAGGCCAGCCAGGGCCACATAGTGAGACCTTGTCTCAAAAAAAAAAGAAAAAAAGAAAAAAAGAAAAAAGAAAAAGAAAAAGAAATAAAGAAAGAAAGGAAGGAAGGAAGGAAGAAGGAAAGAGAAAAAGAAAATAAAAAAGCACTAAAATATCATTCCTTTTTTTCCTCAGTCCAGTTTATTATTTTGTTTGTTTAAAGATAGAGTCTGTAGTCCAGGCTGGCCCTGACCCCATGATCTTTCTGCCCCAGGCTCTCAAGTTTGGGATTACTGTGTGTGATAATGCTGGTGGTGGTGGTGATTAAAGGGACTTGAGAGGATTTTCATGAGGTTTGGGAGGGGTTTTTGTCTTGTTTTTGTTTTGCTTTGTTTTGGTGTTGGTGGTGATGTGTTTTGGTTCGATTTGGTCTTTTATTTATTTTTTAGTGTTTTGGAAGGTTGTAACTATGTAGTCCAGGATGGCCTAAAACTCACTAAGTAGCCAAGAGGTCTCAAAGTTCTGACCCTTCTGACTCTTCTTACCAAGTTGCTGGCATTACAGAAATGAGCTATCATGCTCGCCTCGTGGTCCAATTTAAATGTCATTTTGAAGCTCTCAAGAATTCTATGAAATGGAGAAGCTCCTGACCACGTTCTTGCGCTTATAATTTTAAAACTCCCATTAGGGAAAACGCTAGTCTTGCAAAGCTAACCACAAGCTGCCAAACAAAAAGAAATGAGAACTAAGCCATTTGCGGTGTTAAAAATAGGCATTCCAAATAGTAACAGTTCCACCCTGCGTCCTGGTGCTTTGTCTTCATTTCTCTCAGAAACACTATTACAATTTTATTGGATAATTGAATTTTGTCATGCCAAGTGTAAGGATTTTTAGTTGATTTGAGGTGAGGTCTCTCTGTGTAGCTTTAGGTGGCCTGGAACTCACTACCTAGACAGACCAGGCTGCTTTCAAATTCACAGAGATCTGCCTGACTTTGCCTCCCAGTGGTGAGATCAAAGGTATACACCACTATGTCTGGCTTCTTTTATTTTAACTTCTATTACATTTTTATTTATTTTTGGAAGGAGGGCATGCTACAACATGTGTGGATTTGTGAAAGTCATTTTCCTTCCACCATGTAGGTCCTGGTGATCAAACTTGGATTTTACAATTTTGTTTATTTTATCTGCATGAGTGTTTTACCCACATGTATGTCTGTATCATATGCATCCTGGAACTTGAGTGATGGATGATTGTGAACCACCATGTGAGTGATGAGAATTGAATCCTGGTCCTCTGCAAGAACAAGTGCTCCTAACTCCTTACTCATCTCTCCAGCCCCTGCTGTTATAAGTCCTAATGGGTACCCATTTCAAAGGAAACTGCTCACATCTTTCTTTTTTTTTTTTTTTTTTCTTCTTAACATGGGATTGTTACATGTCAAGTTAAGCTTGGTTAACTTCTGTTAAGACTGTGCTTTTGCTGGCAACATAAACAATAGCAGGGCTTTTCTCCTATAAAATCTGCTATGGGGTTTCTAGGATTCCAGGGGTCTTTAGGTTTTATTTATAAGGTCAATAAAATGAAATAAAGCCAGGTGTGGTAGCATTTATTTATAATTCCATAACTCCGGAGATGGAGTCAGGAAGAGCAGAAGTTCAAAGTCATTCTTGGCTACGTGACAAATTCAAGGCCAGCCTAGGATGCATAAAATGCTGACTCTAAAGGAAAAGAAGAAGGAAGAAGAAAAGAAAAAAGGAAGAAGAAAACAACATAAAAACCTCACAAATTATATATGTTTTGAGAATGCTTGAGTTACTTGGTTCATATAAACAATCATGCAATTATGTATAACTTTCAAATAAACTTGGATTCCATGAAAAAGATTCAGATAAAAGCACATATGAGAAAAAAATGCCTAAGTTAACTGTGTTGGCTAGTTTTTTGTTTTGTTTTTTTCAAGAAGGGGTCTCAGTATGTTGTACTGAATGTCCTGAAACTCACTATGTAGACCAGGCTGACCTCAAACTCATAGAGATTCACTTGTCTCTGCCTCCCAAGTGATGACATTAAAGGTGTGCACTGCCATGCCTGACTATGTGCCGGCTACTTTTGTGCCAACTTGACACAGTCATGTGAAAGGAGGGAACCTCCACTGAGAAAATGCCTCCATAAGATGAGGCTGTAAGGAAGACTATAGGGTATTTTCTCAATTAGTGATCAAGGGCAATTAGGTAATAATATCATAAACTTCCTCATATACATAAAGGTCCTTCCGAAATTTGGATTCTTTCTTCAGGAGGATTTCATTGAGCACAGCATTTGGATGACAAACCATAAGCATTTTCTATTAGTTCCCTTTGCAGCCCTATGACCACAATGCCTGAGAGAAATAACTCAGCAGCTTGGTCAAGGCAGCAGGATCCAAGTAGAAGACAGCTATTTATATCACAGGGAACCAAGAACAGGAGGGTGAGGCTTGGGCAAATTATTCAGAGTCCCACTCTTAGTGACTACTCCCTGCAGCTAGGCCATAGCTCCTAACATTTCTAGAACCTCCCAAAACAGCACCACTGGCTGGAGAACAAGCATTCAAAAGATGAGTCTATGAGAGACATTTGTGATTCAAATGGTAACAAATCTCACTTGGGCCAACATACATTTACAAAAAAATTAAAGGAGTTTCATAATAATTTACATACCCATAATAATCATTTACATACCATTGTCTAAATGCACTTTCTGCTTTCTTTCTTTCTTTTATTCCTTCCTTCCCTCGTTTTCTTTCTTTCAAGATAGGGTCTTGCTATGCTGCTCTGGATGGCCTAGAACTCCCTATGTAGATAGATCTCAACTCAGATGATTGGTCTCAAACTCAGAGATGTCTGGCTCTGCCTCCCAAGAGCTGGAATTAAAGGCATGTACTACCACACCTGGCCCATCTCTTATTTTTAAAAGTTCATTTAGTTTTTTATTACATTTTATCTGTTTACTGTGTATGTATCCATGTCCATACCCATACCCATGTTCATGCTAGTGTGTGTGTGTGTGTGTAAGCATGTGCATTTCATAGCACACATGTGACGAGATGCTACTGTATGTGTTGGCTCTCTCCTACCTTGTGGGTCCTAGGGATTAAACTCTGGTTATCATACTTGGCAATCCATGATTTTGCCCACTGAGCCATCTCATGTGTCCCATCTCTTGTTTTTTGAAGGCAGCCTCTAACTGAGCAATCCTCCTCCTTCACTCCAACCTCAAACTTGAAGAAATCCCTTGCCTCAGCCTCACCGGCACTAAGATTACAGGTGTAATTAATGTAATTAATTACAGATGTATTAATTTTGGTATAAGAGGATAATTGTTTCTCCAATAATTAATAAGTTTTAAAAATTTGGAAAGTGGTATTTTTTCCATACCTATCAGAACACTAGGTTAGTTGATTTTTTTTTTTTTTTTTTTTTTGGTTAAGTTTGGGGTTTGGTTATGTGAGCCAGTCTTATTTACCTGAGGCTAGCTTTAAACCCCTGGCTTTTCTGCTCCTACCTCCTGCATGCTGGAATAGCATGTGTGCATTAGCACATCCACCTTGAGTTGTGTTGGTTTGTTTGTTTATTTATTTATTTGTTTGTGTGATGGGTTTCTATATGCTTGGCCCATGGAGTGGCATTATTAGAAGTTATGGCCTTGATGGAGTAGGGGTGTCACTGTGGGGGTGAGCTTAATACCCTCACCCTAGCTGCCTGGAAGTGAGTATAATCCTAGCAGTCAGCAGATGAAGATATAGACCTCTCAGCCCCTTCTTCACCATGCCTGCCTGGATGCTGCCATGTTCCTGCCTTGATGATAATGGACTGAAACTCTGAACCTGTAAGCCAGCCCCAATTAAATGTTGTTATTTATAAGACTTGCCTTGGCCATGATGTCTGTTCACAGCAGTAAAACCCTAAGACACTTTGTTTCATTTTGGTTTGTTTCAATGCAGGGTTTCTCTGTGTATCTCTGGCTGTCTTGGAACTCACTGTGCCAACCACTTTGGTCTCAAACTCAGAGATCTGCCTGCCTCTGCCTCCTGAATGCTGGGATTTAACCTACTGCCCAACAGGTTTCTCTTTTGTAACTAAGCTTTCTATTTTTTAAATTAAAATACAGGGCTAGAGAGATGACTCAGTGGTTAAGAGCACTGACTGCTCTTCCAGAGGTCCTGAGTTCAATTCCCAGCACCCAGATGGTGGCTCACAACCACCTGTAATGGGATCTGATGCCCTCTTCTGGTGTGTCTGAATACAGCTACAGTATGCTTATATATATTAAATAAATAAATCTTTTTAAAAAAGAAATTAAAACACAATGACATCATTTTGTCCTTCCTTTTCTCCCCACAACCCCTCCTTTTTCTCTCTTAAACTCATCATCCTTTTTAGCTTGATTTCTTAAAATATTTTTTTTTTATTTCTCGTATTGCACAGCTACGTACAAACACTGAAAGAATGCCAGGTGTGCATTTCTCAATGTAGACCTATCAACATGAAGATTATTGATTGCGGCCTAACTCTCCCCTCCACAAGTCCTGACCAGGAAATTCCCATCACTATATTGTACCAATTTACAGATAATTACCTTAAATCATGGAGATCTTTGCCTAAAAATAATTTAGAGTTAGGGCTCTGAGAACATGCCTCTGTGGTAGAATATTTGTCCTAAGGTGCAAAAGGCCCTGGGTTCCATCCTCAGCAGCATAAGGTCCCATATCAGAGTCTAATTAGACTATCAGGTTAACTGAATGGCAGCTTCTGTTCATACAACAAAATAGCAAATAAAGTATAAGAAGGATAAAATGTCTCTGGGCATGGTGTCACACACACCTTTAATCCCAGCACTCATGAGGCAGAAGTAGATGGATCTCTGAGTTCAAGGTCAGTCTGGTCTACAGAGTGAGTATCAGGACTGTCAGGGCTACACAGAGATACTGTCTCAGATGGCAACAAAGAGGAGGAGGAGGAGGAAGGAGTCATTAAAATATTCTTCTTCATTGGTCATGATGATACACACCTTCAATCCCAGCACTTTGTAGGAAGAGGATCTCTATGAGTTTGAGGTCAGCTTGGTCTATATAGTGAATTATATATAGGTCAGCCAGGGCTACACAGAGACCCTGTCTCAAAAAACAAGTCCCTCCTTGTATGAACATGTCTGAATTAAACCCATTATTTTGCATATGCTAATATAAAACAGACTATACAGCTTATATCTCTTTAGATATGGCTTTAATTTATTGCTTGTTAATCAGTTATGTGACTATCAGAAATTTGTAATCACTTAATATTAATAAATGGTACTTTTTATAGGGCCCTTTTGGATTTGCTAAAGATTTATTTTTGTTTTATTGTGTGTGTATATATAAGTGTGCACTTGGGAATGCAGGTGCCTGTGGAGCCCAGGAGAGGGCATCAGATTCCCTGCAGCAAGAGCCATGGGCGATTGTAAGCCGCCTGGCATGCTGGGAACCAAACTCTGGCTTCTCTATGAGGATAATACGTGGTCGTGACCACTAAGCCATCTCTTCAGCTCCTTTTTTATAAGTGGGGGTGGGAGTATTGAGACAGTCACACTGCAGTCCAGGCTGCCTTGTAGTGCCAGAGAAATGGTAGTGACCCTCCTCGCCCCCCCCCCCAAAAAAAAAAACAGACAGGAGCTGATCTGATGTAACTCACAGCAGAGTCTTTATTCTATTCAAACTAGATCGCCCCCACCCAATGCACCACCATCATGCAGGATGGCTTTGGGGTGGGGATCCCCAAATGTCTACAGGGCAAGGCTTTATAGTAAGCAGCAAGCAGGGAGTAAGTGTGCAAGCATCTAATTGGAAAACTACTGTGGCCTTTAACATAATTGGTTGGTGCTGGTAGTCATATCAGAAACTTAATTTCTGCTCCCCTCTACATTGGTGATCATTAGGCAGGGGCTGGGCTTGTAACATGGGGTTACAGGTTTGTTGTAGGGAACAACCAGGAGACACTGGTATTGTTGGGGATTAGCTTAGAGACTGGAGCTCAGCTCAGGTTTCATTGAGGGGCAACTTGGAAACTAATGCTAGCTACCAGCCTGTTGGTTTACCTGAGTTCAAACATAGTCGTGTTCTCTAAAATGGAGTCTGAACTTAAAAGATTTGGCATCTCAGCCTGAATTCACTGTATAACCCACAGTGTCCTCAACCTCATGGCAATCCTCCTGCTTCATACTCCTAAGTGCTGAGATTACAGTCATGAGCCTACTACACACAGCTGAAAAGGGCCTCTTATACAGTATTTCTCTAATACATTCATTTCTCACATCTCTACTGATACCACCCTGTGGAGGTTTGAATAGGAATGGCCCCATAGCCTAATGTGTTTGAATGCTTGGTCCATAAGGCATGACACTATTAGGAGATGTGGCCTTGTTGGAGTAGGTGTGTCACTGTGGGGTGGACTTTGAGGTCTCCTCCTGTGGTCAAGTTATACCCAGTGTGGAAGATAGTCTTCTTCTGCTACTTGTGGATCAAGATGTAGAAGTCTCAGGTCCTTCTCCTGCACCATGTCTGCCTGGATGCTGCCATGTTCCTGCCTTGATGATAATGGACTGAACCTCTGAACCTGTAAGCCAGCCCTAATTAAGTGTTTTCCTTTATAAGAGTTGCCTTGGTCATGGTGTCTCTTCACAGCAATGAAACCCTAACTAAGATGGGGTGGAGGAGTGACCTTTCTTTCTTTTCTTTCTTTTTTTTTCTTTCTTTTCATTCCCTAAATCTTTACTATCTGCTATGGAATAGGCACAGTGGGTACTAGATTGTAAAGAAGGCCCAAGGTTTGCTAGTATTGGACTCATTCTGTCAAAAGATACCGTCAAGAATAAACATTAACAAAGATAAATTCTTCTCAATGTGGTCAGTACCTGAAAGAAAGCAGAGGGTTGTGTTGGACTAGAAAGTAATGGCAACTTAGATTGGACGTTGGTCAAGGTCTAACTAGGAAAGCGATGTTTAAGGTGATACTTAAAGGAAAAAAACAGAAGGATTAAGGCTACAGAGAAGCTGAAAAAGAAAAATCAATTCATTGTTCCCGAAGTAGAACAAATAATTGGCAAGTTCAGTGAACTGAAGGACCAAAATGTTCTTGGTTCTGAAGCAAGGAGAAAGTCAGCAGGAAATGCACCTGACATGCAAGAATGTGCCCTAGAGACTCCACTCAAGAGTTTGCATTTTCTTCTGATGAAGAAGAAAGCATTGATGTTAGAAAAGGGAAGAGAAATTATCAAATGTCCCATGGCGCTTTGTGGAGAGTGGACTAGAAGGGTCAAGGATAACGGTGGAAAGATAGAATTCTGCTCAGTCTACAGATAATGTTGGTTGGGACTGGTCTAAGGACTATGAAGAAGGAAAGGTTTGAGGATGGAGCTCAACAATAGAGCACTTGTGTAGCATGAGTGAGGGTGTGGGGCCCTAAAGACACAGAAATGGCTGAAGTCAGACTCAGGGACTTTCCAGTCATCCCAAGGCCATGAGATAAATGATGCTCTTGGAAGAAACCAAGCCCCGCCTGTGCCTGACAAATAAAAACAATGGCCCAGAGTAATTCTCAGAAAAAAACAGCAGAATATACTGACTGATAGCCACCTGACCCTCTAGAAAGCCCTAGATAGGGTCCTGACGCATGCCATAGTTAGCTCATGCTCTAATCACCCAATTCTGAGAAACAAAACAAGGATGAAAACCCACAGAATTTTCTAGCTGACAGCCACAAGGTCTCATGGAAAAGACCCAAATATACATCGGCAGCAGCCTAAACCTCCTCATTCAATGAATCCAAGGGTCACTATAACCCACCAATGCGACGTCACCACCCCATGCTATTGCTGAATAGCCCTCAGAATTGTATAAAAATTGGGTACTTTGAAACCTCAGGGTTGTTTCTGTCCCGCTTACAGAATGACCCCAAAATAATGGACTTATTAAACCTCTTGCTTATTTCATCGTTCTCAGACTGTCTCTGTGGGAGTGGACACCCTGATCACTGGGCCATGTGGGTCCAACAAGGGCCAGGCTTTTAGCTCTTGGAATGGAAAACAAAAGAAAAAGGTGGAAGTAGACAGAATCTGGAGATCTTGAGGCACATTTCACAGGTAGACTCATGTCTCCCCTATCCTTCCCCACACCTGACCCTGAATCCCCCATTCCTCCCAACCTCCTTCCTTCTCAAGTCTCTCCCTCCATCTTTCTCTTATGACTATTTTCCCCCTTCTGAGTGAGATTCAAGCTTCCTTCCTTGTGCTGTCCTTCTTGTTTAGCTTCTGTGGGTCTATGGAGTGTAGCGCAGTACCTGTATTTTATGGCTAATGTCCACTTATAAGAAAATACATCCTTTTGTGTCTGGGTTACTTCACTCAGCTATTCTCAAGTTCCAGCCATTTGCCTGCAAAATTTATGGTACCAGACAGAGTCTTACTATGTAGCTCTCACTCTATATATCGGGCTGACCTTGAACTTAGGGATCCACCTGCCTCTGTCTCCCAAGTGCTGGGACTAAAGGTGTGTGGCACTACCATATGGCTTGGTTCGTTTTGGAAACACTTGCATGATACACACTCCTGCAATCTCAGCACTTTGGAGGTGGAGGTAGGCAGGCCAATGTCAGCCTTGGATACACAGGAGACCTTGTCTAAACAAACAAGTAACAAAACAAAAGAAATTGCTTTTAAAATCCACTTTCACCAAATAGTTATAGGCTCTTTTGTTTGTGCGTTTGTTTTTATTTTTTGAAACAGGGTATCACTGTGTAGACCTAGCAGGCCCTGGCCAACTGTATAGATCAGGCTGGCCTTGAATTTGTGGCAATTCTTCTGCCTCTGCCTTCAAAGTACTGGGATTATAGATTCGGGTCACCAGGCCTGGCTCACTGTTTCCATTTGGCTTGGTTTGGTTTCGATTTGGATTGGTTTGGGTGGGCATTTTTCTTTGATTCTTTGATTTTTGATACAGGGAGCCATGTATGTTACACTGGCCTCCAACCAAGGATGACCTTGGACTTCTGATCATCTTGCCTCAACTTCCCAAGTGCAAAATTACAAGCATATGCCACCACAATCAGATTTATGTGCTTTTTAATAGTAAAAAATAATCATCTCGTTATCCCTGTATGAAAACGGTAAAACAGGGCTGGAGAGATGGCTCAGTGGTTAAGAGCACTGACTGCTCTTCCAGAGGTCCTGAGTTCAATTCCCAGCAACCACATGGTGGCTCACAACCATCTGTAACAGAATCTGATACCCTCTTCTGGTGTGTCTTAAGATAGCGACAGTGTACTCACATATATGAAATTAAATAAATAAATAAATAAATAAATAAATAAATAAAAAGAAAATGGTAAAACAATACGTGGGGGTGTCCTAGAAAGAAAGGTATTAGATGAAGCAACTAGTTATAACTGGAGTGGCTCATATCTAGTCTCAAAAAGTAACTTTCTAGAGAGAAATTGCTATGGGTATAATGTGAACAGTAGAGGACTCGGTTTTAGATTGGATGGCAGAAGACCAGGGAAGAAAAAGAAAATGCATCTAGACGGGGGTGACGTAGGCCTTTAACTCCAGCACTCGGGAGGCAGAGGCAGGCAAATCTGAGTTCAAGGTCAGCCTGGTCTACAGAGTGAGTTCCAGGACAGCCAGGGCTACACAGAGAAACCCTGTGTCCAAAAAAAGCCTCCAAATTAATGGTGAAATTAGTGGTGACTTGGAGGCAGGGCACTTGCCTCAGTGAAATAGCCTCTACTCAGTTCCCTCTGCTACAGAAAATATCCTCACGGTCATGTTCCTGAGGGTAGCCCCACTTAAACTCAGTAGCTCACACACAGAGAGAGATGAAAATCGGAGGAATACTCGTTGGGAGGAAGAAGTGATTCAGTGGGAGAAAGAGTGGAGATAAGATAAGGCAGTAGGAAGTAAAGGAACTGAAACCCATTATATGGATGAGTAAAACTGACTGATGATAAAAATGATTTGTAAAAACACCTATCAAAGACACAAGAGGCAAGCTCATTATCTAACTTGCTGATACACTAATGAGCAGTTACATTAAGACAATAAACAAAATGATCCAGTTGTGGTGGCACACACCTTTAATCCTAGTGCTTGGGAGGCAGAGGCAGAAGGATCTCTGTGAGCTAGAGGCCAACATACTACATAGTGAGACCTTTTCTCAAAAATAAAATAAATAAAACAACATAAATTCCAAATTCGTGGTTAAAAATAAATTTTAGAAAAGAAAAAAAAAGTATATATGCATATATATTTTTAAAGGAAATCAACTCTCTAAAAATAGACGGGCATAACGGCACATGCGTGTAAGGCCAGAACTCAGAAGGCAGAGGCAGGAGTTTCAACAGTTCGAATCATCATTGGCTACCTAGTGAGCTCAAAGCCAGCCCCAGCTGCATAGAGCTTGACTCCAAAACGGGGAGAGGAGCTGGAGATACAGCTCAATAAGCACAGCATCCGGGGTTTGAACTTCAGGACTAAAGTGGAGGGAGCGTCATCAAAAACTACGGAGATAATGAAGACGGAAGCTAGGCTCATATAAACTGTAGTAACTTGTGATAAATGTAGGAAAAGACTACCTTGTTTTTATGACATTTTCTCCCGGTGCCAAGCCTGTGTTCTCAGACAGATGACAACGGGGCCAGGCCTCCGGAATGGTTGTTTCATCAGGTCTTCATCACTATGCTCTGCCAGAAGAGGGCGCTAGAGGGAGGCTATAAACCTGGACACTAAGAGGCTTGCCTCTGACCTGCTTTCCCTACCCTGACCTAAGTGGTTCCTTCCTTAGGGGGACAGCATCTATCCCTGAGGGCGGGGTCCAAAACCCTCTACCACTAAGTTTCTAAGCTTTAATAATTCCAGTATCTTCCTCCTATTCACTCAACAATGACACCTTAGAATTCTCATTTTACCCTATCCTACTTAAAAATTACATTAAATGATGTGTGCCTGGACTGGCAAAATGGCTCATCAAGTAAAGGAGCTTGCTGCCAAAGCTGAGGATCTGATTTTGCTTCCTGAATCCTATATAATAATGACAGAAATAGCCAGGCGTGGTGGCGCACATCTTTTTTTTTTTTTAAGATTTATTTATAGATTGATTTTTATTTATATAAGTACACTGTAGCTGTCCTCAGACACACCAGAAGAGGGCATCAGATCCCATTACAGATGATTGTGAACCACCATGTGGTTTCTGGGAATTGAACTCAGGACTTCTGGAAGAGCAGTCGGTGCTCTTAACCACTGAGCCATCTCTCCAGCCAGGTGCACATCTTTTATCCCAGCACTCAGAAGAGTCCAGCCTGGTCTACATAGTGAGTTCTAGGACAGTCAAGGATACATACAAAGATCCTGTCTCATGAACAAACAAACAAAAAAGGTGAGAGGAGAGAACCTAATCCACAAATCTATTCTCTGATCTTTATACATGCACTGTGGCACATGCATGCACACACACACATTAAACAAACAACAAATAACTTACAAAATTATGTGACTAATGTGGTTTCTGCCTCATTAGACCCCCTAGCTAATACAGGCTTGAAAACAAATAAAAAATATCAACAGATGTCATTTATGAATGTAGATGTAAAACCCTAAGTCAAAATGTTTTAAAGATATATATACACTGTCACTATCTTCAGACACACCAGAAGAGGGCAACAGATCCAAGTTCAGATGGTCATGAGCCAGCCACCATGTAGGTGCTGGGATTTGAACTCAGGCCCTCTGGAAGAGCAGTCAGTGCTCTTAACCTCTGAGCCATCTGTCCAACCCCTAAGTCAAATTTGAATCATCTCAGAATTAAAACAGTTAAGGTACAGCCTGTAGCCTTGACCTGGACTATCCAGGCAGAGTAGCCTAATTTTCCAAACCATTTATTTGCCCATTTGTTCAATGTGTTCTTACATTGATGTAGTCAGGAAGAGGGGAGGCAATAGTGACCAAAATTAGAGGCTTTCCTTCCTAGAGCTCACCATCAGGAGAAGCCTGACGTTACCTCAACAGTCGCTAAGCCACAAACCCTATGAGAGCTGCTAATGGGAATGTGGCATAGTAAGGCAGGTGATGGAAAACTTAAGAACTATTGGACCAAAGATACATATATAAATGTACATAGTAATACATAAGTGTATGTGTGTGTGTGTGTGAGTGAGTGTAAAAGTAAGGGCTCATGAAAGAAGCCATTTGCTGGAAGGGAGCATAGATTGTAAGAGAAATCAAGAGGCCAGTTTAGCAAGAGCTGGGAGGGCAAGGATAAGGGAACTGGAAAATAAGGCTGAAGAACTAGGCAGGGGACCAATCATAATAGGCACTGTAAGGTATGCTAGCGAGTTTTGATTTTACTTAAATTTTAGTAAATCTAGACAGCAGGATACTGGTATACTAACATATATAGAAGACACTGGAACAAAATCGAGACCACCTATCTGTGGCCTACTTTTTTTTAGGTCTTATTTATTTGTGTGTTTTATGTGTTTGCCTGAATGTTCATGCAAACATAGTATTGCAGTACCCATAGCAGCCAGAAGAGGGCGGCATCAGATCCCCAAGAAAGCAGTTACAAATGATCGTGAGCCACCATGTGAGTGCTGGAACTCAAACCCCCGTCATCTGAAAGAGCAGTAAGTGTTCATAACTGCTGAGCCATCTCCCCAGGCCCATGGCCAGTTAATTTTTGACAATGGTGCTAATACCAATAAGTTGACAAAGCATGTCCTCTATAACAAATGGTACTGAGACAATTGTAAACAGAACACAAAAGAAAGAATCATAAGTTTTCAGAAGGCCTGGGCTACCAACTGAAACCTGTGTCAAAAAACGACTGTGCCAAAATGTGCCATTTCACCTAGTGATTCCATTTTGAGGTAAGGAAAATAAAATATGGCCACACAGGGCTTTATTAAAATAAAATGTCATAGGTGTCCTCTGAAAGGCTCCACCCAGCAGCCAATAGAAAGAGATGCAGAGACCCATGACCAGACATTAGATGGATCTTGGGGAGTCTTATGGGAGAGATGCAGAGACTCACAGCCAGACGTTAGATGAAGCTTGGGGAATCTTATGGGAGACTTGAAGGAAGGATTGAGGGACTGGAAGAAGACAGACTCCACCAGAAGACCATCAGAGTCAACTAACCTAGACCTTTGAAGGCTCACAGTGACTGAACCACCAAGCAAAGAGCACACACGGGCTGGACCTAGGCCTCCCCGCTCTATGTAGGAGATGTGCAGCCTGGTCTTCATGTGGACCCACCAACAACCAATAACTGGAGCAGGGGCTGTGCCTGAGTCTGTTGCCTGTCTGTGGGTCCAGTTCCCCTAACCTGGGCTGCTTCCTCTGGCTCAGTGGGAGAGAATGTGCCCAGTCTTACAGTGATTTGATGTGCGGGTGGTGGTGGGTACCCAAGGGGGCTTCCCCTTCTTAAAGGAGAAAAGGAGGGGGAATGGGAGAGGAACTTTGTGAGGGAAGACTAGAAGGGGAGATGGGACTGATACTAGGATGTAAATTAAATAGGCAAATAATTGTTTTATTGGTTCTTTTATTTATTTACATTTCAAATGTTATCCCCTTTCCTGGATTTCCCTCTGCAAACCCTGTACCTATCCTATCCCTCCCCTCCTCCTGCTTCTATGAGGGTGCTCCCTCTCCCACCCACCCACTGGCACCTCCCCACCCTAGCATTTTAGGTAAATAGTTTTTTAAAATTTTAAAAACTATATCCATACCACCATTATTCATGATCACTCTAAGCTTAGAAAAACTAAAATACCTACCAACTGACTGGTTCAACAAAATGTGGTGTTAAGAAAATCTGGATAAGCCAGCCGGGAGTAGCTCACACCTTTAATCCAGCACTGAAGAGGCAGAGGCAGGTGGGTGTCTGTCGAGGCCAGCCCGATCTACAGACCAAATTCCAGGACAGCCAGGGCTACACAGAGAAACCCTGTCTCAAAAAATCAAAGTAGAGGAGGAGGAAAAAGACAAAGATGACGACAACGATGAGGGGCTGGAGAGATGGCTCAGTGGTTAAGAGCACCGACTGCTCTTCCAGAGGTCCTGAGTTCAAATCCCAGCAATCACATGGTGGCTCACAACCATCTGTAATAGGATCTGATACCCTTTTCTGGTGTGTCTGAGACAGTGACAATATACTCACATTAAGTAGATAAAAAGATAAATAAATCTTTAAAGAAGACAACAATGACCTATATAAATCTAGATTAAATAGTTCTTATCAGCTTGTTTATTTTGTGTGTGTGTGCACATGTGTGGAGGTGCTCACAGAGCTGGAAGATGGCATCATATTCCCTGGGACATGAGTTGTTCAGTGGTTGTAATCAGCTGGGTGGTTGTAAACCATCTGATTTGGGTTCTGGGAACTAAACCTGGTTCTTCTGAAAGAGTACCGAGCGCTCCCACGTGTTGAGTCAAATCTCCAGCCCCTAGGTTTGGTTTTCTGAGACAGGCTCTCATGTAGCCCAGGCTGGCCAGCAACTCACTAAGCAGTGATGTATGACCTTAATCCTCTTGCCTCTACTTCGCAAGTGCTAGGATTACAGGAACAGGCTCCCGAATACTGCTTACCAACTTTTGGGGTGTGGGGAACCAAAACTAGGTGGACTGGAGAGATGGCTCAGTGGTTAAGAGCACTGACTGCTCTTCCAGAGGTCCTGAGTTCAATTCCCAGCAACCACATGGTGGCTCACAACCATCTGTAATGGGACCTGATGCCCTCTTCTGGTGTGTCTGATTAAAATATATTTAGGTGTGTTTAACTTCTATTCTCAATATCGATTTATGTAACACGCTACAAAGAAAAATGTCCACCTGTAGTGTAGTCAGATATGCCAGGGGTCCCAAGCTTTTGTCTATGCATATGGTTTTATTGGGTAAGAACATATTGGATCCTGAACATTTTTCATCATTTCTTCACTACATATTTGAACAATTACCATGGGTGGTAGAAAAATCTAAAAGATGCTTTTGATGAAAGAGCTCAGAAGCCTCCTGAGAGTAGGGCCTGTTATCTCACTTTCAAAAGGCATCCAGTTGTTTTGCCGTGAACCCTTTGATCCAGGAGCCTGTAGTGGGGGAAGTGATATGAACATACTCACACATTTTAATGAAGGTAAAAAATAAGAAAAAAAATCTGTAAAAGTAGGTAAGCTCTCTCTCTTTTTTTTTTTTTGACTCCTGTTGCCTTTTCAAGATTCTCCTACCCAGGCTGAGTCATCTCTATCTGTGGCATCTCTTAAAATGTTACTGCAGAGATGACTCAGTGGCTAAGAATGCACACTACCCTTGCCTAAGGCCTGAGTTCAGTGTCCAGCAACCACTTTAGACAGCTCACAAGCTTCAGAGATTTCAAACTCCAGTCTTAAGCTGTAATGCCAGGTTCGGTGGCATTCAGCACCTCCGGCCTCTGTGGTGCCTCCAGCCTACATATATGCCAGGAGTTTCTGCAGGCATCTTAACCCACACACACAAACACAAACACTCAGAGAGATAGGCATCTTCAAATGTATACGATGGCACACACCTTTAATCCCAGCACTTGGGAGTCAGAGGCAGGTGACTGACTACACAGTGAGTTCAGGTCACCCAAGGCTACACAGTCAGATCCTGTCTCCAAAGAAAAGAGTATATGTGTGAGTGTTTCGCCTGCACATATGTAAGTGTGCCATGTGCATACCTGATGCCTGACGAGGCCAGAGGAGGGCTCAGATCCCGAGGAACTGGAATTCCAGATGGCTATGAGTTACAATGTGGGTTCTGGGATTTGAACCCGGGTCTTCTAGAAGAGCAGCCAGTGCTCCTAACAACTGTGCCACCTCTCTAGGCCCCCACATTCGGTAATGCATAGCTGTAAGTGTAGAAATTAGAAGGTTAATGCAGTAGGATCACTCCAGCTTTAAGACTAGATAAGCTACCTGGTGAGTTCGAGGCTAGTCTATCCTACTAAATAAAACTCTATCTAAAAACAAAAGAAGAAGAAGATGAAGAAGAGGGGAGAAAGGGAGAGGAAGGAAAAGAGGAAGTTGTCTAGGCAAAGAAAGGCTGTAGGATCTTCACCACATATTAGAATCATCTAGACAGCTTTTTTTTCAAGGCCTCGAGCTGGGATGCAGAGCATTTAAGTTAAAATGCAGGGAGAATGACCTAAACATCGGCACTTGAAAAGATCCCCTAGGTGATTCCAAAGTTTAAAGTCAATGGAATGGTATCAGAAGCCTTAAGCTGAAAAACACACAAAACGCATCGCTTTGCTTTACTGATTAATAGCATGCTATTTACAAGCTACACAAAGTCATTTTTCCTTGGACGTTTCTGTCTGTTCAGGCAACTAAAGACAAACAGGTTGGTTAGTCATTTGAACTCCTATCTGTCTGTAAATTATTACTGCCCACTCCAAGAGAGCTTGTGGGCTTCAAATGCAAATGGAAACTGTGAGTTCAAAGCATTCAGAAAGTTAATGATTTGGCTTCTTTCGTTGTCATAGAATGATGACTTCGATAACCCTAGTCCGTGTTTTGAAAGCACAGGAGATACCTATCTGTTATAAACAGTGATTCCAAACTCCATTCGAAATGATAACCACATTTTTTAAGGGTTTTGTTGGGGTGTGTGGGGTGGAGACAGGGTCTCTCTGTGTAACTTAGCCTTAGCCTCATGAATGGTGTATTGTTCTTGATGAAACTATAACATCAAAGTTTCATGAAGTTAGCTTGACCCATTATTTTATCACTTCAGGAATTATTTTTGGTTTTTTTTTGGAGACAAAATCTTATGAAGTCCAGACTTGTTTGAAACTCAAAGTGACTCCCCCCACCACCACCCCCTTTTGGGATGACAGGTATGTACCATGCCCATCATTTCAGCATTTGACATAAAATGCTTAGCACACTCTAACCCATAATCTAATCTCTTCAACCTTCTGAATGTTGCGGCCCTTTGATACAGTTCTCTGTGTTGCACTGACCTCCAACCACAAAATTATTTTCATTGCTACTGCTTAACTGTAATTTTACTATTATTATTTACCAAAGGGTTTGCAACCCACAGGTTGAGAGCTGCTGGCCTAATCCTTCCTAGAGAGACGTTAACTTCTCCCCTTTTAAAAAACACACCAGCACAAGGCTGTGGTGGTGCACACCTTTATTCCCAGTGGCCGTGGCCTCTGTGAGTTTGAAGCCAGCTCAGTCTGTAGAGCAAGTTCCAGGACAGCCAAGGCTACATAGAGAAACCCTGTCTCAAAAACAATGTGTGTGTGTGTGTGTGTGTGTGTGTGTGTGTGTGTGTGTGCTTTGGCTGGGGAGAAAGCTCAGTTGGTAGAGTACTTGCTGCAAAAACGTAAGGATCTGAATGTGGATTCTTAACACCGACATAAAAAGGGGAAGCGGTGAATCCCTGGAGCTCAGCAGTCAACCACTCTGGGTGAAGCAGTGAGCTCCAGGTCCAGTGAGAGACCCTGTCTCAGCAACAATACTAACAAAATGGAGGGCAGCTAAGGTCTAAGCAAGCCCAGCCCAGTAGCACAGGCCTGTTTTCTCAGCTATTTGGGAGCCTGAGGCAAGAGGACCGTAAATTCAAAGCAATCTTCAGTAACCTAGCCAGACCCTCTCAAAATCAAAGGGTAAGGGTAGTGGCAGAACAAACTCAAGCCACCTCCCGGTACTTCAAAACAAATTAAAACACAAAAGCAATTCACCAGGCGTCTCTCACCAGGTTTGGGAGGAAAACTTTCAAAAATATAATTATACTATCAGTGTTTTTAAAAAAAAAAAATATATATATATATATATATATATGCTTACATTTTATTTCGTTAGGTCCTGATTGAAATATTTTAGCTGATATACTGTCTAGTTTACCTGATAATTTCAGTGAGCTACTTGGTAAAGCAATAAATAAAAATAACGGAGCATGAACCAGCAAGAGGGCTTAATGGGTAAAGGGGGCACTTGTGGCCAGGCCTGTTAATGTGACTTAGATTTCCAGAGCCTACAGGGTAGAAGAGAATCAACTCCTGAAAGCTGTTCTGTGACCTACAGAAGCACACTACAGCTCCACCCACCCACACACACACACACACACACACACACACACACACACACACAGTACAAGAAATAAATGTAATTTTTAAATAAATGCATTTATTTGTTTATGTATATATAAGTACACTGTAGCTGTCTCCAGACACACCAGAAGAGGGCATCAGATCCCATTACAGATGGTTGTGAGCCACTATGTGGTTGCTGGGATCTGAACTCAGGACCTCTGGAAGAGTAGTCAGTGCTCATAACCACTGAGCCATCTCTCCAGCCCCAATAAATGTAATTTTAAAGCTAAAAAATAAGTAAAATTTTAAGTTTGATTATACTTTAAAAATCATGTTCACAAAGTACCTTTAATATTTATCTTCTCTTGGTGTTACTGAATTATTTTATAACACATAGTTTAACTTTTTTGCTTTAATTTGTTTATTTTACTGTTTAGCTTGGGAGGCAAAGGAAAGCATATTTTTGTGAGTTTGAGACCAGCCTGGTCTAATGAGCTCCAGGACAGCCTGACTCTTTGCCTCCCAAGTGTTGGGATTAAAGTATATGTTATAAAATAATAATTAAAGGCCAAGATTATATTTTAAACACGTTATTTACACACACACACTGAGAAAGACTCCTTTTTTTGTTTCCTCCTCAGAAAATATATGTTTATATCACTACTGTAGGTGTGATTTAGAATTAGATACCTTTAAATGTTCATCAAAAGTTTAAGGCCAGCCTCATCTAATTTCAACAAATTTCAGGGATACATAGAAAGACTCTGTCTCACCCCCCCCCATTTTTAAATTAAAATAAAATTTACATCAAAGACTATAACTCCTTTCCTCTTTTGCTATTGTCTTGAAGTTGGAAGATTAACTTTATTTTTAGCACCTAAAATTATGCTATCAAGGTTTTTTAATGTAAAATGAAATTACAGTGTCAATTTAGTCTAAATGAGGAGAAGGAAAAAGGAACATGGAATAGGGAGAGAGAATGCAGGTGGTTGCAGTTCAGGATCAAAAATCAAACCATACAGGCAGGAACAGGCAGAGAAGAGTTAGCAAAAGCTCCCTCAGGCACCAAGCTCAGATTACTAGGAGAGTTTCGCTGGCCCTTTTTCGTTTCATCTTGTCCTCCCTCGGTCTGTCTCAAGTGGAAACTCCTGTGGAGAAAATGCCATTGTGCAATTATGTCCCGCTGCCCTCAGAGTGAAAGGAAAAAAGGCTTAACCGGGGGCCCAGCAACTGTTCCCACCCACCTCGCCGACCTCTCACCCACCACGGGCCATAGCTCACAGAGCTCACCAGGCTGCTCTGGTCTTTTTGTTTGCACCCTGGGAGAACAAAGCCAGCTCTCCCAGCCTTGCCCTGCATGCCTGGCGGCAGCCTAGGACGCTCTGTTCCACACAATCAAGGGGCTCTCCTTCCCCTCTGCAGTGGTCTGCTTGACCTCCCAATAAGGCCTTGTCAGATCACCCACAAAATGTCCTCTGTTCGCTTGCCCTCCCACTCTGTCTTTTATTTTTTGAAACCCTTGTAGCCCAAGCTGGCCTTGATCTCCTTAGGGCTAGAACTACAGGAATTCACCAGCACCACAGCCCGTTTTTCTGTCCTGTGATGTCACTTTTCCACTTTACCTTTCTCCAGGGTCCTTACAAGGGTCCACCATAGAACAAGCTCGTTTGCTTTGTCTGCTCCAGCCTATTAGCATGTAAGCCTCCCCGGGTGGGCATTTCTTAAAATATTTTGTGTACCAGTATGGAAGCCAGAACCTTGCAGGGAGCTACATGCTCAGCCCCCCGGCGGACATTTTTGTCACTAGATCCTCAGAACCAGAATGTATGTATGTAAGGCTCAGGAGGCAGAGACAGACAGACAAACAGAGACAGACAGAGAAAGAGACACACAGAGAGAGAGAGAGAGACGGAGTCAAAGACAGAGATAGAAACAAGCAGGGACACAGAAAAAGACAGAGAGGCAGAGAGATGTGGAGGAGACATACTCAGAAACAGAAGCAGAAAAGAGGACAAGACAGAAGAGGAGGGTGGGTCAGATAAAGCAGAGAGACAGGTTGGAGCTAGATTCTGTTGACTCTGTGACAAGGAATTGCCATTAAGTTAATGAGGCTTCAGGAAAAACCCTAGCAACCAGTTGAAATGTGCCAAACTAAACCACTCAAGCCGTGGTCAGCTACAAGCATTGTCTCTTTGCATTTCCAGCTCGACCTTTGCTGCACACGCTGTGGTTGCTTTGTGCTCGGTCTGTTTAGCTACGCTGAATGCCGTTTCCCAGAATTCCCCGCCCAGTGTGGTTCTGGCTTCTAGAAGCATTCTGTAGGCAAACCAGAAGGAAAAGCTACCACAACGTGTGTGGTGTGTGTGTGTGTGTGTGTGTGTGTGTGTGTGTGTGTGTGTGTGTGTGTGTGAGTGTGTGTGTGTGTGTGTGTGTGTGTGTGTGTATTAACTCTTGAAGCTTAATTCCAGGCTGGAGCAGCTCTTACAATGTCACTGTGTCACTGATCTGATCCCTCATTTACATGGCCCTGGGTGGCACTCAGTCCTATAGTCCCTACAGCTCCCACCACATCTCCCTTTGGAACAGGCTACACATTCTCTGTCACTTTTGACCAGCTTTCACAGTGACGTTAAGATTGAAGCCCTGAGGTTCAGTGGTAGAGCATTTACCTACACTGGGTTAGGATTACCTTAAAAGGTCACTGTCCTTGCCTTGGGAGGAATTTCAAAACAAATACTAAGACAGAGGTTGGGACTTAGCAGGTAAGTGGGCCAGAACCCAAGTCAAAAACCTGAGTATGGAGGCAGACATGGTAACACAGACCCTAGATCCCAGCATTCGGAAGATAGAGGCAGGAAGATCTCTGAGTTCGAGGCCAGCCTGGTTCACATAGCAAGCTCTGGACTAGCCAGGGCTGCATAATGTGACCCTGTCTTTTGGGGAAAAAAAATGCCTATCTCAGCCTAGTTCCAGATTCAATGAGTGACCCTGTATTAAGAGAATAAGGCAGCCTTCACACTTGCACAAAAAGAAACACACACACATATACACACACACCCACACACGTATATATACTATATGTATATAAATATCACACTCATGCACAACACACACAAAAATAAGTACTTTTTAAATGTATTATGAATGTGAACTTTTTCACTGACTGCCTCTCCTTTTTTGTACCCTAGAGATCAAACCCAAGGCCTTGTGTGTTCTGAGTGTGCTCTCCTATTTAGTCATATTTCCGCTAATATAAGATGTCATGATTGGCTTTCGGCTTTCAGCTCGCAGGAGGCACCAGTGCAACTTTCTTCAGTCATCCCAAATCCGGGTTCATCTGACACCAGCCGTCTCTACCTTGCTGCCCAAGTTCGGCCCCAGCAAGATCAAAGTTGTATACTTGAGGTGCATCAGAGGTGAGGTCAGTGCCACATCTGCCTTGGCCCCTAAGATCGGTCCTCTGGGTCCATGTCCAAAAAAAGCTGGTGATGGCATTGTCAAGGCTAACAGTGACTAGCAAGGCCTCGGGATTACAATGGGACTGACCATTCATAACAGACAGACCCAGACTGAGTGGTACCCTCTGCCTCTGCCCTGATCATCAAAACCCTCAAGGAGCCACCAAGAGACAGGAAGAAGCAGAAAAATATCAAATACAGTAGAAACATCACTTTTGATGAGATATTCAACATAGCCCGGCAAATGTGACACCAGTCCTTAGCCAGAGAGCTTTCTGGAACTATCGAGGAGATTCTGGGGACTGCACAGTCTGTGGCTGCAATGTGGATGCTACCTCCCTCGTGACATCATAGATGACACCAATAGTGGTGCAGTGGAGTGCCCGGCTAGTTAAGAAGTAACAAGAAAATATTTCAATGAAAGAGTTATCTGATCAAAAAAAAAAAAAAGATGTCATGATTATAAGACACATTTTATATTTTTAAAAAGCCAAAAAGGGGATGGAGAGATGGGTCAGCAGGCTAGAGCGCTAGCTGGTCTTCTTGAGGACCCAGGTTTGGTTCCCAGCACCCACATAGTGGCTCACAACCATCTTTAACCCCAATTCCAGAGGATCCGATACCCTCTTCTGGCACTCTGTGGGCACCAACTGACACTCATTACATATAAGATAATAAAATGAATTTAAAGAAAGAAAAGATAAGAAAACGGTTGCAAATTATGCCAGGAAGTGCTATCTGCTCTCAGATGAGCCCCAAGTTCACAGGTGAGACACACAGGAAAATGGTAAAGGTAAGATATGAACTATCACTTAGAACACCTGGGCCTTAGAGCATTGTTTGTGACGTGAGGAAGCACAGATCTGGAAAGACAAACCATCCCTTTAAGGCAAAGGCCTAATTAGTGACCTGTGTGGTCATGGTGCCCTAGGATACTGCCTTAGATCAGCAGAGTTCGAGTTAGTTAGAAAATTCTATGGAGGCAACCTTTCAGTGTTTTTTTTTTTTCCCACCCCAAGAACAGGGTGTGCTAAAATGTAGTCATCTTTCTGGATGGTCCCCCACCTCCCACTCCCAGAAGCTGCATATTTCCATTTATTCTCCTAGCCTTCTGAGTTTCTCTCCTGTCCTCCCCCCATACCTAATCCTGTTCCCCTTTCCCTTTTCTCTCCCCTCTCATACCTAGGTCCCTGTCTCCTGTGATTATTCTGTTCCCCTTTCTAAGAGGGGTTGAAGTATCCTCACTTGGGTCTTCCTTCTTGTTAAGCTTCTTACAGTCTGTGGTTGTATCCTGGGTATTCTGTACGTTTTGTCTAATAACTACTTATCAGTGAGTACATACCATGCATGTCCTTTGGGTCTGGGTTACCTCACTCAGGATGTGAGAGATTCCCAGGACTCAGCGGGGGGGGGGGGCTTAGACAAAGAAGAGGGAACCTGTAGAGCCCACCTCCAATAGATAGACAGGGCCCCAAGTGGAGGGATGGAGTTACCAGCCCACAGTGAAAATTTCTGACCCAGAATTGTTCCTGTCTAAAAGAACTGCAGGGATAAAGATGGAGAAGAAACTGAGGCAAAGGAAGCTCAGTGACCGGCCCAAATTGGGATCCAGCTCTAGGGGAGTCCCCAAGGCCTGTCGCTATTACTGATGCTATGATGTGCTTACAGACAGGAGCCTAGCATGGCTGTCCTCTGAGAGGCCCTATCAGCAGCTGACTGAGACAGATGCAGATAGTTATACCCAACCATTGGACTGAAGTCGGGGACTCCTATGGAGGAATTAAAGGAAGGACTGAAGGAACTGAAGGGGAGGGTAACCCATAGGAAGACCAGCAGTCTCAACTAACCCTGCGAGTTCCCAGAGACTGAGCCACCAACCAGGCAGCATACACGGGCTGGTCCAAGGCCCCCAGCACATATATAGTAGAGAACTATCTTGTCTGGCTTCAGTGGGAGAAGATGTGCCTAATCCTAGGGAGATTTGAGGCCCCAGGGAAGGGGGATGCTCAAACAGGGGTGGAGAAGCACCCTCTTGGAGGCAAGGGGGAAGGGGAATAGGATGAGGAAGTGTGGGAGGGGGGGACCAGGAGAGGGCAATGAATAGAATGTAAAGAAATAAAATAATTAATTAAATAAAGATAAAATATAGTTATCCTCAGATCCAAAAATGCCCCCCAAAAGCCATATACTGTCTAGTAAACACTACAACATCAGGCATGAGAAGCCCCCTCTTGAGGTATTGATCAGGGATGTCTAGGACCCACAAATCATAATCGGCTACTGCGGTGGCCCTTGGTTCCCTCTCCAAGGTGAAAAGTAAATTCCCATTGCTTACGATATCATGCACTTTGGACACAGGGCCCAGAGGACATGAGCTGGATCTGATCTGAAAGCCTCCTCCCTGAGGAGTAGCTTCAGTGGTACCAGAAGCCACCATGCAAGTCCTATCTAGCTCTGATACCCATGAACCACAAGAATACTATACCTATAGTATTTGCACAAATAACTTGGAGGCAACCAACAGCTCTCTAATTGGGCTTAAGATCCACTTACTAAGAGGGAAAAGATGTGTATTACTGGAAGTGTAGCCAAGTACTCAGGACTAGTGAAGTCATGGGTCTTGGAGGAGAACCTACAGCCACCACTCTACTAGACCAACATAATCCCTAACTGTATTCTATATTTCTCCCCATGCTCACAGATAAATCCATTCTTGCCTCTCATCGAAGAAGCTTCTCTTTGCCACAGACGGATACCATGACAGAATACCACAACCGATCATAAGGCAGAGTTGTGGGGATCAGTCCCAACTGATACATCTACAACACAGTCCCTACACCTAAGGCTCGGGGATCCTTACAGAAGAGGGGGCAGAGGGACTGTAAAAGTCAAAGGAACAGGAAGTTTGCTGAGCTATTGTGTCTCCTAGAAACACCAGAGAAGCTACTCCCATGAGGTCTCATCAACATGGCTGTCTAAACAACATCTGAACAAAAATACCAATGGCCATGCTATGAAGGAAGGAGAAAGCCCAGGAGGCCCCAATCCTAACCCAAGAACTATGAGCAATTCAGGAGTGCTAAGGGTAAGGGCAATAGTCTTCCCCAGGAAAGAGGACCCCCAAATGATAATCCAACACCAGATTTTCAGCGCCAAAATCATATACATGCAAGTAACACTGTACAGACTAAGAATATCATATTTATAAATTAGACATAGACTATATATATATATACATATATTATCTATGATCTCACAACAATGAAAAAAAAGGGGGCTGTGAATTTGAAAGACACAAAGTGAGGTACATGGGAGTGGTTGGTGATGTTAAAGGGAAGAAAGGCATGATGTAATTATAATTTCAAAACTAAACAATAAATGTAAAATATAGGCTAGAATGGCAACTGCCTTTTAAAAATGTTCCCATTGGAGTTCAGATCTCCAGCACCCACATAAAATCAAGTATTGGTTTCTTTTTTCAATTTAATTTTATGTGGACAAATGTTTTGCCTGCATATATATATATATATATATATATATATATATATATATATACACACACACACACACACAACACATGTGCCTGGTGCCCACAGAAAGTAGAAGATCCCCTGAAACTTAAGTATGCATGGTCATAAATCACTGTGTGGGTGCTAGGAACCAATATGGATTTTCAGAAAGAGCATCGAGTGTTCTTCACTGCTGAGACCATGTCCAGCCCCCAATCAGTGGTTTCTATTAAAAATTCCCAATGTCTCTCTTATATCTTTATCAGCATTATTTATTTGTCATTAACCTTAGGTGGGTACTACTGAACTCAATGACTATCTCAATGATTTGGGGCCAGTGGCTTTGTCTCTTTGACTTGTCTGCAAAGGAAGCTTATTAACAACCATCTTTCAAGTGAATTGAGGTTGACTAAGATAGGTGTATAAGCAAGCTTGGAACAAAAGCTGTCCATGGTAGGAATATCAATGTGAGCTTCCCTTACCTCTTAAGCTGTTAATCATTTATAAATGATTACAAATTCATACCGTCTTTCAGAAAAGTTAACCTCCTTATAGGGTCTAAGGCTCTAGATTTGTTGAATCCAATGTGGTTGCCAGCCCTTGTGGCTAAAGTTACAATTACCCTAAGCAAAATTTAAAATTCATTCCTAAAGCTAGGGAGATGGCTCCGTGGATCTTGATGCACAAACACGGGAACCTCAGTTCGGATGGACAGCACCCACATAACAAGCAGGGCATGGCAGCATCTCTGTAACCACAGAGTTCAGAGTCAGTCAGAAAGATCCTGGCAGCCAGCCAGACAACCAAGGAGGCCAGGTTCAGTGAAAGACCCTGCCTCAGACATAAGGTGTAAAGCAATAAAGGAAGATAGCCTGTGTCCACATAGGGCCTCCACACACCCATGCTCAAGTACTCTCACCTGAATACACATGTGTATACACGTGTACATACACACTCACTCACACACACACACGCATACATTCATTTCCAGGCTGGGCATGACCACACCTCCCAGCACTAATGAGTTAGAAGCAAGCAGATCAGAAACTCAAGTTCAGGTACATCTGGAATTCAAGGCCAGGCTGGGCTAAATGAGACCCTGTCTCAAAACAAAACAAACAAAAAATGATGTCCTCAGTTGTATGAATCACATTTCCAGGGTTTGGTAGTCACATGCCACTAATGGCTGGTGTGATGGCCAATACAGATGCAGGATTTCCGTCGCCATAGAAATGTCCACCGGACAATGCTACTCCATAGTAATAACAGTTCAACAGTGCCCAAGGTCTTTTTTCTTAACTCAGGTCACCCCAACATGTAATGCCAACCCTCAAGTGTTAATGTCTCTGTGCGCCCTCCGGTGGCTGGAGTTGGGAACTGGTCTGCCCATTCCACACTCGGTGGAACAAGACAGTTTTATACACAGGATTGCTTGGACATTTTCAAATCTGATTGTGAGACAAGATGGTAACAATGGCGTGGATGCACACCGAACGCTCTGGCGACTACTAAGGAAAATCGGTTTGGCTGACCGCGAAATCACATTATCCCTAAATCTCAGTACTTTCTGAACTACCTACATCTGTGAGAATAACACACTTGGTTTAAACAAAGGAGGGTACCACATGGCTGTTTGAGGTGTAGAATATCAGCGGCCCCCTAGCTCAGTCGCTGGAGCATAAAACTGTAGCGAGAGATGCAGGATCACTGGAAGAACAAGGCAGGGGCTCTCTCAGTGGAACCTAGCAACAAACACGCAGGGAGCTCACTCTCCGGGCCAATAGGAAGGTTAAATTGAAACTCCACCTCCCACTGGATAAGGGAGACGCCTAATTCTGGGGTGCCCGCCACCTGGCCGGTCCCATCGCTTCCTCTCACAGCTGGCATCTAAGCTCAGTCCTCCAGATATCTGAACCCCAAATTTATATCCCACTTCCTGACTCTTTGTGCAAGGCTGGTCTCGTGCTTGCGCAATAAAACATGGAGGCCAGTGGCGCTGGGCGGGGCTTCCCAGGGAACAGTTGGCGCCTGAGAGCTGCGGAGGATCCGGCTCTGCAGCAAGCTGAGAGAGGGAAGTTAGGGTTTCTGGTGGGGTTCTTGCTACTCTGCCAAAGGTGCCACCTTCGCCAATGATCCCCTGGTGTTGGTGAGGGTGGGAGATGCCAGTCAGCCCTTTTAGTAAAGGTTATTTTTTTTTCTGAGTACAGTTTTCAATACACACAAAACCTGAAAACGGAAATACAAATAAGCATCACCCATAATCCCATCAGCCAAGGAGAATCGCAGAACTAATATATCTAAATATAAGACTCCATTATTGCAGGGCATAATGGCACACACCTTTAATCCCAGCACTAGGGAGGCAGAGGCAGGGAGATTGCTGTGAGAGTTCAAAGCAAGCATATTTTACACAGTGAGACCCTTGTCTCAAAAGAAAAAAAAAAAAATACTGCATTATGTATAATGAGATCTAGCTCCACCTCCCAGAACTAGTTTACTCGGCCTTTAGAAGACATGAAGCAATCAATGTACTTAGCTGAAAAGCAGCCACCCCCTGAGGACTGGACCCTTGGCCAGGTGCAGCTTCCAGACCTTTCCAGGCCTTTCTCCCCCCCCCCCAACCCCCAAGCAGGGCGTGCTCAGTACAACAGCTGGGAAGAACCAGACACAAAGAGTCTCCTCCGTGCAGCACGTGTGTGCTATGCTCAGTACGTTGTTCCTGTCCAGGAGAAAATGCCAAGTCATAGCCCTCCTATAGCAGCTGCAATCCATCAACTGGGGAGGGGGAAGGTCACAATGAATGTTTTTGTAAGCCAGGTACAAGCTGAACTGCTAGCATTCCAGATTTATCTGAGTGCACTGCATTCCAGGGAACAGATAGTGTTGCTGTCCCCCACCCCCACCCCTGCCTTTAAAAAAAAAAGCTAACTGAGCTATATAGTTCACAGACTATACCACTCGCCCATTTAAAATATACAAATCGATGGCTTTTCATTTCCTGGGTTTATTTTGACTTTAAGTTAAAGAGAGGTTAGTTTTGTGTTTTTGTCTCCTGTAATGAACACAAGAACAGTTTAAGAATATAGGTCAGTTTTAAAGCCTTAAAAAATGTACTAGCTTTTAGTAGTCACAATGTAATAGAAGTAATTCATTCACCCAAAAGAGACCGGACAAAGCAGGTGTGGTGGCACATGCCTGTAATCCCAGGATTCTGGAGGCAGGGGCACAATAACCAGGAGTTCAAATCCATCCTGAGCTACATAGGGAGGTTCATGTCAGTCACAGTTGTGACAATGCCATACAGGGGACTGGAAAGATGACTCCGTGGTTAAAAGTTCTGGCTGCTCTTCCAGAGGATCTGGGTTACACCTACATTGCAGCTCATCTACAACTTCAGAAAATCTTGAGCCATCTTCAGCCTCCTTGAGTACCAGGTATGGACATTGTATACAGACATACATGCAGACAAAACACATATACACATTAAAAAAATACTCTCACCAGGCACAGTGATGCACCCTTTTAATCAAAGCACTTGGGAGGCAAAGGTAGGCTGACCTCTGTGAGTTTAAGGCCGGCCTGTTTACATAGCAAGTTCCAGGACAGCCAACGCTACATGCAGAGACCAAGCAAACAAACCAGCAACAAAAAGCAGCTTCCACACAGTGTAACTGTGTTTCCAGTTCTGGGAAGCAGAGACAGGCTGACCCACTGGGCTTGCTGGCCAGCCAATATAACCAAAACTCGGTGTGCTACAGATTCAGCCAGAAACCCTGTCTTAATAAATAAGGTCATCATAGAGGGACACCGTGTCACACAGTCTCTGGCCTCTTCACTCATTACATGGACAAAGATAAGACATAATATTTAACATTCTACAAATGTTTTTGGTGTTCTCAAGACAGGGTTTCTCTGTGGAACATCCCTGACTGTCCTGGAACTCACTCTATGGACCAGGCTGACCTTGAACTCAGAGATCCACCTACCTCTTACCTATTATGAATTCGCTCCTATGAACATTCATGGATGACTCCTGTATAAATTTGTTTTTGTTTCTTTTTTGGAGCATTCTACCAGAAGCAGAACTGCAGAATTTCTTGATAAAGCAACATTTTGCTGCATTATTTTTAGATAGTCTTTTACAGCTCAGGCTGGCCTCGAACTCCTTACATAGATAGCTGAGGCTGGCCTTGAACTCCTGATCCTCCTGCTTCACACTCCTAAATCCAGAATTACAGGGGTGCAATGGTTTGTGTGCAGTGCTAGAGGTCACACCCAGGGCTTCAGGCAAACTACCAACCGGGGTATATCTCCACCTCACAGTTCCACTTTCTTTTTTAAAATTTATTTATTTTATATATGTGTACATACTGTTGCTGTCTTCGGACACACCAGAAAAGGACATCAGATCCCATCAAAGATGGTTGTTAGTCACCATGTGGTTGCTGGGATTTGAACTCTGAAAGAGCAGTCAGTGCTCTTAACCATTGAGCCATCTCTCCAGCCCTGTTTTTACTTTCTTAATGGTATCATTTGCAACACAGACGTTTTTAATTTTGATGAATTAAGTTTATGTTGTTATTTTTTAAATCCCTTATGCTTTTGGTACTGTATCTCAGAAACTCAAAGTCATAATGTTTTTCTCTAAAGCTCTTTTGCTCTGCTTTTGAGACACTGCTGTGTACAGTAGGCTTGCACCATCGTGTCCAGTGGCTCCTAAAATTTGCCCTGAGTGTTTCATGTATATGTATGTTTAGCAGTCCCAAAAGTCAACTGAGCACACACACTGTCTTACTCTTCACCCGCCACTTCCGTCACATTAACACATGCTTGTACTGTGCCACTTGTCCACAACTTTGTCATTGGTCTTGATATAGGTGTGTAAGCCCTCCAGTTTGTTCAAGATGATTTTAGCTTTGCAAAGTCTTTGTGACTCTCCGTGCGAACCTGAGGATCTGCTTGTCTCTCCCACCAAGAAGGGGGTTCAGGGTTCAGGTTCTGCTCGGAGTCTGATGGACTCTGTCATGTCACTGGTACTGTGTTTAGGGGGTGGGGGGTTGGTTGCTGTGGTTTGCTTGCTTATTTTTTTATATTTCTTTTTTATTTTAAATTGGTTGTGCACGGCAGGAGTTAGGCACATGGAAGGGGAGGGCAGTGCCTGCAGAGTCCAAAAATCAATATCAGATCCCCTGTAGCTGGAGTTACAGACACTTGTGAGCCACTCAACATGGAGGCTGAAAACTGAACTCTGGTTGTCTTAAAGAGGAACACCTGATATTAACCACTGAGAGGCCCAGCCCAATAATGGGTTTCATTATGACATTTTCACATGTGTACATAAAGCATGTCTGTTGATCATATCCACTCTCCTTACCTTCTTTTCCCCTCTTCCACTCCCTCTGACACACTTCCTCTTCCCAACAAGGCCCTCCTCAAACAGCATGCCTTTTTTGGTGTTTTTACTGATGAGATTCAGTGATGTTGCTTGCAGGGTTATAGGTGAGGAGTTACAGGAGTGTGAGCAACTTACCAATGGATATATTGCTGAAGAAAATGTTCCCTCCCTATACTGTGTATAAATTTTCGGGGAGTAGGGGGACCCAAGGAGTGACCCCCACCTCTTCCAAGACAGGGTGTTTCTCCAGTCTTTTCAGATGTAATCTGAAATTCCCTGTATCACTGCAGAAGTCAAGCTGAATTCTCTCTCAACCACTACCTTTCCCCAACCTCAACCAGGTGACTCATAAAGCGCCTGTAGGCAGGAGGAAATTACAGGTCTTCGTATTTGAGGACAGAGGTTGACAAAGTCTGTAAAAGGCCAGAGCTGCTGAGACAGCTCTCCAGCCTCCTGCTTTGTCTGGTTTTGAGGTAGCTCAGTTTGGCAGAGGGCTTGTTGTAATCCTCCTGCCTCATCTTCATGAAAGCTGGAATTACTGGCTTTCTCACCACATCTGGTTAGTCATATCATTTTATAAGTGGCTTTTTTTCCCCAGCTGAACATATTGTAAACATGTTTCTATTTCAATAGCCACAAAGTCCACCATTTCTGTTATGTAAAATATTTCAACAATTGCAGGACACAAGATAATCTGGTTGCTTAGATACCAAGATGAATCGTGTATGTATCCCAGCTATAATAAAGAGATTTCAGCTGGGTGTGGTGTTCTGCATTTGTAACACCGGTGCTTAGATGGTTGAACCAGGAGGATCAACAAGTCAAGGGAAGCCTGGGCTACATAATGAAACTCAGTCTCAAACAAACAAGGTCTAGGAATATTGCTTATTAAGTGAACATTTGCCTTTTACATACAATGCTTTGGGTTGGATTTCTAGTACTCTCAAAAAAAAAAAAAAATCCCAGCTTTTAAGGATGGCAAGGTCAATCCAAACTGGGCAACCTGACAGATAAATAAAGCTGGACATATGCTTTTAATTCCAACACTCAAGTTGAAGATACAAGCAGACTACCATGAGTTTGAGGCCTGCTTGGCTTATATAGTGAGCTCTAAGATAGCCAGGGCTACATAGAAAAACCCTGTGTCCAGAGACTGAAGGAAAGACCATCCAGAGACTATCCCACCTAGAGATCCAGCCCATAAGAAGCCACCAAACCCAGACAATATTGCTGATGCCAAGAAGTGCTTGCTGACAGGATATAGCCTGATATAGCTGTCTCCTGAGAGACTCTGCCAGAGCCTGACAAATACAGAGGCAGATGCTCACAGCCAACCATAGAACTGAGCACAGGGACCCCAATGGAAGAGTTAGAGAAAGGTTTGAAGGAGTTTGCAACCCCATAAGAACAATACCAACCAACCAGAGCTCCCAGGAAATAAACCACTATCCAAAGAGTACACATGAACAGACCCATAGCTCCAGCTGCATATGTAGCAGAGGATGGCCTTGTTGGGCATCAATGGGAGGAGAGGCCCTTGGTCCTGCCAAGGCTGGATGTCCCAGTGTAGGGGAATGTCAGGTTAGTGAGGTGGAGAGGGAGGGTAGATGGTTGGGGGAGCACCCTCATAGATGCAGGGGTAGGGGGATGGGATAGGGAGTTCATAGAGGGGAATCTGGGATAGGGGATAACATTTGAGATGTAATTCTTATAAAAGTGATTCTTTATAAAGAATGAAGTGACATTTCCCCATTGATATAACCACTCAGTAAAAGGGTGGTTTTCTAGCCTTAACATCATTAATACTTTAATACATCGTCAATGGAGTCACAGCTCCATATGTTGTGAGGAGCTGTCTTGAACACTGAAAGATTACTAGCAACATCCTTTGTGTCTACCCACCAACTACCAGTTTTCCCTCTATCCCAGTTATGTCACCCAAAGATGTTGCTAAACATTGTTGAATTGCCTCTAGTTGTGAACCACTGTGTGGTTTGTGCTTGTCAGGATCCTAGGGTGAAAACCCTGACAGCATATTGAGAAATCCCCAACATTGTATATGATCCAAGGTGATAATATTGGTCCCAAAAGTTAGCAAGTTGTAGACTCCTCGAGTAAGGGTAGAGTACTCTGTTGTCCACAAATATGTAGAGCTCCTTTCTCAATAACATTAGCCACATATTGTCTGGAGGTATTCTCTCTGCACAAATACACACAGTAATGAGTTCCTAAAGGTCCCAGAGACTACAGCCATATGGATTCTCAAAATAGTGCCAGGGATCAATGGGTGCTTGTGGGAAATCTATGTGCAGTGTTCTCTCATTGGAGTTAGAAGACCCCATTGGATGAAATGTACTCAAGTTGCAAACACTACCTGTTGGGATAGTCGGCAAAGATCAACTCCAAGGTTGTGCATCCAAGTGTCTAATCATTAGGTCGATGCTGCTTTTCTTTTTTTTTTTTTTTTTTTTTTTCTTTTCTTTTTGTTTTTTAGTTTAGAATCAACAGATAACACAATCGCTTGGAATCTGCCATCCTAAATTCACCAACTCTTCTATGTTAGAAACCTTCCAGTGGCGGATGCTGGTGGATTCTGCCACCAGAACTATCTATCAGTCTGGGGCCTACATTTTCTCTGCTTTGCTCTGGAGGTCCATGATGCTTTGAGCACTCCAATCTCTAATTGGGGAGATTTTTTCTTCCTTCTTTTTTTTTTTGTTTTTGTTTTTTTGAGACATGGTCTCAAGTAGCACAGGCTACCTTCTAATTCATGATGTAGCTGAAGCTAGGCTTAAACGGGATCCTCTAAGCAGTGGGGTTACAAGTGTGCACTAGCACACCTGGTTCATGACTTCTTTTTTAATTGAAATAGAACAAAATAGACCTTATTAGAGCATTTTGTACATAGTAGGATGAAGTACTTCGCAAACGATGGATTTCAGTACAAAGGAAAGGAAAGCGAGACAGAGGGGCCTGAGCAGGGAGAATGTGAAGTTACCAAGTCTTTTTTTTTTTTTTTTTTTTGTTATTGTCCTTCTTTTCTTTCTTACACATACCCTAATCAAAAATACCTGGTATTAAAGAGTCACTCCCTGAAAAGGCCAGACTATATGTATAAAAAAGTATTTAATGTAAATTTAAGGTCAGGGCTCCACTTCAAATTGTCCTGACTCTTTAAGAATTAAACAATTCAATAAGAAATAAAGCCAAGCAGTGGTGGCACGTGCCTTTAATCCCAACACTCAGGAGGCAGAGGCAGGTAGATTGCTGAGTTCAAGGCCAGCCTGGTCTACAGAGCCTGTTTTAGGACAGCCAGGGCGACACAGAGAAACCCTGTCCCAAAAGGAAGAAAGAAAGGAAGGAAGAAGGGAAGGAAGGGCAGGTAAATAAATAAATCACAATACTTTTCTACATTTACAACTTACTGATTCTGTGTACATCACAGTGATTCTTGATGGCTCTGAATCTAACTCTTGTGTATCTCTTTGGCCAGTTCTACTCATTGAAATTGTCACTGAACATGTATGACATGTATAAGACCCTGGGTTCAATCCTCAGCATCCCCTAAAACCTAAATCATGATTACTTCCTGTAAGGAAGACAGGTCACATTCATAAGTGTACCTCCCTTAGCAACAAGTTAACATAGCCCAACGAATATAATGATGACTCTTTTGACTGTCTTTATTTCATGTCACAATAATATAATCTTGCATTACTAGATAATATTTTTGTTGCTCGGTTGAGACAAAGTCTCATTACATATCCAAAGCTGGCTGGGCTGGAAGTATCTATGTAGCCCAAGCTGTCCTTGAAATCATGATCTCCTGAGTGCTAGGATTTCAGGCATTTTTAGATATGTACCACTGTACTTTTTTTTTTTTTTTTTTTTTTTTTTTTTTTTTTTTTTTTTTTGGCAGTGTCTCACTATATAGACCTGACTGACCTGGAACTCACAGAGATCTACCTGCTTCTGCCTTCTGGGTGCTGAGATCAAAGTGGTACACCACCATAGCCTGTGAATGCCTGACTTTTATGTAAGACTCAACACTAAGATATTTAGCTATGAGACATGGTTACTAGAGGATTTCACTGAAATCATAATCTAAAAGAATTTAAAATATTTACTTTGACTCCAAATCATATTTTTTCCCAGATCACTGAAGCCAAAAATTAAGAAAGAGCACACAAGATGACTTTCAAACTAAAATAATATAAACAGAAAATATCTGATACACATATGAAACAAGTTTTCCTCACAGTTTTAGAAAAGAGTTTCAAAAATAGGTTTACATTTATTTAGTATGTGTACATGTGTATGTGCACACATGCATGTGTGCCCATGTGTCCCCAATGTGTGTGCAGAGGTCAGAGGACAACTTGTAGGACTTGGTTGGATCCTTCTACCATGTGAGTTCGGGGAATCCCAGCCGTGTGTTCGGGTTTCGTAGCAAACACCTTTATTCACTGAGTCGGCTCATCGGCCCAGGCCCAAAGTTTTATTTTCAAAGTTATCAGGGAGATCCCAAAATAACACAGGCTATTGCCATTGTCCTGACAGCCCACCATAACTACACGGTGGTAAGACCGCACTGATGGAAACACTGTATACTTAGCTTGTAATACTTAGAAAGTATCAAGCTAGTATTAGCCTGAAAACTTCCACTTGCTGAATAGCCTCCCTGGTGCCAGGCTTCTGGGGAAGAAAAGACATCCACAGTAAGACAGAATGACACAGCAGTGACCCTCGAATGTTACAATGCTGGCCTGCCAGGCTAGCTGTGCTCACTGGTGCGGTGAACTAGTGGTTCTTTAGTGTAACCAGCTGCCTACTGATTGGATCTGAGGCCTGCTCCGCCTGAGGAAATTTGTGCCTGGTGCTGTAAACCTGGCCAGCAGCTCATAGCTTGGGAGATCAAGGACCCTAGGGGAACCTACTCCTGTTGCTTCACTAAATGGACTTGTCAGATTATCTTCTAAATCTTTGTTCATACCTAAGTGACTGTTCTGTGCTGGGCCCTAGATGGGACATTTACAACCACCTCCCCTACCCCAAGGCTCTGGAGACAGAGTAGAAGGCTTGGAAAGTGTAAGAGCTACAGTATAGGTGAAATGTGGCGTCCTGACTAAACATGGCTATTGAACACGTGAACTCACTGTGAGATCAAGACGTCAAAGGCAGCTAACTTAGCAGACAGCACTAGCAGACAGTGGGAGAAGGAACGTTGTTGGGTGTATGGGAAGGAAAGGGGGGAGGGGTGGGGTAGAGATGAGCACGAATAGCTAATAAAAAAAAGAGTACCTGAAGAAACGCTGGTACGCAAAGGACGAGCCACTAACCTCGTGCTGTAGATATGAGAAACTGAGGCTAAGGGGTTTAACCATTCCCCCAAGTGAAGGGGAATTAGCACCCTGATTCCTTATAAAGCGGCCCCCATGTTGGGGCAGGTGATATTGAATCTTCCCAAGAAAGAAAGCTTAGAGAGAGAGAGAGAGAGAGAGAGAGAGAGAGAGGTTTCTGGGGGACTATGTTGAGAATGCTTACAGCCTACCCTTGCCAACTAGTCTGCTTAGCGCTGTGACTTTAGTATTTGTGGGTCTGGATGAATCAAAATTGCATCTTACTACCAGGTATGGTATTGTATGCCCTTTAATCTCAGCACTTGAGAGAGGAAGAAGCCAGCCTGGTCTACATACTAAGTTCCAGGCCAGCCAGGGCTACCTAGTGAGACCTTGGGGAAAAAAAAAAAAAAAAAAAAAAAAAAAAAAAAAAAAAAACCTCGCGCTGCCTTTGAGCGCCTGGCGCACTATGGTGCCTGGCGGGTTGGGGGCAGGGGATTAAGCTGAGGCGCCATAGCACTTTGCTGGCGCATAACTGGGGCCCGCCTGACCTTTGCGGGCAGCCCTTTTAACTGCTAGCTACAAGCTAAGAAAAAAAAAAAAAAAACCAACAACCCCCCCACCACCACCAAAAACGGCTTTATCAACCATGTTCCATCCTTGGTGAACTAAATGTTAGATTTCTCTCCCAGCATCACACATCTGCCAGGCCATGCTCTGGCTACCCAAGACCCACAGTTCCTTCAACACTCCCCAGTAAACACACATTGCTGGGATGCCACAGTTCTGATGAGGGCCTTGCCTCCTTTATTGCCTCCACAGCCCGATCTCTGCTACCCCCATTCCAGGAAGCCTGTCTGTCACAGTGCTGCAAATCACAGAAGATACTTCCCAGAACTCACTTGCCCTCTGAGCTCTAGTAGCTTTTTTCCCCTTTGATAGGGAACAGGATGAATGGGAACACTATTATATTCTTTATTATAGAGACATATTTGTACTCCATATTGTAGAAAAGAATCAGCCCGTACATGTTATTCCCTAGCTTAGCAGTAAACACTGTTAATGGTTTGTTTGTTCTGTGCTATCTCCTCTCACAGCTCAGCAAGGCTGATACCAGCAGAAACTGACGTTTCAAGAGCCCGAGGGAAGAGAGCACAGAGCTGATAACAAAAGGCACAGACATCACAAGTTTCGGCTACGTGACTGACCACCTAACCAGAGGGATAAAACAGAGCTGGAGAATGATTTATGGCCTGCCTCGCTCCCCACCCCCTTCCTCCCTGTCCGAGATAGCTGATAAGATAGAAGACAGATGTTCAGGAGGTTAAGTCAACTGTCTTCTTGGATTGCCAAATCTCTGAATAAAATTCATTTTGAAAATTCAAAGAAAAGTTAGCAGAAGCTGGGAGTAATGATGTGTGCGTGCCTTTAATTTCAGGACTCAGGAGCCAAAGGCAGGGGGATCTCTATGAGTCTGATTCCTGCCTGGTCTCCAGAGCTAGTTCCAGGACAGCCTTCACAAAGGACATTCCCAGAGAGGTCTTACTGAGGTAGGAAGACGCATCCTCAGTATGAGTAACAGCAGCTAAGGTCTTAGACCGAACGGTCAGTCAGGACCAGCATTCTCCAGCTCTGTCTAGCTGTGAGCAAGAAGCCTCATGCTCTGAGCTCCATCCATAGCTGAGAGTCTTTCCACGGCTGTGCTCTAAACCATGGTGGACTGTACCAAACTATGAATTACAATAAGTCTTTTCTTCCTTAAAAAAAAACCCCTATGAAGGAAATGTTTCTTAATCTTTTCTGTGAGCCTGTCTTTGTCAGAACAGCCAAAATCAAGCGATACCAGCTCAGCTGATCAACAATGCACTGATCCAAGAGCACAAGGCAAGGAGAAACATAACAAGGGGAAACCTTCAAAGACACAGAGATTAAAGAAAGTAGTTGACTCAGTTAAGAAGCCCACTGGTAAAGTACTTGTCCACTATGCATAAGGCCTTAGCGCGCGCGCGCGCGCACACACACACACACACACACACACACACACACATACAATTCAGTCAGGCATAGTGGCCCTTGCTTGTAATTCTAGCCCTCAGAGGACTGAGATGGGAGTTCAAAGTCAACCTGATAATCAGGTTCACTTCAGAGATGAAAAAAACTAAGACATAAAAGATTAAGGCATTTTAATAATCTTTAATGAAATAGATGTCTTACGTTCACAGAGCAACGTAAATGGAAAGTAAAGTCGCCAACTTGTTCCTCATCCCAAAAATGGTGCTCATGTCAATTCACGTGTTAATCTCTCTAATAATTCAATTATACTTGCCTTAAGCTTGCATTTCTATGATACAGTAGTTATAACCAATGAGCCAGTAAGACTACATGAAGTAAAGTCTATTCATTGTACTAAGGCTCACTCAGTCTTTGGGTTGTGTATTATATAGCTTTTGTTAAATGCATACCATATATCCATCATTAATTATAAGATTATGCAAAATAGTTTCACGGCTTCCCCGAGCCCTTCATGACTCATCATTTCAACCCTCTTTCTTTTCCTGAATTTCTGGCAAGCATCGATCTTGTTCTTATTTATTTGTTTAAACATGATCTTGCTATGATATCCCTGGCTAGTTTTGAAAAGTTGGTTCTCTTGCCCCAAACATCTCCATTGTGGGGATCGCAGGCATGTACAACCACATCCAGTTCAGCACTGATATTTTTACTATTTGGAGCTAATTTTTGGGTTTTGTTTGTTTTGTTGTTTTTCAAGGCAGGGTTTCTCTGTGTAGCCCTGGCTGTCCTGGAACTCACTCTGTATCCAAGGCTGGCCTTGAAATCGGCCTGCCTCTGCCTGCCAAGAGCTGAGGTGAAAGGCATGTGTCATCATCATCTGGCTTGTAATTTTCTAAATAGGTATGTAGGGCTGGGAGTAAGGCACTTGGCTTGAAAACATGAGGGCCTCAGCTTGAACTCCCAGAAGTCAGGGAGCATGCTCAGTTTCGGCACGCCTGGGAGATGGCAATGGGAAAAAGATAATCACTGAATCTGGAGAGCCAAGGCTAGCCCAGCACATGGAGTGAGAAAACAAAAGTGTCCGATTCAGATTTCAATAGGCATATACTCTCTCAACCGAGCCACATCTCCAGCACAGTTTCCTCCTGGTTCTTCCTGAGTAGCAAACATGGTGAGCATGTGTCACGTTTAGTTGAACTATTCACCAGTTCAATGGTAAGCTGATTTCAATTTGGAGCTTTTATAAATAAAGCTACCATGACTATTCATAGATGCACTTTTCTTTTTTTTTTTTTAATTTTTTAGTATGTGTATGTGCATGCGCGCTGACATGTACTTGTCATGATTTGTGTGTGGAAGTCGGAGGAAAACTTTTAAAAGTTGGATTTTTGTGTGTACCATGGGTTCCAGAGATTGAAATCACGTCATAATGCTTGGGCAACAAGTTGTCTCACAGACCGTATAGAGACATTTTTCATCCAGTGTTTTATTTTGTCTCTAATATAATAAGTTCCCCCTTGTTAAAAAAACAAAAACAAAAAACAAAAAACAACCAGCCTGAGCATAGGGCACACACCTTTAATCCCAGCATTTGGGAGTCAAAGGAGGGTGAATCTCTGTAAATTAGAAACAGCCTGATCTGGTCTACATAAAGTTCCAGGACAGCCAGGGCTACACAGAGAGACCCTGTCTCATAAAGAAGGAGGGAGAGGAGAAACAAGGAATGAAGGATGGATGGATGAATGGATGGATGGATGGGTGAGTGGGTAGATAAATATATAGAGTGAAGGAAGAGGATAGAGGAGAAACAAACTTATTTTCAGTAGTGGAGAGATGGGTCAGTGGTTAAAAGCACTGGCTGCTCTTCCAGAGGACCTGGGTTTGATTACCAGAACCCACATGGCAGCTACTATCTTCTGTAACTCTGGTTCCGAGGTATCTGAGACCCTTTTTTAGCCTCTAAGGACACCAGACACGTACAGAGTGCACAGAGATTCGTGCAGGCAAAAACAAAAACGACAACAAAAATTAACCTTGTATTGATTAATCTTAGCATTTTTAGTAATTTTGCAAATTTTTCAAAGAAAATGTGTTAGCGTAATAGATTTACACATATTATATATGCATAAGTCCCTTTAAAACATTTCAACATAATTTTCAATGATCATAATGAATGTCTGTATTTTTTCTTCCAACAGTTCCATTTTGTCACTGGGAATAGAACCTAGAACCTGTCCAAACTCGGCAGTTGTGACTACTAAGTTACAACCACAGAACTTTTAAAGCATATTTTGAAAGCAATTTTCAACAGGAATTTGTAAGGGACCTTACATTTACAAACTATTTGATGACTATGATAGTTTTACACCGATGCTAGTTCCTCTTTGAAATAAACAGAACAATCTTGCTGAACCTCCTGCACCTCATATGTACTCATGGAGAGACCATTTTTCCAACTGATATGTCCATATGTCCTTACTAAATGTAAGACAACGTACGGGTTCCAAATTTGTGCCCTTAGGTCTTTAAGCATAGTCCAATAACAGCATAATTTACATCCAGCCAGGGTTACAGTGAAATTTTCCAATTAGCTGGAGGATTGTATTTTCAAAAATTAGTGCTGATCCTCCTAAAAATGAGGTGAGCTTTTGTGGTGGATTTTTGTCTCTCTCCTGTCAGCTCACAGATAACCATTTTTTATCTCATTCAGAGATGTTGGTGCTGTGAATTGCTTTCTCCAAATTTCTATGCAGATTGTCTTCTCATTGTTTGGTTTGTTTCTATTTACTGTAGCTGGCAGACACACCAGAAGAGGGCATCGGATCCCATTACAGATGGTTGTGAGCCACCACGTGGTCGCTGGAAATTGAACGAAGGACTTCTGGAAGAACAGTCAGTGGTCTTAAACTCTGAGTCATCTTCCAGCCCAGATTGTCCTCTCCTTAGGTGCCATCAACACAAGGGTTTGTTGGGATCTTGGAGAGAAGGAAAAAGCACTTCTACTTGGCAGATTCCCAATCCCCATGGCTCACTTGGCCTTCTTTCCGTTGTTTTCCCCATGCCATGGCACCATAGTGCTAGCAGCGCCCACAGCCTTCTGTGCTCAGAATCTGAGCTGAGCTATGACCATAGGAGTGTCTCCAATGAGGCCTTGCAGCTGACAGTCAGACAAGGGGAATCAGTTCTAGGGGAATTGAAAGTGGAGGGGTTGCCTTTCTGTTCCTTCTTTGAGCCTTTATTAGAAGGTCATGTACCCCCAACAGTCTGTCTGTACGGAATCAGCACCATTTGAAATATTCAACATGACTTTTGTTTTACTGGGATGTTAACTGCTTTTAGACAATTATAAACATAATTTATAAATTTCGCATTTAAAATGACTTTTTAAAACAGGTATCCCAGGCTGGCCTCAAACTCACTATGTAAGCTTAAACTCCCGATTCTCCTGCCTTCACCTCCCAAATTCTGGGATAATAGGTTTGCCACCACTGTCTTAGTTAGGATTACGATTGTTATGGTGAACACCAAGATCAAAAGCAAGTTGGAGAGAAAAGGATTTATTTGGCTTACATTTCCATGTCATAGTCCATCATCACTAAAAGAAGTTAGGACAGGAACTTAAATAGAACAGGAACCTGGAAGCTGGAGTTGATGCAGAGGGCATGGAGTGTTGTGAAAAGATGACGTCCCGGGTTTCAGCACCAATGTTAGGGGAAGGATGAAGAGAGTGGGGGGCATATGGCCCATGGAGGTGTGGCGAGGCCTGGGGGCAAGGGAGATGCCTCTGGGGGGCCCATGTTGGGAATCCCTTCTCCCTGAGGGACCAGCCACACAACAGTATAGTACAAAATAGAGTTTATTCAGGTCATGGGAGAGTTAAAAGGGTGGTAGAGGCGGAGGGGGGGAATAGAGGAGTAGAGGCCGGCCAATGAGCACGTAGAGGGAGAGGAGGGGAAGGGAAGGGGAATAGGATGAATAGGGGTGGGAGAGCAAGAGAGCCAGGAGGCAAGAGAGGTCAAGAGAGAGAGGAGGGGGCAAGCTGCCCCTTTTATAGCGTCAGGTCACTGGGGCGGAGGAACATACCTGGCTACTGCCAAGTAATTGAGGAGTGGGGTTTACAGAATCCCAATAATCCCCCATTTTGGTTTAATTAAAAAGAAAAATTAGAGGTGATGGTAGACCAGGAATAGGGTCGTTGTGATCTCTTGACTGCTTCATGCTTGTTTGGGGCGATGTTTTTAGAGTGTCCAGAAAAGTGGGGGTAGAGATGTTTGTCCAGTCTTAGAGTTGGCTGATCCCTTGTTGTCCAGGGTCTGTGGAACCATCTGAGGATAGGTCAGAAGGAACAGGTCCAGTAGAAGCGTCTGTGTCTGCGAGAGAAGGCTGAAGCATCTGTAGGTTGCTTCTCTGGAGCTGATCTAGATGTAATAAGTGCCTGGACTTGACAAGATGCTAGAACACAGATATGTATACATTATAGGTAGAAACTAAGTACATTTGCTTTGGAAGAAATAAATATTTTTCAGGAGCAGTCCTAGTGCTGCCATTCTTCCCCTTTTCTTATCATAAAGAGGAGAAAAAGGGAGGGGGAGGCCGATGGTGAAAAGGGAATGAATAGGGGTGGCGAGAGTCTCATTGGCTACTTCCTGCTGTCTTGGGGCATCATTGGGGTGCAGCTGGCTTTCACCATCGGGGTCCACTAGGTAAATGTTCACATCAGGCTCCTCTATGGGCAGTGGCTGGTAATCCTGTAACAGGAACTAATAGTTTGGTTAGAAATTTTTTGTGTCTATCATTGAAGCAGACAGAGGATTGATAAGGTTTGGAGCAAACTACTACAGAATGTGTCTCGATGTCTTAGAACAGTTTGCCATGCCATGAAGAGGGATAGAGGAAAGGTGTGGAGTCATGGCGACATCAGAGTCAGGGCAGCTGAATGTTGATAGTACTTACTAGGGACCCTGGTTGATTTTTTACAGTAGAGCTTACCAACAACTTCTGTCTCCCACCTGGGATCTCATGGATCTTGTATGTGGAAAAAGAGCTGTAGGCATCTTGAGAATCACCTTAAAAGGGTCCTGGTAGGGTCTAGTAATTGGATGACAACAGAAGAGTGTTTAGCAACAACTTGGGGGTCTACCTGAGAATCTGGTTAAGGAAACATGTTTGTGTTAGTAGGCTGACGGGCTAGAAGGAGCAGAAGGGTTGCCGGAGAGCTTGGGTTCAGGCGAATGGGGGGGGGGCAAAGGAAATAGAGGTTCCCAACTTAGCTAGAAGATCTCTTTCCCAATAAGGGGACAGGACATGTTGGCACTACCAAAAAGGAATGACTAAGAGGTACACCCCTAAAAATGTAAGTAAGTGGTAGGGTCTGGTGAGGAAGATAAGGTGTCCTCTTATCCGACAATAGGAAAATGGGAGGGAAAAGTGTGTCCCCAAAACTCTGTCATGACCAAGTAAGTGGCCCCAGTGTCCAAGAGGAAGGAGATGGGCTGCTCACATACCATGATAGCTACCCGTGGCTCCCTGTTTGTGATGGCAGTGGTCAGGTCAAGGGAGCCTGGGCCTCTTCAGTTGTCCATAGCCAAGCCTAGAAGGCTGGAGGGTTATTTGGACATGACGTCCCTCTGTCTTGCGTGACCTAGGGCAACTGACAGTCCAATGTTCCTCTGGATCGTACTTAGGACATGGCCCCTTTGGCTTGTGAGGGCTGGAGTAAGCTTTCGTCCAAGGACCTGTTGACTACATCTGCAGCAGGGGCCTGGTGGTGTAGCAGTGGCTGGGGCTGGTCGGGAAGCCTTTGCCAGCATATGGTATTTGTATGTGAGCCTTTTTACCTTTCCCATGGTACACTTTAAAGGCCAGCACCAAGACTTCTGCCTGTGGATTTAGGGGTCCCCTCTCTAGCTTTTAAGCTAGTCTCTTATGTTGGGGTAGTTCTGGGGAAAGAAATAGGTCATTAGAAGTTGTTTACCTTTTGAGTTTTTAGGGTCTAAGTTAGTGTCTATCTGTTTGATGGATCTCATCATTATAAAAGGGGCTGCTTGCCCCCTCCTCTCTCTCTTGGCCTCTCTTGACTCCTGGCTCTCTTGCTCTCCCACCCCTATCCATCCTCTTCCCCTTCCCTTCCCCCCTCTCCCTCTACGTGCTCATGGCCGGCCTCTACTCCTCTACTCTCTCTCTCTCTCTCTCTCTCTCTCTCTCTCTCTGCATCTACCACCCTCTTAACTCTCCCATGACCTGAATAAACTCTATTCTGTACTATACTGTTGTGTGGCTGTTCCCTGGGGGGAAGGGATTCCCAACATGCCCCCCCCAGAGGCATCTCCCTTGCCCCCAGGCCTCGCCGCACCTCCATGGGCCATATGCCCCCCATTCTCTTCACCCTTCCCCTAACATTGGTGCTGAAACCTAGGATGTCACAACACGGAGGGGTGCTGCTTACTGGCTTGCTCCTCGTGGCTTGCTCAGCCTGCTTTCTTACAGAACCCAGGACCACCCTTTCAGGTGGAGTGGGTTGTCCCCTTCAATCAGGAATTAAGAAAATGCCCTATCTATAGGGTTGCCTGCAGGCTGATCTTAGGGAGGCATTTTCTCATTTGAGGCTCTCCTCTGAGGACTCTAGCTTCTGTCAAGTTGACATAAAACAAGCCAACACAACCACCATGCTGAGCTGCAACTTTTGCACCCATATCTTATCTATATCTTTAGCTAGCAGGGTCAGGATCCTTATGCGGGATGGTATATGCTTGAATTCAGAAAGGGACAAACAAGTCTAGGCAAATACTGGAGCTCTTTTTGTCAATAAGCAAGAAATGGAGACTCGGGATAACTTCAGGAAAAGGCAAAATCTCTGGAAGGAGGTGGGCAGCTCACAGAATTGAAAGTGTTGACCTTGTGGGAAACAGAACCATTCCAGAGACCTAGAAAGAGGGTCCCATGGCCTGGAGGGCCCTTTTTACATCCATCAAATATCCATTCCAGGATGGGTGGAGCCTGCTGGGGTCAGATGCCTTGGCTGGTGGAGAGCTAGATACTGATAGACAAGTCCTCTTCCACTGAGACTGTTCTAGAAGAGTAGCTTACCTAAAAGAAATATATCATGTAGGAAGAATGTGATGGTGGTTGGCAAAGGCAATAAGCTTTCCCTTCAGTGAACATCAGAAAGTCTTTAGTTGTAAATAAGAATGCCTTTTTGTTGAAGACGTAGCTCAGTAACAGAACACTTACTTGCCTGCCATGTGTAAAGCTGGGTTCAATTCCCAGTGCTGGAAAAAAAAATGAATGCGTTGTATACAAGCTGCTTATGTTAGAAAGTTCAGAGTCATGCTTTAAAACATTATATAGTTGAACAGAAGAAATAATCTGCAGTAATATAAGTGGCACAGAAAATCTACTAAAGAAAACAATTCATTGTGAAATTCAAATTGCAAAAAGAATAGATTTTTTAATGTTTTCATCACAAAAAATGGTATCTGATGCAACAAATTTGTTAATTGCTTTGATTGAATCATTTTGTAACATAAATATATCAAAACATTACATTATACCCTATAGATATACACAATTATCATCTGTCAAATAAAATAAAAAGGAAAATAAAGTTTTATCTGAGATTGGTGGTGTAGGCCTGTATTCCCAGCAGCACTCAGGAGGTTAAGACAAGAGAATTACAGACTCAAAGGCCAGCCTGGCTTATAGTGAGACCTTGTCTGAATGAATGAATGAATGAATGAATGAATGAATGAATGAATGAATAAATAAATAAATAAATAAATAAGGATGGGGCTGGACATGCTGGCACATGGCTATGATCCCATCCTGGGAGGTAAAGCTGGACGAATGCCAAAAGTCTGAGGTTAGCCTGGTCTGTGTGAGTGGCAGGCGAGCCATGGCCACAGAGCAAGCCCTATCTCAAAAACAAAAATGAAATAAAATAAATCTAAACCATTTCTCATGTGATACCTTCTTATCATTGCTTACTGGATGGGACGAACCCAGGAGTTTCTTATTCATTATTTTTCGTTTGACAAATATTTATTTACTACGCCCCAATGATCCTAAGTGTAAGGCCCAGTAATTGCCATCTAGGTCATTTCCTTTATTTGCTGTCACCAGTGAACCAGTGTGAAGCTCTGGGTTGCTTAACATTAACAGCTAGCACAAAGGGATAAGCTGCCTTTTAGAACCCACAAGGAAGCCCCACAAGTTAAATATTAATTCATGTATGCATAGAAAACAATTTAACTAACATAACAGTAAATGAAAGTATAAACTTCAAACAAGCACAATGTATTTTCAAGCATAATCGTTTTCCTTCAACTCTTTTGTATAATTACATTAAATGATATTGAAGATAATTACTTGAAATTCTGTCACAAGGACGACTGCTCAATTGTATTACTCCTCTGCCATCCCCTTCTACAAGTTTTCAAAAGAGCATGGCATTATTTTTCTGCTTTCAAAAGCAGTGTGTCCACTGGAGGAAATTTGAAAATAGGGCAACATATATGAAGAATAAAGTAATCATCATTCTGGGCCACAAATGTAGCTCAGTGGTAGAGTTCTTGCTTAGCATGTGAGACCCTGAGTTCAATTTCCAGTACTGCAAACTAAAAAAACAAACAACAAAAGAAAAAAATATGAAACCAACAAATAAAATAACCTTCATCTGAGAATGAACGGTGAGATGTTACATATTAGTTTTTATTTGCTCCTAAGGATTTGGATGAAAACTGAGTTTGAGGAGGAACTCTTCTTGTTTGTTTGTTCCAAGGCAAGGTTTCTCTATATAGTTCTGGCTGTCTGGAAACTCACTATGTAGCCCAGGCTGGCATGGAATTCAGAGCTCTGCCCGCTTCTCTTTCCTAAGTGCTGGGAGTTAAAGATGTGCATCACCACGCCCAGCTTGAGAACTTCTTTTTTAAATAAATCCCTCTTAAAGTTTAAATATTTTTATGTGTGTATTAGTCATGGTTCTCTAGAGTCACAGAACTTATGGATAGTCACTATATATTAAGGGAATTTGTTATGATGACCTACTCCCCAACAATGGTCAGCTGTTAATGGGAAGCCCCACAAGGCTAGTTGTCTTCTGTAGAAGTAGATTCCAACAGATGTGCTGGCAAGTAAATGCAGGCAGGCAGAGAAGAGCAAATCTTCCTTCTTCCAAAGTCCTTATGTAGGTCTCCAGCAGAAGGTGTGGCCCAGATTAAAAGTGTGTGCCACCACTCAGGGATCTGGGACTTGTTTTGTCCCAGGCTGACTTTGAACTCAGAGATCTTCTTGTCTCCTGGGATTAAAGGTGTGTACTACCTTGTCTGGGCCTAAACTCTTCGTAGCCACTAGGCATCAAGATCTTCATGCCAAGATCCAGGTCAGAAACTTGTGTCTTCTAGGTGAGCCCTCCGATTCTGGATTGTGGTTCATTCTAGATATAGTCAAGTTGCAACCAGGAATAGCCACTACACTGTGCACGGGTGTTTGTATACATGTATTTGTATGTGCTGCACAAGCATGCCTGGTATTTTTGAAGGCCAGAGTCTCTGGAGGTGGAGTTACAGACAGTCGTGAGCCACACCAAATTGGTACTGGGAATCAGGGTCCTCTGGAAGAACTGCTTAACCGAGAGCCTGCTTTTCAACCCAGTGAAAACTGTTTAGCTTGAATCGAAATAGGTGTTCTTTAATGCTGTTCTTTTGTGCTTTGTAGTCTTTTCCGCAAAGGAGCTTTGCTTATTTGTTGTTGCTATTGTTCCTCAGTGCTGGAGACACAACCCAGAGCCTTTCACATGCTAATTGATCCCCTGCAGGGTTACAGTCCCAGAAAAACAAACAATAAGGAACAGAACAAAGAGTGAGATCTCAGGATTTCCTTTTCTTCCTTCTCTCAAATTCCTAAGGCAAAGTTTGGCACACAGTAGGGATTCCAAAGTAATTTCTGAATGCCTAATAGTTATGCCCTCCACTAGGGAGACAGTGTTGATAAACATAAAATTACTCTGAAGCTATCTTCTGCTATCATGGCTTGCTCATGGTTTCAGTAAGCACTCCGTCCTAACATACACATTGTTTTGATGTAAGACTGGTTAAATTCAAATAGCAAGTTCTGCCCTCAAGAGCTATTATTGTAACTGTATCAAACCAAATACAAGCAACCAACATCCCCCCCCCCCCAAAAAAACCCAAAACCAAAATTTAAGCTCTCTATGCTTCACCTTCTTCATCTGGTAAGCTCTCATCCAGGAGCTAGGGGTATAACAGAACCAAGTTCTCAAATTTACAGTCCTGTGTTGAGCACAAACATGAGCCAACATTTCTCAGGTGGTGAGAAACAAAACCACTAAACTGCATAGAAAATAATTCCCTGTGGAGACACATTAGGCTCTGTTGCTGTTTTATAAAGGGTAACCAGGGACAGTGAAAGGTCCTATGGGAATGTCTTTCACACTTCAAATTCTGACTCAGTCACTCAAGGCAGTGGCAGAATCAATGTAGAAGGTGAGCTCCCTTTAAAAAAAAAAAAAGAAAAAAAAGAAATCAAGTACCAGAGTGCATCACATATCCAAGCTCAGCACTAGTTTCCTGTCATTTGTTTTGGCTTATATACACATGGGCCAATCTGCAAAATTTACTGTCAGTCAAGCTTGAAGAAAATGGGGTAAATGCTATGGCAACCTTGAGTACTGAGGACTGGTACCTAAACACACGGATGCACTGGATGCACTCATGCGCAAACATTCACACAGAGGCCAGAGAACTGTTGCTGTCTTTTTCTACTGCACGAGTTCTCTCTCTCTCTTGTTTTTTTTTTTTTTTTTTTTTTTTTTTTAAAGGTGGGGACTGAAGCTTGCTGTTTCAGCGAGGCTGGCTGGCTAGGGAGCTCCAAGGATTTATCTGTCACTGCAGTCCCCCACCCCACATTGTTGTGACAGGACAAGTGAAGACACGTCCCGCTGAGTGCCAGGGACAAAAACTCAAAGTCCTCTTGCACAGCAAATACTCTTATCCACTGAGGCATCTTCAAAGCTCTCTAAACAGGACCTTTCTTAGTTAAGATAACCCACGTCTCATGCATGAAAGTAGTTGTGCTTTCTTTCCTGTAGGACTTAACCATACCCAGGAGAAACAAGGAAATAACCACAGAAAAAAATACCAAGGGATACCGAGACCACAGCTAAGAGCTTGGGGAGACAGGCAAAACAAAACCGAACAGTTAAGCAACTCAAAAGAGATTAGTGTTAGAATTTTATGGGAAAATAAAGCACACAAAAATAGATTAATATCAATGAATTCAATTTAACAAAAACAGTAACAAAAAAGTTTAAGCAGGAAGTAGTGACGCACACTTGGGGGACAGAGAAGGTGGATTCAGGAGTTCAAGGCTACAAAGTAAGTTTATAGATCTCCTGTCCTTAAAAAAAAAAGGCAAAAACCCAAACTCCAAAGTTAATGAAACAAGGTTTATATGGACCTTTCAGACTAAGTGTACAGCAGAATGTGAATAATCTCAGAATTCCTGAAATGTCTGCTGCTCCAAGCTTCCTTCTCAATGTCTTGAAGGTAAAATAAACAGTATAAAGAATTTAGTGAGCTGGGAGGCTCGGGTGAAGCACATTTGCCTGCCATGTGCAAAGCCCTGGATTAGATATCCAGGACTGACCTTCTCCCCCCAACCCCCACCCCTCTCTCTCTCTTTCTCACACACACACCCCAACCCCCTAACACAGCCTCCCCCCGTGCATACATAGCTTAAATTAAATTCATAATCATATTGTCTGGGAAGATTTACTTGTTTTTTTTTTTTTTTTTTGAGACAAGGTCCCTAGGCATTCCAGGCTGGGTTTTGAACAATGAACTTCCTACCTCCAGCTTCTATGTACTGGGATTACAGGCGTGTACCATCACACCCGGCTCACTCAGTCCTTTAAACGTTTAGTTTGGAAATCATCACTAACCATCAAAATGAGCAAATTATATTAGAGACAGGAAATCACCTCTCAAGTCTTCTCCGAGCACACGCAGTCCCCGCTGAAGCAGAACAGTAGGACACAATTATTCTACAGTCCTTTAAATCTCACTCACCAACCGGCTTTTGCATGGCTCTGAAGCGGAGAATGATTTTTCCATTTCTAAGTGATTGAAAAAAAAATTGTGACTATTTTGTGACCTGAGAAAAGTACACCAAGTTCAATTTTCAGTGTCTATAGTTTTACTGGAAGATGGCCAGGTTTATCCATGTTTCCTATGGCTGTTGTGCTACCGCACGGAGGGCTGCCTGGCCCCTTTCAAAGAAAATGTTTGACCACCAGTGTTCTAGAACACGGAGGACCCATGCTGCAAAAACCTTCTAACCGGCCCCCACCGCCTCCAGCCACCCCTTCAGCGTTAGTCACCAGCAAGATTCTTGGAGCTGACATGGAGGGAGGGCATTATAATAATGGATTGTACCACATGGGAAAACAGAGACCCAAGACAGCGAATTTCTATATAAGGGAATATGACTGTTTCTGTCACATACTAGAGTAACGTCTGAGTTTGTTTCCCGATCAGAAAAGAGGGCATCATCGCGGCCTCTGCATGGTTGCGTTTAAGCATGAAGGCACTTGGAAAGCTATCAAGGGAACAAATGTTCCGGGGGTGTTTCTGCAAGGAGAGCCTCTGAGTTTGGATGTAGACCTGTGGTTTCCTTTAAGCATAGGCGCCTGAGCCCCTCTGCTCTGGTCCTCATTTTCTCCCTGGGATCATGTGGCTGTTTCTTTTCAACCCCCAACACACACACACACACACACACACACACACACACACACACACACACACACACACACATGCACACGCACAAAACTGGGATTATGTGGCTCTCTTTCTCCTCAACCCCCTCCCTCTCTTTTTCCCCCAGGCTAAAAAGCTTCAGAGAAAAGCAGAGTTCAGGTATGCTGGCTTAGAATAGCCCAGCCCAGCCCTCTCCAGTTCAGCAGCCAGCAGCCAGGTCAAAATGGGACCCCCTTCAGGTGACAAGAATGACTCAGCAGGGGCCTAGGCAGGAACTGAGATAGGGAAGCTCTGGCAGGCACAAAATACCCCGGGGCAGCAGGAAGCTTACAAACCAGTGTGTTAAGGACGCGAATAGGAGAACAAACAAAAAGTAATTTAAGTCAACTTTAGGCCTTGGGCGAACTGAAGGCCTGTGCCTTCGTAGACCTTAAATAAAGGCCTGCCCAGCCCTTCTCTGATAGAAAAAAAAGGAAAAAGAAAAAGAAACAACGCCCAAGGCCTCTCCAAAAAGTCCTTTTTACTTATGATAAATAGCTTGACTAGGCCTTCGAAACGGTTGGATGGGAGCATTTGAGGGATGCAGAAAACTGCGTGTCCGTGATTATCTGGGAGACTTTGAGGGCACTGTAATCTCTCGAGAACAGGAAACCATTTTCCTCGCTAGCTCTGAGATTTTGCTTTGCTAAGGCGGCTGCAGCTTCCCTGCCCCCCTCGCACCCCCCGCCGTAGCTGCTGCTTTAAGCAACCACGCCCCGTGGGCCCCAGGCTTCTTGGCCCTGGGGCTCGCAGCCCCCGCGCAGCCTGCACACCGCGCTCTCATCCGCCCCACCCCCGCGCGGGCCCATCCGCCCCCGCGGCCAGCCTGGGGAGCGCCGAGTGACGCCTTGCGCCTGCGCCCCACGAACTTCCTGCCGCGGAACGCCCCACCCACTCCCGAGAAGCCCGCCTCCGAAGAGCGCGTAAGACCCTCCCGTTGCACGCTATTGGTTGAGACGGTGGAGCCGTTGGCTCCCAGGCCCGCCTCTTCACCGCCTCTCCAATTTCCCAGGGCGGATGCGCCTGCGCTCAGCTGCCTGGGCGGGCTGAGAGGCGCGGGTTGAAAAGTCTCGTTCCAAGTTTGGAGAGAGGGAGAGAGAGGAGAGCGTCTCAGACCTCGCTACCCGCAAGCGGGGAGGAGGCAGCAGAGGAGATCGCGGCGTCTGGGGAGCACCCAGACCGCAGACCGAGCTCAGGCTTTCCGAGCCAGGAGTGCGTGACGTGCCTGGGAAAGGCAGGAGCGCCTGCGATCGGGCTGCTCTTGACTAGCGAGAGAAGTCCGAGGCGGCAAAGGGGGGAGAACGACCCGACGCAAGATGGCGAGTAAAGAGAGTAAGAGGCCCTGCGGGGCGGCGCGCGCCGAGGCTATGGGGGGCGGCGGGCGCGCGCCGGGGCTACGGGGGGCGGCGGGCGCGCGAGGCCGCGGCACGCGCCGACGAAAGGCGCGAATTGGCGTGAGGAGCAGGGGGCGGGGCTGGGCGCGAGGCTAGCCGTGCGCCTGGAGGGGGCCTGCGCGGGACAGGGCCTGCTGGCTGAGGGCTGTGAGCACTTCCGGAGCCCGGCGCGGGGCTGAGGGGTAGGCCCCCTCCCCCACCCACCCCCTCTGCGGCCTAGCTCCCTCCGACGCCCTTGGTTGGGGGCGCAGGCGGTCGCGGCGGAGAAGTAAGCGCGGCGGGATTCTTCCGTGCGCGTGTTCGTTGTCCGTCTCGGGGTCGCGGCCCTTGTCCGCGCTGGGAAGAGGGGGTGGGGAGAATCTGGAGCCCGCCGGACTATGGCTGCTGATGTTGGCGTGGTGGGCGCTGGGGCCTCTTCTGGGGTGGGGGTGGAGGACCAGGCCTACGGGCTGCTACTACACGTGGATTTTGTCTGTTCGAGTGGGTCGTGGCGCCCGTTTACAATGCAGGTCATCTTAGAACAGGTGCGAACAGCTATAAAAAGGCTGAAAATCTCGCTGTTAGTGCAATTAATGACCCAATTCGATAAGTGCAGGAGATACTGATCTTGAAAGTGGAGGTGAAAAACGTTTCCTGATGTTCGTCGTCTCCTCACTTTCTGGGAGAGCAATTCGTGTGCGCATAATAGGTAAACGGGAAGAATAGATAAGGTGTGGCCGTTTCGAGGTGACCTCCAGTATCCATATCTATGCTTTGACTCCAATCCTTCTCAGCCACTTAATTGTGGGCTTTTTCCAAATTTCAGTGTTTGAAGATACTGTGGAGGAGCGTGTCATCAACGAAGAATATAAAATCTGGAAGAAGAATACACCGTTTCTGTATGACCTGGTTATGACCCATGCTCTTCAGTGGCCCAGTCTTACCGTTCAGTGGCTTCCTGAAGTGACTAAGTAAGGGTTTCATGCAACTTTTATTTTGCATAGATTTAAGTACCGTTCTAAATTTGCAGGTATTGATGATGATGATGTTTTACACACAGAATATAAATGTAATCAGGCCGTGGGTGAGGCGGCAAGTGGTTATGTTCAAAACTTAAGATGGTTTCCAGCATGGAGGCGTTTTGAGAATATTGTGATACTAATGGTCTATATAGGAAATGCTGAATATTTTGCCATTCCATGAGCTGTATCAGACCAGCATCTCTGGACTCCGGATCAATACATTATTTCTAAACTTAACAGGGAAGATTACATACCTAACAAAGTAAAAACTATTATGGCTTGATGCACCTTTGGTAACTGAATACAACGTGAATATACTTAAACATATATTTAGTTACTATTACTAGCAAAAGGAAAAAAATTGACAATAGTTAAACAGAATCATTTGGTTTCAATATAGAATTCAGGTTGAGATTCTTGTTAAATGATTTTCTTGAATGTTTGCAAAATTTGGTTTAAGCACTTAGAATAATAGGAGCTGACATCTGAAGAGGGTAAGCCTCACAACAACTACAACTATGGTTCAGATTTTACAGTGAGGAAAAGCACTGTGCTCAAGTGCATACTACTGCTGAGCTCATAGCTTACAAACTAGGGCTCAACCAACCCAAACCGGTTGGCTCCAGAATCAAGGCACCTCCTTCTAGACATATACCTCTTCTGTAGGAACATGGGCACATACCTTTAAAGTATATTAATTTTTTGTATTGTGAGCCTTTAATTAAAGTTAAATAAAACTAACATACAAGTAATATTTTTGTGACCAGTGAAAGGAAGCCAGTTTTAAGTAAAATCACTTGTAAAGGCTAGAGACTTTCCAGGTACGGACTTTGTCTCAAAATCTGATGTTTTTTTCTTTTTTTAAATATTTGATTCTTTTTTTTAAAAGATTGTTTATTATATGAGTACAGTGTAGCTGTCTTCAGACACACCAGAAGAGGGCATCTGATCCCATTACAGATGGTTGTGAGCCACCATATGGTTGCTGGGATTTGAACTCAGGACCTCTGGAAGAGCAGTCTGTTCTTAACCACTGACCCATATATCCAGCCCAAATTTTTATTTGTTTGTTTGTTTATGAGTACACTATTGCTGTACACACCAGAAGAGGGCACCCAATGTCTGTTACAGATTGTTGTGAATTACCATGTGGTTGTTGGGAATTGAACTCAGGACCTTTGGAAGAGTAGTTGGTGCTTTTAACATCTGATCCATTTCTCCAGCCTGATAATTTTTATTTGCAGGTTTTTTTATATGAAAATTCCATTTAAAAATTTAAATGTCCAGTGAGAAGAGTCTTTAAATGGCTAAATAATAGGGGCTTATAGGTATTGATTTTATTTTTTCAGCACTGGTTCAAACCCAGGGCCTCGGCATGGTAGGTGTGTGGTCTGTGGCTAAGCTGTTTATGAACAGATTCTAAAATAGACTGAGGGTTGGCAAGGTGGCCCAGCATGGTAAAGCCACTTGCCTCAAGTCTAAGAACTTCAGTTCCATCTCCAGAACCCCTATGGTAGAAATTGACTCCTGCAAGTTGTCTTTTGATCTACACATGTACACTGTTGTAGATATACATAACTATACACAATAAATAAGTAAATAGTACAAAAAAGATTGAGCTGGGTGTGGTGGCACATGGCTATAATTCTAAGTTACAAGCCTGCCTGGGTTTTAAGACCCTGTTTGTTTGGTTTTTTTGTTGTTTGTTTGTTTTGTTTGCTTTTTGAGACTGGTGTTTTTGTTATCTTGAATTTTTTTTTTTTTTTTTTTTTTTTTTTTTTTTTTTTGAGACAGGGTTTCTCTGTAGCCCTGGCTGCCCTGGAACTGGATCTATAGACGATGTTGTCCACAAACTCATAAAGATTTACCTGCCTCCAGGTGCCTCCTCACCACCATCTAGCAAGGCCCCTTTTCCTGGGGGGAAAAAAAAAATCCCAAAAAAAGTCCAGTGGTTAAACTGTTCTTCCAGAGGTCCTGAGTTCAATTACCAGCAAAAAATGGTAGCTCTCACCCATCTGTAATGGGATCTGATGCCCTCTTCTGGTGTGTCTGAAGACAGCTACAGTGTACTCACACAATAAACTTTTTTTTAAAGGAGCACTTGACTGCTCAGTCTTTCTTAACTGAAGCATAATAGAGTATGGACTTTGATATCAGAGACCTGGGTTTGAGTCTAGCCTTTGTGTGCTAGGGCAGGTTGTTTAGACTCTCATCTACAGCTAACTGAAGATGGTAGTAAGTAGTATTACATACATTTTGGGGAAATTAAGTAAGCTTCTGCTTGGTAAATGTTTTGTATAGAGTAAAAACACAAGTGATGACATACTGATTTCCTACGGTGCCCCAATTTTAATCTATTTACCTATTTATCCATCTACCTAATTTAAAGGCTTTATTATGTATACAGTGTTCTGCCTAGAGTAGGCCTTCAGGCTAGAAGAGGGCACCAGATCACGTTATAGATGGTTGTGAGCCGCCAAGTGGTTGCTGGGAATAGAACTCAGGACCTCTGTAAGACCAGCCAGTGCTCTTAACCGCTGAGTCATCACTCCAGCCCTTACTTATTTTAAAGACAGGCTCTCACTATGTATAGCTGGCTGGCCTGAAATGTTACACTCCTGGCTAAGCTTCTAAAATACTGGGATTAAAAGTATGCTAGGGCTGGAGAGATGGATCAGCACTTAAGAGCACTGACTGCTCTTCAGAGGTCCTGATTTTAATTCCCAGCAACCACATGGTGGCTCACAACCATCTGTAATGGGATCTGATGCCCTCTTCTGGTGTGTCTGAAAACAGCTATAGAGTACTTATATATAATAAATCTTTTTTTAAAAAAAGTATGTGCTACCATGCCAGGCCTGTTCAGAGGTAATTTTTTAAATGGATTTATTTCATGTATATGAGTACACTGTAGCTGTCTCCAGACACACCAGAAGAGGGCATCAGATCTCATAGATGGTTGTGAGCCATCATGTGGTTGCTGGGAATTGAACTCAGGACCTCTGGAAGAGCAGCTAGTGCTCTTAACCGCTGAAGCATCTCTCCAGCCCCAGAAGTAATTTTAAGGTCTAAAATACCACTCTTTTTTTTTAACTTCAATGAAAGCTCTTTAGACATGGTCTCATTATGTATCTTTGACTAGCTGCCTGTTTCTGCGTTCAGAGTGCTGAGATAAAAGGCTTATGTTATCATACCCAGTAAAAACTATTTTAATGTTACCTCTGTATTTTACTTAAAAAAATTAAAAAAATAATACACACTGAATATCCCTTATGATGTGCTTGGGAGCAGAATCTGCATTTTGGAGAGTTTTATTTGCATATATTTAATGTGTTATCTTGGGGCTGGGTACCAAGTCTATATATACCCTAAAAATAATTTTACAATGGATTTTTCAATTGTACTGGTACTTTGATTAAATAGTTACATGAAGTCAAATGTGGAATTTTCCATCAGTAGCTTTGTATACAAATAACAGATAATTTGGAGCATTTTGAATTAGGGATAGTCAACCTATAATTTTGTATGTTGCTTTCAACATTTAATTTCATGTTATTTATATGGGGATTGATGGACCATGGTTTTTTAGGTCAGAGGACAACTTTTCATGAGTCAGTTCTTCAACCATGTGAGTTCTGGGGATTCAGACTTGAGATGTGACGTTTAATAGCTTAACCAAAGACATCATATTACATATTTAATTTTTTTGAAACACGTTTTTTTGGTATGTAGTTCTTGGTGGCCTAAAACTTGCTTTGTAGAATAAGCTGGCCTTAGAGGCCACTGCCTCTCAAGTGGTAAGATTAAAGGCATGTACCACCATGCTCTACCTTAAAAGTGTTAACTTGTATACAAAGAAATTGTGAGATAAAATTGTGGGATGTTCAGAGGTTTGGAGATTACAAGGAAACAGAAAGTACATGAAATATTGAATCTTAAGGACTGCTGTGTGGTGCTTTGTCAGGTTTCATTTTGAAAGTATGGAGTGACTGGTTTATTCCCACATACAATGGTTCAACTATTGGCTGATTTTTACAAAATGCCTCTCTGAGTAACAAGACCACATTCTACCTCATGTCTTCCTGCCTATATTTCATACATGTTCTAATGATTACTTGGACTTTGCTGAAGAACTGATTTAGCTTTCTGAAAAGGTTTTATAAATTGGAAGGTGAACACAGCTGCATTCATGGCATGCAGTCTGCTACTGGATTATATTCCACTTCCTTGTTAAATAATTTAAGTAACAGTATATAAGTCTATGGTGTGAAAAATAAGTTTCCTTCCATGCCAGTACTCTGCTTCAGCGAAGGGAGTTTTTAGGTTTTTGGTCCATCTTGAGAGAATTGAGAAGTGCATTAATTAATTTTTGTCCTGAAGATTGAATCCAGGGCTTCATAATTGCTGATCAAGCACTCTACCACCAAGCATTATTCCCAAACACTTGGGCTGAAGAGATGGCTCAGAGGTTAAAAGCAGTATATTCCTCCTCTTCCAGAGGTCCTGAGTTCAATTCCCAGCAACTACATGGTGGCTCACAACTATCTGTAATGGGATCTGGTGCCCTCTCTGGCTGGCAAGATACACACAGGCAGAATGCTGTGTATATAATAATTATTTATTTATATAAAAATATATTTATAATAACTTTCTTTATTTGAAGTGTTACTTGCCGATAGTGTCCTTGAAATGAATCCTGTCTCAGCTGAGTAGCTTGGATTGCAAGGCTGCACAACAGACCTGGGTTCCTTAGGGTTTTTTTTTTTGTTTTGTTTTAGTTTCTGTTTTTGTTGTTTTGAGACCAACTGATCTTCCTTTCAGTTCCCGAGTTTATCTTTTATGATGGCAAGTTGTTGAATGAATTTTTTTTTATTGAGAATGTATTGGAAAGCCAGTTGTGGTGGCATGTACATAACTTTAATCTCAGTACGTGGGAGACAGAGACAGGAGAACCTGGTCTGCATACAAAGTTCTAGGATAGCCAGGGCTACGTAGACCCTGTCTCAAAACAATCAAACAAAAGAATATGTTGGAGACTCTATCAATATGCTGACACATACCAATTCTTTATGAAGATCACATACTATTCTATTTATGAATACAGTTAATGTCACTGTGAACTTGTTGATGGGTATTTAGGTTTTTGGTCCTTTGCTGCTATAAACAGTGTTACTGGAAATAGAGCCTATTTTGTGATTGTTGGGTCAGTTTCCTAGCATTGCAGTTACATAGTAAAAGAATTTTTGTACTAAAGATAGATGGGGTCTTTATAAATTTGAGATAGGGTCTATTTCACTGTTTGGCTCTGGCTGACCTGAACATCATTGTGTAGATTAGGTATGGGGTCTATTCCCAAAGATCCACCACCTGCTTCAACCTTAGTACTGGAATTAAAGGTGTGTACCACCATGCCTAGCTTAGATGGTTTTGTCATCAGTGCCTTTGAGTGTGTCCAATATTGGGGAAAATAATATTAGTTTGGGAAAGAAGGTTGGTTTTTTTCTTTTTCTTGAGATAAGGTTTTTCTGTGTAGTGTCTTGAAACTCACTATAGACCAGGATGGCCTCAAACTTAGACATCCATCTGCCTCTGCCTTCTAAGTGGTGGAATTAAAGGTGTGTGCCACCATGGTCTGAAGTAGGTTTGATTTAATAGTGGAGATACAGGACTTTTTAGTAAAATGTGAAAATGATCTTTCTGTGATAAACAAGTCATGTAAAACTGAAATGTTTGAATTTGAATTGAATTTTTAAGGTTTCCCCCACTTTAGCTGGAACAGTGTTTATTGAAAGGTTCTATGATGAACTAAACTGTCTAGCTACCTGCTTTTATTATACTTTCTGGTCTTCATTTTCCTAGTCATTTTTGTTGCTTTCTCTCCCCTAATGAGATATACTTAAGATCCCTTTTATTTTTAAACCACTGTTGTTCCTGTAAAGTTTTTAGTTTGTCCAAGTTCTAAAGTGCATTATTTAAGGCCTTTTGCCCCTCTCCAACACTAGAAATTGAACCCAGGATTTCATGCAGGTGAATTGAATGCGATACTACCGAGCTATACTCCCAGTACTATAATTTTTTTGAGTCAGTGTCTCTGCTTAGTTGTGCACACTCACTTGAGCTCATGGAATGGTTTTGGCAGACCTTATTTTGTGATCCTGCTTTAGCAGCCCCTGAATAGTTGAGATTATAGATGTAGGACACCAAGCTAAAGCCTAAAATTTCCAAGTTTTTTTCTGAGTAAAAAATTTTGGTTTACTGTGTATAAATATTGTGTAATACCCCTCAAACTTACTATTGCTTAGCCACTCCTATCCATTCTTTTCAAGAGTTGTGTATGTTGTTTTACCATAAGCTAAACTTTAATAATTTGATAGAATGTACTTTTATGTCATTACTAAATGACATGTACATCCATAATCTCCATGTCTTTTTTTTTTTTTTATTTTAAAAAGTCACTGACTCCTTTGTGCAAGTGAAATTTAGGAATAAACATGACTTGACTTGTCTGTTGTTAACAGTCCTACTTCTCTGGGACAGTGGGGCACAGTTGAAAATTGTTGTTCTAGATAAGACAATGGGAAAGCATTGTTGATACTTAGTGCAAAAAATTGCTGTTTGGACCAGTCTAGAGGCACTGGCAAGTTCAGCTTCAAGGTGAATTTCTGTTGAGCAAGGTAACAGAAACACATGAAATTGGGAATGTTTATTGCATAGGTATCATAAACAAAAATAAATGATTTTATATCATGTCATTCGACTTAACCTATTTTTTTAGGGGAAGAAAGTTGAGGCTGGAGAGAGGTTGTGCATGTAGAAGTTTTAGTTTGAACGCGGATATAAACCCCCATTTGTGCCCTTACTTAACACTTCACTCATTCCATTTTACCTCATTGCCTCTTATTGGGAAAACAAACATCTAGCATATTAAACCATCAGCTATAGGCTGAAACTACAATCTGAGAAGTCTAGATGTGGACTTCTATGTAGATGGTCAGCTTGATCTACTGTCCTTAATGCTGTGCTAAGGAAGGTAGCATTCAGAATGATAATTGAGGACAAGGAAGATTGTCAGGAACCAAAGAAAAATGAAACTCTTGATACAGAATGCTTCCTTATATTTGAAAGTATGGGGATAATAAAGTTGGTAATTAAATGGGAAGCAGGATTGTAGTTGGTGTTCACTACATATTTGAAATGCTTGCGTTAATTTTGAAGGAACCAGACTTAAATTTGTTAGCAACTGGAAATCCTATAGAATTGGCTTTTTGGTTTTTTTTCTTCTAAACAGACCAGAAGGAAAGGATTATGCCCTTCATTGGCTAGTGCTGGGCACTCATACATCTGATGAGCAGAATCATCTGGTGGTTGCTCGAGTTCATATTCCCAATGATGATGCACAGTTTGATGCTTCCCATTGTGACAGTGACAAGGGAGGTGGGTATACTACATATTTCAATATTAATGTCAAAGGCAGTATTCATCTTAGCATGTATATGAAAAATTTGTAGTTAGCTTTTGGTTTAGCAGTGTAACCTTTAAAGAACTAGTCACACAACATATGTGTTAAATTTTCACAATAATTTTATTGTACCAATAAGAAATTAGGATCAGCCTAGCAAAACAGGAGGTTCATAGGAAACTGTTTAAGCCCATTATAGTGTGTTTAAAATATTACTCAGCAATTAAGAATAAGAAAAGCTTCATACATTGGTATGAAAGCTGAGATTTTTGTGAATAATCAGATCTGAACTAAAAATTTATCCTATATACACACACACACACATATAAAGGTAGAACTAACTGTATTAACTTCACATAAGATAGCACTTCATATAATGCAAATGGACTTTGAGAATAAATTTTATTTAGCAGATAATCTGTATTTTGGAGATTTTCTTTTTCTTCTCAATTTGTGTTCTAGTCTGACAGGGTAAAATTGGTTGAGTTGACTGAACTAAATGACTTGTGAGTTTTATTCCTGAATGTTTTCTTTGTTTCCTCACATTAGAATTTGGTGGCTTTGGTTCTGTAACAGGAAAAATTGAATGTGAGATTAAAATTAATCACGAAGGAGAAGTAAATCGTGCTCGTTATATGCCACAGAATCCTCACATCATTGCCACAAAAACACCATCTTCTGATGTTCTGGTTTTTGACTATACAAAACACCCTGCAAAACCAGGTATGTAAGAATAAAGCCAGGCAATTACACCTCTTTATTGATATGAGATAGTAATATTTTAAAAATAATTTAAAGTACTGTACTGTTGAGGCTGGAGAGATGGCTCAACAGCAGTTCAAAATTCTGACTGCCCTTCCAAAGGATGCTTCTTTAATTCCTAGCACCCACATGGCAGCTCACAGGCCTTTGTAACTCTAGTTCCAATTCTTTGGACCTCTGGGCACCACTATGTGTATGGTAGAAGCAGAAGAAAATAAAGATATCAATCAGGTAGATAGGTCTCCAGAGCGGACACATACAGGCTTCTGAGTACCTCCTTTCTGGGGTCAAGCAGGATATGCTTTTTCTATAGCAGAAAACTACAGGAATTTGTGCTAAGTGATTGTCCAGAGATGCTAGTTTGAGGCCCAAGGTCTGGAGTTTTTAATGGAAATCTGGTCACAAGCTCAGTGTGATGAAACCAACAGCTTCAACAGTGAAGTTAGATGAATCCTTGTTGATAAATTGTACAAGTTGCTACAGCATGTTTCACTGCTCTGAGCATGTCACATTCTCCAAGGTTGGCAAAGGGTCATCTGTTTCAGGCCACCCTGGGTATGTAAGGACTAAATGAATGAGACATGTTGGATATATTTCTAAAAATTGCCTTGTAATAAGATGATAGGGTAGCTACTACACAGGGATAGCTATACTTGTCAACATTTCTATATTAGTGATAGTATTGAGTTTTCTAAAACTAGTCAAAGCACTTGTGGGTTAGATGTAGTTCTTCCTGTAGAGTTGCTATTTTGGTTCACTCAATAAAAGGAGTCTGAAGCTTGGCTCTTAACAATTCTGATAAACAGATAACTTAGTGGTTTCTTTTTCCTCTTAGATCCAAGTGGAGAATGTAATCCTGATCTTCGACTAAGAGGTCACCAAAAGGAAGGCTATGGTCTTTCCTGGAATTCTAATTTGAGTGGACATCTCCTGAGTGCATCTGATGACCATGTAAGAGTTGTGTTATTCTTTATTGAGAGTGAAAATGTCCTAGATCTAAACTACAGGATCTCTGTATAGATTGAAATTTTTCTAAGATAACATAGATAGTTGTGTTAACATTTTTTCTAGGTTTTACAACAATGGTTTCAGACTACTCTGTTAGAGCTTTAGGATTTCACAAAGCTTTTTTGAAGATTGGAGAGTTACTATCATTTAAAAGAAGACTGCCAGATTTACCTTTTCATTTGTTTGTGTAAGGTTCAACAGGTTCTATTTTTAAGTTTTGTATGTGTTGCCACTAATTTTAAATTATTTGCATTAGGTGTCTGAAAATGAAATTCCATAGATGTTAAGCAGTTACTCCTTGCTTTCCTTCTGCTAACATTAGCTATAGGTAACAGATTATGACCTATGGCATTCTAAACTGGGCATACACAGGTTTACACCACCAGATTCTCTGCTTTGGGTGTGCCTCTCACATCCTTATTAAGAAAGGGATCAGTCTTTTCTGTAACAGTCTTGCCACATTACACCAGTGTGCACATCTTGGTATGTAGAGTTTAGAGTTGAATAAATTAATGACCTCACTACCCTAGCTTCCTATGGGCATTGTACCTTCTGGCACCAGGAGGGTTAGCCAGCAAGTAGTAACATGTAACTCAGTTCTAGCTCGATTTCTCTGCCTTTTCTAGTCTTCCATAATAGGATCTTAACGATCTACTTCTGGTGGACAATCACAGTAGCAATTGTCTATTTTGCTTTAGGGAGATGAATAAGTTCCTTATTTATTTTAAGATGTTACATTTTAAATTTGGTATTTTCATAGCTTTTGTTCTTTTTTGTTCTTAGACTGTCTGCCTGTGGGATATAAATGCAGGACCAAAGGAAGGCAAAATTGTGGATGCTAAAGCAATCTTTACTGGTCACTCAGCTGTTGTAGAGGATGTGGCCTGGCATCTGCTGCATGAGTCCTTGTTTGGATCTGTTGCTGATGATCAGAAACTTATGATGTAAGATGGAGGGCTTAATGGAACTTTGGGTAATATGGATGACCATCAGTGATTGGTAGACTGATTGAGTTCTGGTTCTTGAAAGTTACATTATAGTAGTTTTAAATGAGAAATAGCTTTTTTGTGAGTTTATATATAATTAACTGCATTGTGTAGTGAACAGTTTATTTTATTAAAAATGAAGAAAAATTGTTACACAAATGTGAAGAAAAAGGCTTGAATAGTGATAAATTCCAAATTTGTGATCCAGAGTTAACTAATAGAGCTCAGGAATGAAGGGATTGGTTCCATCAGGGTGTGGCCATTGAACTGCATTTAAAATCACTGAATAATTTATGTTTTATAAGTAACTATTGTACTACTGAGACTAGGAGAACAATAATTGAAATTTGGCAAGGCTAATTATAGGTAAAAAAAAAAAAGTTAGAACCTGTAGTCTGTATTTTGTATACATTTAAGACGGTATGTAATTAAGATAGAAATCCAGTAAAAGGAACTAGAATAATAGTCCTAGTTATTTGGAGGTTTAAAATATGTCATTTAATAGACAAAAGCCCAAATTGCTTCCTGTGTATGAGGTTTGTGTACCTGTGAATGGGTAAAGCATATCAGAGCTTCATACAGAAAGAAATAACCTATACTGAGCCAAGCATTTGGGGGCTGTAGGTGCTGTATGCCTTGTTCTTTTTTGTGTTTCAGATGGGACACCAGATCCAACACCACTTCTAAGCCGAGCCATTTGGTGGATGCACATACTGCGGAGGTCAACTGCCTCTCCTTCAATCCCTACAGCGAGTTCATTCTAGCAACTGGCTCTGCAGATAAGGTTTCATGTTTTGTTTTCTTTTTAGTGTTTACCAAGTCCTGTTTTTTTCTTAAAAGATTGTAGAATTAATTTCCATTTGGTTTCTTCTGTATAGACTGTAGCTTTATGGGACCTACGTAATCTGAAACTGAAACTTCACACCTTCGAATCGCATAAGGATGAAATTTTTCAGGTATGGGCAGTTTTGGGGTATAGTCAATTGTTTTGTTTATAATTGTGTATATATGTATGGGCATATGCATGCTGGAGGCATGTGGAGGGAGGTTAGAGGACACGATTTCTGGAAGTAAGTTTTAATCCTCCACCTTGGGGATGGGATCTAATCTGTCTTGCTGGCCCAGTTTCCAGATATCTTTATGTCAAGGGTTTTATGAAAGAAGAGAATATTTGAAGTTATTTTCTTTTATTTGGTGGGATTTGGACATTGTTTTAAAAAGTTCGTTATTCTACTCTATAAATCTATCAGGATGATGAATTTTTTTGTTGCTGCCATTCATTGTTTTTTAGAGGCCCCTCCCATCCAGAAGTAAGAAAAATTCTTGGAAACAGAATCAGTTTGAAATACATTTTCAAGGACTTTTCAGTTAAGAGTGCCAATATGATGGGTGCACCATATAAAAGATCTTATGTAGTTTCAGAATAGAGCCTATAAGTTTGGGCAGGCTAATTTTAAAGGTTTTATGGACAGTTATAGGCCTAAAGTTTTTTGGGGTTGAGTTCTTCACTACTAGAGAACATGAACATTGATTAGAATAATACTTACAAACTAAGGTATAGCAGCGGACTCATAAATTTTCAAAATTTCTATTGCTAGGTCCACTGGTCTCCACATAATGAAACTATTCTGGCTTCAAGTGGTACTGATCGTCGCCTAAATGTGTGGGATTTAAGGTAATATAGGATCTGCTAATAAGGAACTGCATAAATGTGCCAATATCAGATTACATAATAGAACTCATAAACCAGGAAAGTAATTTGCTGATATAACTTCAATAAACAATTTCTGTTTTATAATATAAAAGTAAATTAGCAAATTAACATAAATTGGTCATGTATTTTGTATGGCTATTTTGTCTGTTTGTATGTGTATACAAACGCATACACGCCAGGTGTTCACATCCGATCCCTAAACAGGTTGTACAGGTAGTTCTGTATGTGGATAGTACAACGTGGGGGCTGGGACATAAACCCCTGTTTTGCATCAGTAACAAGTGCTCTTAACTGCTGAGCCACCACTTCAGGCCTGAGTTTTGTTGCTCAAGTGTTAAATTTTTGTTATGTGTGCTCAATGATAGAGCTAGCATATACAAGGCTGTGGGTTAAGTCTAGCAACACAAACATTAAAATACTATTGGTGTGTCCTTGGAATAGCATAGACAAGAAATTTCATTTTTTTGTGACACAGGACCTTGTGTAGCACTGATCAGACTGGCCTCAGACTCCTGATATTCTTGCATTTTCCAAGTGCTAGAATCACAGGCCTGTACTACCACACTCAGGCCAGGGGCTGCAAATTTAAAGCTATCATCTCAAACCAACAAGATGTAATTTCTTTGGGGCAGACAGGAAGAGGAAAACTGTAGAAAGCTTTGCCTGCCATGTGTGAGGTCCTGTTCCCCACCCCAAAATTTATGATAGTTTTTCTTGACTTATGTTCTAATTCATTAAAACCACAGTTAAAAATAAATTGAGCTAATGTTTATTGTGAGCAACATTTCTTCGTTGTGCAGCTTTATTCATGAGTGGCTCCAACCAATTTCCAGGAAATAAACAACTCAATAATAATTTAAAAAATATCAAGACTGTTCTCAACATTCCTTAATGCTGTGACCCTTTAAAATAAAGTTCCTTGTGTTGTGGTGACCCCCCAACCATGTTATTTTCATTGCTACTTCATAATTAATTTTGCTACTGTTAGGAATCATGGTGTTAATATCTGTTTTCACATAGTCTTAGGCCCCTGTGAAAATGTTTAACTCACAAAGGGTTGTAGCTCACAGGCTGAGAATCACTGTCTTAAATACTTATTATAGAGAAATACTTTGTGGATTAATACAACATACATTCATGCTATAAGACTTTGCAATAATGAAAGCTTTATTTTCTTTTTTAATAGTAAAATTGGAGAAGAACAATCAGCAGAAGATGCAGAAGATGGGCCTCCAGAGCTCCTGGTATGCACACTTGATTACTTTTTACTAGTCTATCTTAGGAATAGGTCAGTCAGGGATTCACATTTTAGCTTGTCAATGATTATAAAAAATGCAGGCCAGGAAAAATTTGTGATTAGGGTTTGACATTTATCACATATAGTAAATGGAGCCCCAGAAGGATTTTAGAAATGTTTCAGTGAGGGCAACTTGAGCTCCTATTGATTTCAGTTACAATGTTTTGCTTGGGAGGAGGAGGAGGTAGTATCACTGCTACTTGATTACCAGCACTTAAGGGTTTTCTCTAACTGTATGGAAAATATAATCACTTTTCTATGAAATATTGAGTAGTTCTTAGTCCTTTTTCTGAATGGTTTACCATTTGTCTCCAGCCATTTGGTCATTGTCTCTAACATATGTCTTAGCACTTAGGGTGAGTATTAATGTATGCTGCATGAATTTTAAGAAAACCTTTGAGAGTAAATCCAAGACAAAGGTGTTCACTGATGCCCACTTTGTGTAAGTTCCCTAGCCCCTTTGCCTTCCATGCCCAGCAGCTCCAGGCAGAAATGAGCAAGAGAAGTATAAGAGCTTTAGACAGACCAGCATGTTTGGCATATCATTGGTGCTTTCAAGAATTATTCTGGGGCTGGAGAAATGGCTCAACGGGTTAAGAACATTGACTGTTCTTCTAAAGGTCCTGAGTTAAATTCCCAGCAACCACATGGTGGCTCACAACCATCTGTAATAGGATATAATGCCTTCTTCTGGTGTGTCTGAAGACAGCTACAGTGTACTCATAACATAAAAAGGAATAAACATACATGATTGTTTTTTTAAAAAAATATTATTCCACATCCCAGGAGGCTCAAGCAGGAACGCCATGAGTTTTGAGACCATGGGGGTTGGGAGTGAGGGGAGAGTGAGTGAATGTGTGTGTGACCCCAAATAAACTACCAGAACCAAGTGGTAGTATCTAAATATTATGTGACTTAGCATTCATGATTTTCTTACAATGGCCTTTGTTTGCAGCTAGTTTTCTTGGTATATATTAGGAATTTGCAATGGCTTTATAGTTCTTAAGGAAAACAGTTCAGTTCCCAGTACTCAGGCCAGGTGGCGCATAATGGCCCATGACTCTAGCTCCAGAAAGATCAGACACATCTGGCTTCTGTAGGAACTGTACTCATATACATAGTCACACATACCCATATAATTGAAACTTTATGGTTTTGCTGTATTCATAAGAAAGCTTAAAATCAAAGAAGATTTAAGAGTAGTAAATTATCAGCTGGAGATGTGGTTTAGCTGATATAAACTAAGGGGTGGGGATCATAGGTTTAAACCTGGCCTACAGAGGAAAAACTTGTTTCCCTCAAGGAGAGAAAGACATGAAAGATTATTTGTAAAGCTGTTTATCATATTTCACTTAGGTGGAAATTGTTTTGTTTTACCTTTTGGGAGATGTTCTCTCTGTAATGAAGGCATCACTTTAAAGTGCTGAAATTACATGTGTGATCCCCACATCACTTTTTTAACTGACAAAATGGTTAGGGCATTTTATTTGGGTTGAATATAAGCTAATTGTTGAAGTCATTGACAAACTATAAGTCATTATATTTCATTGGCCTATACTGCAAGTCTGGATATTAAAGGTCTTGGTATTATATTTTTAGCAACCCTGTCACTGTATTATATCTTGGGACTATTGAGAAGAGGCTACTGTGAAAGAAGGCTAAAGAACCAGGGAGATTCCTCAGTCAGACCCCTGAAAGAGCATATGACCAGACATATAAAAAATGCTTATTCATTGTACTCAAGTTTGGAAGTTATAGGAAAATGTTACTGTGCACAGCGGCCAGAAAACTTAGGATGAAATATCCTACCTGGAATAACATGCTGAGACATTTGAATGTATGGACAGAATTTTAGTCCTTTTTCTGATTTCAGGTTTTAGACTATAGGGGTGGTGATAGAGCTCCTGTCACTCTACTTCTAAATTATGGGGCAGGATAAAACTGTTCTAGAAACTATTTTTTTTTGCCTATTAAGTTTATTCACGGAGGACACACTGCCAAGATTTCTGACTTCAGTTGGAACCCCAATGAACCTTGGGTCATTTGCTCTGTGTCTGAAGATAACATCATGCAGATATGGCAGATGGTGAGTTGTAATAAGTTTTCAACCTGTAAAACCATTTTATGATTTGTAGGGTGGGACCAATTTAAAGAAACCATTTCTGAGCCTGCATGATTGGCTCAGAATGTAAAAGCACTTTATTTTATGTAAACTGTCGCTGTCCTCAGACACACCAGAAGAGGGCATCAAATTCCATTACAGATGGTTGTGAGCCACCATGTGGTTGCTGAAATTTGAACTCAGGACCTCTGGAAGAGCAGTCTTAAGTGCTTTTAACTCCAGCCCTAAAGTATTTAATTTATAAACCAATATGCCCAGAACCCATGTAAAAGTGATAGGAGGAAACCAAGTTGTCTTCTGACCTCCACACATTTAACAAGCTCAGTACATCATTTTATCCACACACACATGCACTTCTTGACATTTCTCATTGCACTGTCAGCTGGGATCTTGATATTGTGTTTAAGGGGTGGGAATCATCAAGGTGTTAAATGAAGCAAAGCTATGAGGAATCTTTTTCTGAGCAGTGACTATGTCTAGGCAACTACATGCTGGCAAATAATTTATGAAAGGGTCACTGAAGGAAATTCTGTTTTTACCTGTGAATTTATTTGGTTGTTATCTCCAGGCTGAAAATATTTACAATGATGAAGAGTCAGATGTCACGACATCGGAACTGGAGGGGCAAGGATCTTAAACCCAAAGTATGAGTTGTTTCTATTGAATGTATTGCTACATGAATGCTTGATTTGTCAAGCGCCAAAAAGGCATTGTATAGTAGGAAATGTAAGTGGGATGGCTTCTGGCATTCTTTACCCTCTGATTCTAGCACTTTCAAGTGAGCTGTTGCGTACTGTATCATATTGTAGCTATTAGGGAAAAAACGGAATGTTGCTTAAGAATGGACATCATTGTTTTAAAACACACTGCTGGGTATTGCCTTTGATTCAACTGTCATTTTCTCGAAACTTTTAAGTGCTTGCTCAAGTTCCCAAATATGCGAGGATAACTTTTACACTTTTTCCTTCCAACACTTATTGATTGGCTTTGCAGAAATAAAGTTTTAAAATAAAGTTTGTTTTGTTTTTTTAGAAGATGGGGGTGGGTAGGGGTGCATGTTCTCATATCTCCTTTATCAGGTAGTTAGGTAAAATTGTTCCTTCAGTTTGCACGCAAGTAAGGCAACATAGATAACCAAAGAATACACAGAAGCTGTTAAATTCATCATACATATTTACTTAATCTCTACAGAATTGAGTAGATAAAATCAGATTCACGTTAGTGAAAAATCTCTACAAAATGTCTTTGAAAAGCAAAACAAGACTGCCTCTTAACAATTCATATCCTCATGAAAGACGTGGGCTGTAAAAATAAAGCAGTGTGTTTAGCACAAACTAGAAGATCTGCATCATTTTTTCACAGTTATTTCCATCTACAGTCTGAAGGAGGTAGATTTTTTTTTCTGTAACACCTGAGAATTGAATTGTGATAACCAGGTGTGTAATAAAGGCAGTTGCATACATAACTGAAAAATAAAGTTCTCAAGACCAGAAAATGTACTTCTACAAGTCTGAGGATGAAATGGCCTGATACCCAAGACCCAAGTTTTCGCTACATTTTGGGGTCTACTGCCACTAGAAATATACATCAAGATTGCATGGTAGTGCACCATATGCAGTAAGTGAACTCAACGTTTAAACCTTTTCTGAGCCAGCATAGTAGCATTACAGTGTTCTAGAATACGGGCGTGCTACAAAGCCACAACACTGGGCTGGTGAGGCGATCACTTTAGGGGAGGGCATACTTGATGCCCTGTCTGTTTTTATTCACAGGGTAATAGGAGAGATTCTGCATGTATCCCATACAGAATCCCTATCTAAAGATCTAGCTAAAAATGCATTTAAGCTGAAAGCAGCAGGCCAGGACTGTTAATCACATTGCTTTATAAAGCCCTTGAAAATATGCAACAGGTCGAAGATTTACAGTCTTCCACACAGGACAAGCACCACAAAAATGTGGCAGGCTACACACATGGCTTAATAAAATGTTAAGAGCTGTGTATCCAGCAGACTTATGAAATGTGATCATTAGTTACAATTTCAAAGTAGATTATATATTACTGATACATGTTCATGGGAAATGGGTCCAGTATTTCATTTAGTAGCTGAAGACAGGAGGGTAATAAAGAGGCTATTTAAAGTTGTTTCTGACATCACTTTGACAGAATAAGATTGCAACCTACTTCATGAATTTATCTTCCACTGTCTTGACTCCTTGATTAACATGGCTAATGATAAAAGTTTACTCCAAGGACTGTTTTGAACATTTTTTTCAATTCTTTCAACCCAGTTTTGATGGTAAGATGTGACAGGAGCTTACAAATTTAGTTTTTAGCAAAGAGAAATGGAATTTAGTTCAGTCCAGTAACCAATTCAGTCTGACAGTAAGTAGAACATGGTGCATCGGCTCTACTTGAATCTTTAAAAAGTTTATGTAAAGCATTTCCATGTAAATTATATTATAAAAGACTTAGTAATTTGCATGGCTGAGCCAAAACTAAGATTTCTTGCATGCTTAATTTGGAAATTCCCCAATTCAAAGTGTAGAAACATTAATACTGGTTTTGTTAAAGCATCAAAGAGAGTAGACCAGAAAGACTATGTAAACAATCTGCCAAGTTTTCCCAAGATTATAAAAAAAGTTCGAGTCTTTTTACTTTGAAAATGAAATATTTGTTAGTGCCAATCTATAATTTAAATTTTCTATTAGGAAACAAAATAACAGTAGTTCTTTGCTGATAGGGCCTCTTATGATAGGCAAATGCTTGCCACTGAGCTACATGTACAGATCCTGCTTGGCGAGTCTTACAGCAAATGAACACCCCCAACTTACACATAGCCAAAATGTACGGTAGAGGAGGGGCTCAGTTTTTAAGAAATAATTATCTTTTTGTAGGAAGTGGAGAACTAATCACCATCCTCATCAGGTAGTCCAAATTTGGTCCTACCCCGAATCAGCATAACTGGACTAATTTACAGGTAGCATCTTTACATGTTTTGTCAGAACTTGTCAATTTGTCAGGTGAATGAAGAAAAGCTGATTTAAATGAAACTTGCTAAGCTTGTTTCTGAACAGTTCTTCCATTCCACTGTATTTAACTGGGCTATCAAAGGTATTTAGACTTGTTTTCACATCCAAAAACCATCAGGAGAATATAATTCTTCTAATGGCTTGTTATGATATTTTAGTTGGGTAAATTATGTGCAAGGAGCAGGAAGAGAACAAAGAATTGAAGGCATGCATTCCAACAAAGGGGGAAAATGAGGCAGATGTGCAACATAGTTGAGGGAAATTCATATAGAGTAAAACTATTCCAAACTGCTAAGCAGCCTCCTGTACCACATATAAGTCCAGTAGTTCTAAGAAAATACAGATATGGTAGAAAAAGTAAGAAAATTTTCACCACAAAACCAATAGTTACTACTAACAGAGGAAGTTATACATAAAATATATCTCTCAATACAGTGGTCATACTTCACCCTAGTCAACTGACTCAATTCCTTGAGCAGCAGAACCTGAAGATGCGGGCTTTTGTGCAGCACTTCTCTCGCTCACTGACTTGGCCTTGGCCCTAACCTCCAAGTGCATTCCCAGGGCTCTTGAAGTGTTCATCTCTTTGAAGGAATCCAGGACAGCACAGGGCTGCGTTGCAGGTGACACCAAGTCCCCATCTGCTGCTTTGATAGAGACCTGCTCTTTGAGGACTTCGACCTTCTCGTTGAGCTCATTTCTCTCAGTCTGAAGAGCCCTGCACAGCTTCTCTAACCGTTCCAGTTTTATTTGAAAGGCCTTGTACTCTTTATCACGGACAGTTTTCTGTTGTGTGTTTTTTTAAAATGAAAAACAAAACCAGTCGAGAGTTCTATAACCTCATTAAATACAAGTCAGGTATTGTTTTGTAACAAAAAATAACTGAGCTGAACCACATAGGAAACCTGTTGTTATCTACTATAAATGTTTAGTTTCCTCAGAAACCTAACACCCAATCTTATTTGTCTTGATTGTCTTAAATGTAGGACTGCTATTTAACATTTTTAAATTTCCTGTTTCTTAAAAATAGGTAAAATCCCCTTAAAGTTGGTAGAAATTTCATGTTAATTAAAGTCAACTTTTTTTTGAGACAGGGTTTCCTCTGTATAGCTCTATATGTTCGGAAACCCATAGATCCACCTGTCTCTGCCTCCCAAGTACTAGGATTGAGAATGTGCACTACCACTGCTGGGCAAAACAGATTTTTATGTATTTGTGCTTCAACATTTTGCAATCACGTCAAATTAGTTAACATGTGTAGTAACTGCAAGAGATACATTTTCTCTTGTAACATGGCTAAAACCTACTTTACCTTTTTTCAGGTAAAATGTCATCGAGGTGGTTTGTTGGTAGTCATATAGGAAGTCTAATAAATGCAGTTCCTACGCCTGGACTCAGTGTTAGTATCTCTAGGTTGTTTAAGGGCAAGGTCTCACCATGTGGCCTTAGCTGGCCTGGAACTATGTAGCTCAGACCAGCCTAGAACTCCTAGAAGCCCTATTGCATGTTGAGTGTGCTGTTAAGGCATGCACTGCCAAGCCCAACCATATCTTTAGATAACTCAGGCCTAGTGATTCAATGCCTCTGGCTGGCATCTAGAGGAGAGAATCTGTTATAGATTCAAGTTTGAGAAGACATCAGAAAATGTTTAAATTAACTAATAAAAATGTTTGATCATTCAAGGCCTCTACCTCTATCCAGCTACCAGAAAAGGCTGTCTATTCAGTAACTTCCATATTCTATGCATAACTAACGACAGACCCTAATCTTACCTCTTCGGCCATCTGCAGAAGTGCTTTATTATTGTTTTCCCATTTGGTACGCCATATTATTGTTTCTTTTTCCAGTTTTTTAATTTTCTTTGTCATCTGTGAATGAACATAATTAAAACTTTAAAATCCTAAGTTAGCAGTCAAAATTTTCTTTCTATGTGTGAATGCTTGGCCGCACATATGTGTATATATAACATCTGTCTAGTGCCCTCAGGAGGTCAGGCCATCAGATCCCCTGAAACTGGAGTTAAAGATGGCTAGGCCATTTTTGTGGGTGCTGGGAACTGAACTTCAGTCCTCTGCAAGAATAAGTAAAGTTAATTGCTAAACCATTTCTGGCCCCTGAATTCCATCCTATTTCTATGGGCTGCCCCATCACCAAAAAAGGTTAATGTTGCTCTTTTCTCTATCACTGCATTTGTTTCTGCCTCCCAAGAGTAAATATTGATGTCTACCACAACATTTGATTTGAGAACTACAGGTAGTAGTAGTTAATTATTTGGGAGAAATTAGCTAGCTTTGTTTGGTTATCTTTCTTGCTTGTGTAAGACTTGAAGTTTGCTAAAGGTAATAAAATAGGTCCAAAAGAATCCAAGCAGCTTTTTTGTTTTGGTTGTTGGTTTGTTTTTGACAAGGAAGGTTAACCATGACTACTATGGAACTTGTTATTACCAGACTAAGCTAGAATTCAGAGATCTGCCTGCCTATGCCTCTGAAGTACTGGGAATTTACCACTATGGCTGGGCAAAGGAACATTCTTAAGCTCTTGTTATGAGAATTCAACTTTTAGAAAGTTAATAGGCATAGATCAATTCATTATCAGCATTCCCTTGTCTACTGAGTTCACACCAGCTATGACTGATGTCAGGACACTAAGCCAGGTGCAAGTGAAACAGAACAAGACAGATAAGATGCCTTCCACTGTGTGGCTAACACAAACTACGACAAAAGCCATGGAAAAAGCTCATAGGTTGAATACTAACCCACAGTGATCTGTATTTTTCCATCCCACAGGATCCTCCAGAAGGATAGCAAATTTGGGGATTCCCTGTCTTGAATTGTGTTGCACTTCAACAGTGAGCATGTGCTGGGATTCAGCTAATACTTACTGTGCCTAACAGTTACCCCTCTCGATCGGATTACCAACTCAAAGAACTGGTAGGCAGAACAAATCTGCTGCTCATGGAATTCTCCAGATTACTAGGTCTAAAAATACGTCAAGGTGGTAATCTGAGTACTGTTTTAGTTCATGGTAATTGAATACAGGTTTAATGTGACAAACACTACCAGAAATTGGTGGGTCTCCTTTACTATTTTAAAGGGACAGAAGGCCAGTGAGAAGGTGTTTGTCACCAAGCCTGGGACATACATGTTGTAAGGAGAGAACCTACTCACAGAAGTAGTCTCCTGTCCTGCACGTATGTATACAACACAATACATAAATGAGGGTGAGGGGGCACACAAAGTCAGCAACTTGACTACAATCACACTTTTTTTTAAGATGTATATTTTATTAATGTGTATGTCCACATGGCCATGGGTGCCCATGCAGACACCAGAAGAGGGTAATATATTTAATGGAGCTGGAATTACAGGTATTTACAAGCAACTTGACATGGGTGCTGGAACTGAACCATATAATTTACTTTTATTGGTGTATATTCATGGGGAGGAGAATGTGCTCCACACACCAGAATAAGGCATAAGATCACCTTGAATTACACAGATTGTGAGCCACCCAACATGGATGCCTCTGCAACAGCACATAATGGAAAGGACCCAGAGTATGCATTCCTGGTTAAAAGGAATAATGGTCATGGCAGGGGGTTAGAGAGATGGCTCAGTGGTTAAGAACACTGCTATTCCAGAGGTCCTGAATTCAATTACCCAGCAACCACGTGGTCGCTCACAACCATCTATAACAGGATCTGCCCTCTTCTGGTATGTCTGAAGATATCTACAGTGTACACATGTACATAAAATAAAAATTATGGTCATTGTTTACACCATACATTGTGGTACTTTTCAGTACCACTTCTGAAAATTCTTCTGTCTGTAGCCCAGTTACCTAAGCTGGGAAGTTTGAGGATTGAGGCAAGAGGGCTGTTTGAGTCGTAAAATACAAGACCAGCCTTAGCATCATAGTGGGAGAAAAAGTGCATGTGGTAGCGTTTAAGGTCATGTCAGGCTACACCAGTCTGAGCTACAAGGTCTTTAAAATTTATTGCGTGTTCGGGCGCACGCACGTATATGCTGTCACGGTCTTCAGACACACCAAAAGAGGGCATCAGATCCTGTTACTGATGGTTGTGAGCCACCATGTGGTTGCTGGGGAATTGAACTCTAGAGGATAAGTGTTCTTAACCTGAGCCATCTCTTCAGCCCACAAGATCTGGTTTCCCTTAGAGTATAATTAAGGCAGAATCCTAAGTATAGATTAGCTATTTGGGGACACATTAAAAAAAAACAAAGTAACAATCATTAACAATATAAAATCACCCAAGTAGTAAAAACTCTTAAGATCCTTTTTATATTTCAGTCTACTAAATATATAAATACCTTTTCCATTTCCTGCCTGAAGGTTGTAAAAAGTTCATTGCTTTTTGCCATAGTAGTCTGGAATTCTTCAAATTTATCCATATAAAGAGAAAGCTACAGAACAAAATAGAAAGTTATTTTGAGTAAACAATTCAAACTCAAAGTCTATATGATGAGGGTAAAATATGATGGCTGTTTTAATAACTCACAGATCTCGTACTTGGAAAGCTTAGTGCTGTTCATATAATTTAAAATGCAGAACTATTTATTATAACCTCATTAATTAAAATCCCATGTACATGGTTTTAGAAATTTCATACCTGCAAATGTTTTGAATCTGACCCCTACTTGCATGGAGATAATTGGTGACAATGAGACAGTGAGATAGATGCTCAAGAAAGAACAAAAACTGGGAGACAAAGGAATTCAGTATGAATTTACACACCCCACCTGTAGAAAAAGCATCCAAAGACAAGAAAGGAAAAACTTTTAAGTTCCAGTAGGGAACTTCTTACATTACAAGGAAACAAGTTCAGAGGATTTTTTTTTCTCTGTGGGTTTTGGTTCCCAGTGCCTGAATGGAGGTTACCAACTATGGGGATGCAATGCTATGCAATGGGGATATACATACATACAGGGAGGAAGTAGAAGGATTGTCTAGGGCTACAGCTAATTAATCCTTAGGATTAGGGGAGAGGAATGCAATTCACCAGACACCAAAAATACCTATATGATCAGTGACATGAGAAAAATACATAAAGCAAACATTGAACAAAATGTGGGAGGCTGAGGGGGGGGTATGATGGAAGATGGACCACCCATACACATTTCCTGCGTAGGAGTCACATGGCAAGCACTTGAAGCAGGTGCTACTACTATTTGGGAAGCAGCAGCAAAGTTCATTGGAAGATAAGCAATGAGCAATACCGGCAGAAACGTGTAGCAAAAGAGCAGAAGCTGCAATAGGATGTATAGGGAATGAAGTGTTCCACCCTAACCTGAAGGTGATGGCCTGAAGTCGGGCAATGGTGGTACTTTTTTATACTCATAAGTTTCAGTGAGGTCTGCTCTAATTGAAGATGGGATATCCGTGTAAAGGCTGTATCATTATAGTTCAGTGCTGGCCCACAGAAGTGAATAAATGCCAACTACCCACTTGGACCAAGGCAAACCAGTAAGACCAACTGTACTATGAAATATCAGAGAGCAGCAAATTAGAAATGACAGCAAAGGAAGCAGTACGGTTGCACAGGTTCCAGGCAGCACCTGAAGTGCAGACTTTAAACCTTAGCCATCTTGAGTCTTGCCGCCTGCACTTGGACAACTGACAAAGTAATGGATTTGAGGATTTGAATTTCCTACTAGCCTATGGCAAAAGTTTCAGACTTCTGATCAATGCCTGTTAAAATATGACCTCTTAAATAAGGCTAACTTTAGTAGTACCACCAATACAGTAAGATGTCCTGCCCTACCCCCAAAAAATAGTAAGCAGAAATGGTACTTATAAAGATTCATGCCAGGTTTAATGTACTTTATTTAGGGTCTTATTTTAAAAACACATCAACTTTAGTTTCTTTCAATAGAACCTAGCTAGCTAAAAAGCATTTCACCTACTAAGACGGAATCTTTCTTGTACCTTCTCAAGTAAGGAGATAGATGGCACACACTACATGTATTTTAAACAGATTGTACCAAAATACATGTGTAATGAAAGGGGAGGGGAAGCCTTGGCTAAAAGTATTTAACAAAACTGTCTTCAAGTGGAACAATAATCACAAGCAGTTTTAAAACAGTGTAGGTGACAAATTAGCACAAAAGTATAACTACATTAAGGTATGTGAAAGTATAACATTCTTTAATTGTGGAAGCTTGCTGGTTTCCCTTAGTGTGGAATACGAGGTAAGACACTTTGGTATACATGTCATTTCCAGTTACCATTCATGCACACTTTCCATCACTAGAAATGTTTGAATACTTTTATTTCTTAAGTAGAAAAAGGTACAGTGGTGTTTTGGGTAAAAATAGTCACATGTCTAATATTAGCAGAAAACATAGCTAAATACCTCAAATGTGGCTGAGGATGTTTCTCTACTATCTTGAAAATGAAAGCCATTAGAGATGGATAACTAACCATCCCAGTTTGGGTGAGATTTGAGAGTGGGAGACACTAGTACTAAGATATAGGTCTTTTAAGTACTAAACCCAGGGATACTCAAATTTGGATGGTTACCCTAAATGAAAACACACTTCTAAGAGTTAAGACTGCTCCATCAGCATTGGTCAGCTCTTGCTGGGAACAAGCAAAACCACATTAGAGGAGTTTCCAGGTATGTATTAAATGAGTCATTTTTCTTACAAATGCTGCTATCCCCAACCATCAAGTTACCTGCTGTTTTAGTTGGACTTCTTGCTGTTTCATTTGTTCATATTTGTGCCTGGATTCTGTTGCTTCTTTTAATAACTAAAAAACAGAAACATCCTTGCAAAAGTACTAATAGTAATTACAAATATGAGTATGTCATACCGTAGTTACTCCACATCCTTCAGTTCATTATTATAGCAAGAAAGACTACACCAGTTATCATTTACACACCTTCCATCATTAAAAAGTAGAAATGTTTGAACTTTATTGCTTTTACTGCTTAAATAGAAAAAGGTACAGTGGAGGCCTAAAGCAATTTACAAAGTTTAGGTTTCTAAGTATAGAGAACAGATTTCTGAGCATTAAAAACAAAACAGGTGTAAGACTGGATGTGTTTGCTTTATAGGCATAAAGCCTATAAATTCGGTATGGTGGTTCAAGGAGTTCAAGGTTATATCCTCCAGCCAGGGCTACAATATGAGACCCTGACTCTAATAAAATTAAAATTACACCAAGGAATATAAATAAAAATAAATCATTTCCCTAGTATCAACTTGTTCAAAAACCAAACAAGGGGAGGGTATGGTAATGTATGCCTTATTAGTCCTAGTACTCAAAACACAGGCATGTGGAACTCTGAACAGAAGCCAAAAGCCTTTAGTGCTTTCTTGTCATACCCCTGGAGTGACATTGAATGTGTTACTGGTAATACCGTTTCCTTTTTTTTTCTTTTTAAAAAAGGAACAGAACTTACAAACTCTCTCTCTCTCTGATGTTTTTCATCAGCTTCTTTTATCAGCTGTGTTGTTTGCTGAAGTTTGGCATCCACAAGCTGTTGTTGCAATTCCTTGTGTTTGAATACTTTATCAATATGCTATGAAAAAAGAATTCCTTCCATCACTTCATGAAGACAGGAACACAATGGGGGAGGAAATATAAGATGTTACAACATTCTGCTTACCTATTAATACCACATAGCTAAGAATATTAGGTCTTTCTGTCTGCACTTAAAGTACCTAAAACTCTGCAGTGTTTGACATCACCTGCCCCTTTGGTCAGCCCTATAGAGCTAGGCATCATCACTAGACAAAGATCAAACTAATAGAGATATGTACACACTGTTTTTTTTCTGTCCATTTTCCCCTACCCATTAAATTTTGATAAATTCATCAATTGAAGGCAGTATCTGACAATGTGAACGATATGAGTCAGAGCAAAACTAATGTGTGACACTAGGCAAATTTCTGTCATGCTAAATCTCAATGCCAGTATCTGATATAATCATACCCAGATTTGCTGAGCTGTTAGTAGTTGACCCACGTAAGGTGCTTGGTGCCATACGGACACAAGAAGAACTGGTAAGTGGATGGATATACACTGAAGGCATGGAGCTAGAGAACCAGGATTCTTCCAGTTACAGTATGATACAATATATGACCAGGAGAATATTAATGGGTGATGAGGTAGTCTACGTATTAAGAGCATGGCAGATGATTTCTTCACTTATATAAACATGCCACAAATAACAAGATTTAAATAGGGTTTTCTTATTTGCTACAGCTATGAAGAAGCAGACAGCCCATTAATAAAACTGAAAGAATCATAAAATGGGGGAGGGCTACGTAGATGCTTCAGTATTTACAGCATAGAGGCTCTGACACCCTCACACAGACACACATGCAGGTAAACAGCAATGCATATGAAATGAAAAAAGAGAATTAGGGCTAGGTCCATGCCTTTAATCCTAGCAGGAGGATCTCTGTAAACTCAAGGCCAGCCTACTCTACATGGTAAGCTCCAGGACAGCCAGAATTACAGAAAAAAACAAAAAGAAAGTAAGGGCTTTAATAATTTAATTTTAGCCTGTACGACAACAAAACCAGAAAACTATATAACTTCAATAACAGGACAAGAAATCTTATATTTTGGAGATGAGACATAAACTAGTAAAACAGATAGGCTTTATTTGGTTCTTAATTCAGACTTTTGTTTTTAGTAACAGAAAGTAGGAATGGTTAAGAGCTCTTGCTGCTCTTCTTGTTGCTCTTGCAGATGACCCAACAATAGGCAGCTCACAAACTGCATGTAATTCCAGCTCCAGGGACTCCAATATCTTCTTCAAACCTCTTGGAGCATTTACATAAAATTTTAAGAGAAAAGCAGATACATTCTAGCAGTGATTAGATTTAGCATTAAATAACCACTTTTTAGATGTGAAAATGGTATGGCCGAAAAGAATTTTCTGATTTATACACTTAATATCTACAAATGGGGCTAGAGGTTTGATCTAGAGGTTAAGAACACGGGCTGCTCTTCCAGAGAATCTGGGTTGAATTCCAGCACTTACATGGTGGCTTGCGACCATGTGTTGACTCCAGTGCCAGCACCTTCTAGATATAAGGTGACTTCAAGACAGAAGCTATGGATATGGCTTAGCAATTAAATGCAAGTACTTTTCTGAGTACTTTCTACCTTGGGCATCCCTTAATCACCAGATATTTCCTCTAATAGCTTCTTCAGGCCACTATAGCCACTGCACTTCTATGCAAATACATATCCAGACAAAGACAAGCATATACATATAATTAAAAAAAAAAAACAGACTTGTTCAAGGCCATAGTGAGATGCTGTCTGGAAAAAAAAAACCAACCAACAACAGAAAAATCTTAGCACTCAGGAAGCAAAGACTACATCTGCCATGAGTTCCAGGACAGCCAGGAATACAGTAAGTTTCAAACTAGCCTGGGCCATAGGTAAAGGTTATACTTAAAACATCAAAAAAAAACTAATGAAAGGTGTGGTATAACGCATGCCTTTCATGCCAGTACTCAGGTACTGCAAAGGCAGGCAGATCTGAGTTTGAGGCCAACCTATCCTACAGAGTGAGTTCCAGGACAACCAGACGAAACACACAAACCCTGTCTCAAAACACCCCCACCCTTGGAGAACAACAAAAAAAACTCACAAAAGACAGACACCTGGGGTATAAGTTAAATGATAAAATATATGTAGTATACACAAGATCCCTGGGATTGATTTCAGCACAAAAAGGGGGGGGGGGTTGAAAGTAGCAGAAAGCCCTCAAGAGTATGGCCAAGCACTAGATATAGCACAATTAACCAAAAACCTCAGTAAAAAAAAAGATTAGGATTTTAAATGTAAAGCTGGGTATATTTTATAAATGCCTGTACATATTTTACAAATGCCTACCTGGGGGTCTGCCTACCTGGGGGTCCAAACACCCATGGTGATAAGCAAAACTCAATCTGAATGACAAAACAGACCAACTAAACCAAACCAAACCCTGAAACACAGACATAATGAAATGACTATATAGATAATCAGTAATGTTTGAGATGCAGGGTATTCTGAGGCCAGATATTTATTGGTTATTAGTCAAGAAAACAATTTGTGGGCTGGAGAGATGGCTCAGTGGTTAAGAGCACTGACTGCTCTTCCATCTTGAGTTCAATTCCCAGCAACAACATGGTGGCTTGTAATAGGATCTGATGCCCTCTTCTGGTGTGTCTGAAGACAGCTATAATGTACTCATATATAATAAATAAATCTATTAAAAAAAAAGAAAACAATTTGTGTTGTGAGAGTTGGAACTAGTATTTAATAAGACTAGTATTTAATAAGACTCCTGGAATAATATTACCTTATGTATTCATACAGATAGATTCCCAATCCTTCTCGCTGTGCATTGGTTTGATGCTTTCGCTAGTCAATAAACTCACTTCTGCTACACAAGGAAAGAAACTGCAGTAATACTTTTACTACAGTAGTGAACAGAGAAGTTGCTACTAACAGTGAGAGGCAATATAAAACAATTACCTCTTCCCGTAGTGCATACTGCTCAATAAGCTTCTTTAGCTTCTCTCCCAATTCAATATTCTCCTGTCGAAGTTTGGCATTGTGTATGTCATGCTGTTCCAACTGAGCTTGGATTTCATTTAGAGTTATCTGAAAATGTGCTGTTGCTTCTTTACGTCGCTCTTCCTCCTCTCGAGCCTGCTGCATATTTTCCTCCTTAGTGCCCAAAAGAATTTCTGTTAATAGGAGACCTATGGAAAAAATGCTCAAGGAAGGTGCTGTGGCTAGACTCAGGAGGTGGAGAAGGAGATCCTAAGTTTGGACAACTGTCTCAAGCAAAAAGAAAATTCAGGAGAAATGGTTCAATTATTTAACTGATTGTTGCCCAAGCCTACAGACCTAAGTCCAAATTAGTACCCACATAAAAGGTAGAACATGCCAGTCTGTGCCTGTAATCGTAGCTTGGGGGGGTTCCACATACCTACCCACACTTCCACCCCAACAAACAGATGGATGCACACACAAAAAAACAAAACAGAAAAAAAGATTGGAGATAAAGCTCAAGTAAAAATGTTTGCCTGTGGGGAGAAAGAAAAGCTGCTGTAATATGTTTACTACCACCACTGCCCTGAAACATTACATCTAAGGGACAGTTTGTCCCCCTTACTTAGGACCAGAAAGCATTTGAAAGCATACTTTTCTCTTTTCCCATTCAGAACACTGAGATATATTAACCAAGGATAATACGACTATCTACTAGAACAGGCTTCTTGAAAACCACATTAAGAATCAGATTAGTCTGAGCAAACATCCCCTCTTTCAGTTTACTTTCTAGATCAAACCTCTAACTCTTGAGAGGTCAAGAGACCAATAGCATCCTTATTTTAAAAAGCTTACCTTCAAGTATATTTCACTATCCATTAATTGGGTTGGGATGGGAGTAAGTTAAGTGGGATTAAAACAGGGGCATTGGAACACACTAGGCATGTTCTCTCTATATATATAGGCTATATCCCCAGCCCAGTTTTTAGTTTTCATTTTGAGACAAGATCTCATTAAGTTGACCAGGCTGAGCTGACACTGAACTTGCTCTAAAGTGTAGGCAAGTCTTTGACCCAACGTCAGTCCCCAGCACCCAAATCAATTAGCTCAGAACCACCTGTAACTCTGAGAGATTGAAGTTCCCATCAAATGCTATAAATAAAATATTTTTTAAGGAAGCAAGGGGGATGGAGAGATGGCTCAGAGATTGAGAGCACTGACTGTTCTTCCGGAGGTCCTGAGTTCAATTCCCAACAACCACACGGTGGCTCACAACCATCTGTAATGGGATCTGATGCTCTCTTCTAAAGACAGATACATGAAATAAATCTGTTTATTTTTTGTAAAGAAAGTAAATGATAATTCCCATCTGGTGAAAACCCCATGTCCTAAGTTGAATGTTGTTCTGCCTAGGTCCTTGGGATGTAGAAGAATTTGCTCAGAGTTCCAGGTCAGTATCCTACCCTATTATACAGAACAACAGGCCAGTTACAATGTTAAGAGGTAGATTCTTTTCATGGCTCTTTTTGTTTTCTTCCTCCATGGGGATACCAATTCATACCTGCTTACTGTTCCTACATAAATCTGCTCAAGATTTAAATGCTACTGCCAAAAGTACTTAGCAACCAAGACCTAGGAGTGAGCCAGAAAACTTGGGCAGTGCAGTGCTGGCCTTTCTCACATCCTCTAAATTTGCTAGTTTCTCATTTTGTGGCAGCTACTTTAGTGCTCTGCAAACAAAAACAAAACAAAAACTGGCAAGTCTGAGATTTTTTTTAAGCCATGGCTTTGAGAGGTGGAGGACGGAGGAAGGGAGAAGGGACTAGAGAGATAGGTCAATAGTTAAGAGCACCACCGATGTTCAGTTCCCATCACCCAGCACATGGTGGCTCATAAGCACCAGTAACTTCAGTTCAAAGAGACTGACACTTCTGGCTCTCCTCCAGCATTAGACATGCACATGGTACACACAAATAAAAAATCTTTTAAAAAGAAAGTTAGATGGGAGTTCCATGTTTACTTCATGTGACCAAATATGAGGCAATTCCTGTTTTGAACAGGAAATCCAAATTTAAAAAGATAGCGTTCTAATAGTCTCACACTATATTGCTTCATTCACATCAGCCCAAGCAAACCAGAAACAAGGTCATATTTGCTCTCTAGATAGGCACAAATTTCAAAAAAAAAAAAAAAACAAAAAAAAAAAAAAAAAAAAAAACAAGACAACCTTTTGTGACATCAACTAACCTTTAAGGTCTTATTATGACGTTGAAGTTCCCTGCAAAGAGACTCCAGTTTACTTCTTGCCAAGATGGCCTTGCTGTGTTCACTCTGAAGGTGAACTTTCTCTTTCACAATTTGGGCTTGTTTCTTCTGCAGAATCTTCATTTGTTTCTGAACATTCCTGCTTTCTTCCAGCTAAAATTAGCAAGTACTTTACATTCAGAAAGCATAGCAAAAGTCCCCATTCCCTCAGTGAAGGCTAGAACAATCAGTTACCAGCTATGTGATTTTCTTTTTTTAAAGACAATCTTGCTATGTAGCCTGGTTGGCCTACAACCTTCAATCCTCCTGCCTCAACCTGAGATCTGAAATTACAAGCAAATGCACCAAAGCCAATTAAGAGTTGTGGCTAGAGGAATGGCTAGGCAGCTACGAGTATTTACTGATCTTCCAGGGGACCATTTTGGGGTCCAGCATCCATATGAGGTGGCTCACAACTGCCTGTAACTCCAGTTTCTTTTTTTTTTAAGATTTACTTATTTATTATATATAAGTACACTGTAGCTGTGTTTAGACACACCAGACGAGGGAATCAGATTTCATTACAGATGGTTGTGAGGCACCATGTGGTTGCTGGGAATTGAACTCAGGACCTTTGGGAGAGCAGTCAGTGCTCTTATCCGCTGAACTCCAGTTTCAAAGGATCCAATACTCCTCCTATCTCCCCACCTCTCTACCTCGAACAAGCGCTCTTGCCTCCCCACACACACAATGTTTTGTTAAATCTTAAAAAAGATAACAGGCTCATCACCCAGAGAGAGGGGCCCAGGAAAAATATGAGCATCAGGAACATTTCAATCAAGATGAATATTCAAATGTCACGGTCCCAGCCTGTAATCACAGCACTCAGGAGGCTAAGACAAGAGGATTGTCATGACTTCAAGGTCAGCCTAGAGTTATATGAGTACCAGCTCAGCCCGAGTTACAATATGAGCCCCCGTCTTTAAATACAATACAAAACAAGCCAACTATTAGGCTAGAGAGTAGGTTTAAGCAGTGCTTAAGCAGAGAACTAAAGAGTTCAGGTCTATCATAAGTCTGTAACTCCAGCTCTAGGAGATCTGATGCCCTCTTCTAGCCTCCTCAGATAATACATTTATATACACACCACCCCCAACCCAGTGGTAGAACACTTGCCTCCCACAAGTAACACTTGGGGTGAGGATCCAATCCTTAGGACAACTAAATGGCGGCTGGGAGAGCTCAACACTACATTGTATAATTTTATTCAAGCTGTTTCATGCTATGTGAAACCACCAACCTCCTCTCTGTAATAGTTTTAAGGAAAGTAAGCCATCTAGTGTGAGTGGAATACATGAGCCAACTCTTTCTTTAGCCCCTTAGATTTACATCTTCAGAACAGCTTTTAATTATTCTACTTATTATCCAAATTTTGTACAGCTATAATCAGACCAAGAGTTGCCCAAGAGTACAGAGTGGGGGATGGAGATTGGAATCTTGAAACCTTCCACATTGACCTGGGGACCTTGATTTGTCACCTTTGCCTGAGATACTAATTATGGCCCTTCCTTGTTTCAAATCAGTGATTCATGGGCAGTTTAGGCTCCTCATTTTCCAGCTGTAATCCTGTGTTTTGAACTGATGATATACTTGATATTTCTTCTCCCAGAGTTTCATCTTTCTAAAATGAGCTAAACCCTATTCTGTCCAGAATTAATTCAACAGGTAAGGCCAGTATCTCTTGAATTTCTGTTTGTTGGTTAGGTGTCTATAGACTGTTTCTTAGCTATTAAGACTTGCTGAAATCCAAACATAAAATACAGGATTATTGGAACTGAAGAGATGGCTCAGTGGTTAAGATGACTAGTTACTCTTCTGGGTGCCTGGGTACAATTCTTAGCACCCACATGATTCTCATAACCATCTGTAACTCCCTGGTTCAACTTCTAGCATGTAGAAGCAGTTTACAACAGTCTGTAACTCCATCCAGTCCCAGGGGATCCAATAACCTCTTACCTGTCTCTGACAGCACCAGCACACACATGGGATACAGGCATACATATAGACAAAATACCCACATACAAAAAATAAGAGAACTTCAATTAAAAATGGGATTACTGTGCTTCTGTCTTTATTTTTACTATAAAAGAAGCTACGTTGTGTCAACAAGATAAGATGGCTTAGGGGAAGCTTGCCACGAAAACCTTATGGCTTGAGTTCAATTCCTAGAACTCTGAAAAGTTGTCCTCTGACATCTATATACACACTGTGGGGCTCAAGTGTCAGTACTCTTTCTCACACATACATACATACATATAAAAGCTGGAATTAGTGCGTATGTTATTTAGATATTAATATTGAACTTTATTTTTCTAAAAATACCTACAGAATACTTAACTAAATTTAGAACCTTTTTTAAAAAACTAACTAACTAGAATCCTGCAATTTTAGGTTAGAAGCAAATGAATCCCTTTCAAGGTATTATCTATACTAACAGATAAGATGGCCAGCCACCTTACCAACTGTCCTGAACAGCTTTTACTCAAGAAACTGAGTCACAAAAAGCAAGAGTGCCACCTTGTGGCCCATCAACACAGACCAAAAGCATCATAGCAGGATATAGTAGGTCACATATGCAATCCCGGGTCCTTGGGAAGGTAATGAAGGCAAGTCATACTTGTGACATGAGTTCCAGATTGACCTGGGACAAATACGGCAGTCTGTAAAAGACCACACCAAACAAACAAAAACCTTTCAAACTATTTACAAACACTTCTCTAGAAATCCCTATGGAAAGAATTGCTGCCCTTGCTTATGTGAAGTTGCCCAAGCATGGACTAGGCATGACAATGTAATTCCAGAGGCTGAAGAGTCAGACTGAATTACTGCAACTACCCCTGCTCCCACAACGCTGTGCTCAGCCTGCAAGGGCTGGGATTAAAGGTATATGATGCCACACCAGCTATCATGTACTTTTAAAATGCATTTAAAAACCCACTCTTAGCAAGACATGGTAGTACACGCCTTTAGTCCCAGCACTCAGAAGGCAGAGGGAGTCAAATCACTGAGTTTTAGGCCAGCCTGTCCTATAAAATGATAAAATGAGTTCCAGGATAGCTAGGGCTACAAAGAAAAGCCAAACTGTCTTGAAACCTGCCCTCTACACACACACACACACACACACACACACACACAGAGAGAGAGAGAGAGAGAGAGAGAGAGAGAGAGAGAGAGAGAGAGAGAGAGAGAGAGAGAGAGAGAGAGAGAGAGAGCGCAAGCTAGCTCCAGGGGATCTGAAACCCTCTTTTGGCTTGACTTGCACATGCATAAGT